>NC_046165.1:52151790-52469915 GCF_011064425.1 Rattus rattus | reverse complement strand
TTTACCAGTGTGTACAACCCAGCTGCAGTCTCCCCTCTCAGTAAACCTTTAAAAAGGAAGAGAGCTCACTAATCACTTGTTGGAGGACATGCCACATTATTCTTTCCGAGTCTGTCTTCTTTTGCTTAACATAGTGTGTCAATAAGTGGTTCAGTTGCAAGACCCTGCCTCTGTCTGATGACTCTGGGCTGCCTTTGCTTTACTGTTGCCTCCTCTTTTTCCTTGAGGATACACTCGGGGTTTGATCCCATCCCTGCTCTTCTGGAATGAGGAGCACAGAAACTCCACAGGGAACTCTCATTTCCTCAAGGTCACAGAAAAGCTCTTGGTCTCAAAGGGACTGAGGCCATACACAGGTCGATGGACATCTTTATGGAGTGCCCTGTTTCCTCTGATGCTTTGGGGGCTGTTTCCTGGCTGCTCATTATGGCCTCTGCAGTATGTAAGTTCTGTGGCTAAAGTTCATATAACTGGGAGTATATTTATGATAGCCTATACTCTTTCCCAGGAAAATATTGATTTTTTTAACAACAGAATGACTGTAGAACCATTAAATCAGACTAGTCTATCATAAACTTCAGTATTAACCAAAGAATACCTTTTACCTTCTTTTATTCTCTCATGAGCCATGGGGGAATAGAAGTGTCCACACAGGCAGGATAGGGTCAGAGCCCGTGTTACTGTGCTTGAACAAAACCTTAAAACTCCCATCTATTACAAGAAAAGTAATTATCCAATCTGCTCTTGTTTTAAAAGTTGGCCAGGAGGAGTGAGGAGAGATGAGTTTTACAACAAAATGCAAACACTCATGGTGCAGAATGTGAGAGGAAAGGGCAGTGGATTATACGGGCATTGGGGACCTGCCCTCCAGTCCCTGACAAACCACAGGATGTGTGAACTCATTATCAACCCCTTAAAGTCTTAGTTAGGAAAGTAGTCTGAGAGCTAAGGATTTCTTTTTCCCCCCTTTTCTGAAAGATCTCTATCTTTCTTCTTTATTGATTGCTTGCTTTTCATTTTATATCCTTTTTCCCTTGCTTGAAATGAGAAAAATGAGCCCTTGCCACGGGCTTTAAACTTTACACCCAGACAATATCTCCCCCTTATCTAACGCTGGGCCAGAAGCTTCAGCCCAGAGGACCCTGGGTAATGCTACAACAGATTATGTCATAAAATGAAGAGATAAGCAAAAGAACCAATCTAAAAGACGCTGCAAAATTTACCTCTCCACCGCCCTCACTCTCCTTTAAAAGAAGGCTTTAAATCAATCTGTCTCTGCCATAAATTCTCCTTCTAAAATTTGATAACAAGTGCAATATTTTCCTTGGAGATTGGGTTCTAACGAGATGGACGTTGGAGAGTGGGGAGCAAGCAGGGTTTAGCAAAGTAATAAAATGCCCTGATTGATCCTGGTTGGTGGGGTTGCTTGGAATTACTGCTATTTTGGGCAGGTAAGCATAATCCAGCCAAATCATAAATTTTGTTTCTTCCAGTAGACAGTCGAGTCGGTATCGATCTCAATTTGTTGTTCTGTTCTCGTGTAATTGCTCCCTGTGATTAAGACTCCAGGTTAAGAAGGGATTCTGACTGGGCCAGGAGTATAAAGGGAATAACCATGGGGCCAGAATCGACTCCACCACTCCACAGCATATCCTGGGCTAGAGGAGGGGGAGTCAGAAGCCCCCAGGATCCAGAGATCCTGAGGCCAGACTGATGGCAAACCCAGACAGGCTGTGACCTAAAGGTCCCTGGCTCCTTCAGCCAGTCCCTCTCCCAGATGCTATAGTTCACTCGTGCTTCCCCTGCAGCACTGTACTCTGAGAACAGTGCTTCTCAACCTTCCTAATGCTGGTGGCCCTTTAATATAATTCATGTTCTGGTGGTCCATAACCATAAAATTATTTTGTTGCTACTTCAGAACTATAATTTTGCTACTGTTATGAATAATAATATAAATATCTGATATGCGTGATATCTGATCTGTTAGCCCTGTGTAAGGGGCTGAACCCTAAAGGAGTCATAATGCATAGGTCGAGAACCATTGAATTAAAGTAAAATTCCCTTGAACATACTCATGCCATGGGCCTTTTCAAGTCTTTGCACTCTCTGGGTAAGGTTTGTAATCCTTGACACAAATGGAACACTGAGACATAGCATAACTCTGACCTATTTCAAGGTCCTACACTAAGTAGAGAGACCGACCTCTAACTACTTCATCCAGAAACTGAGCCTCCCAGCCCATGTTAGAGCCTGACAACCAACTTTGGATCAAAAATGAGGCTCTGAAACCCAGAATTCGAGTAGCCTACACCGCCCAGCTTTGGAATGGATATTCACAGCCACACTGTTGGCCAGAGTGCAAGCATGTCTGCCGTCTCCACTCATTAGCTCAGTGGCTTTGAACAAGTGACCTTGCCTTTCTTAGCCTCAACCTAATCTTTGCAAACTAGACACAGCAACATTACTAAGTCCATATGGGTTTCTATGAAGATTTCAATGACATAACACACGAAAATATTTGACATACAATATTAATTATTGAGCTGGGCAAGGTAGAGGAATAATAAACTATAATCCTAGAAGTTTAGAGGCAAAGGTAGGGGAATCAGGAATTAAGGCTATCTTCAACTTCTTGGTGAGTTCAAAGTCATCTTGCTCTACAGGAGAACCTGTCTCAAAGAAAACAACAAAAAAGATGTTGTTGTTGTTGTTGTTGTGTTATTATTATTAGCCTTGCAGTTCTAAATAGATACAGAAGCTTGTGGGGTACAAATGGCTTGAATTTTCTAATTAAGATGGTTTTATGATATAAGGAAATGAATATTTTGTAGCCTGGGATATCTTACTAAAACCATGGGGAATTTACTCAAAATAAGGGTCTATACCTTTAAATAAGAACGCAAATGATTCTTGGCACTGCACTGCCAAGCATCCGTTTGGCTTTATTCAGTTCCTAGCTTCTCAGAGATGGGAATGGGAACTCCTCACTCCATGAACTCTGTGTATTGCAGCTAAATCATTTAGATGTGCTCTGCCTGTCTGCTGGCGAGGCGATTCAACTACATGCTTTAAAGAAAGCATTTCTCAAACCTAGACTGATGTTTTTTCTCTCTTTCCTTTCTAGGACTTGCAGATTTGACTGGAATGATGGGGAAGAAGGCAGCTGTCAAGCCAGCCATGGCAAACCAGAACAGTCCCTTCTCACTTCCGTCCCTCTCAGCCCAAAGTAAGGATTCTGAACTTGGGTTATAGGGATGGCCATCCAGGTCCAATCTCAAGGGAACACATGTGACTCTGAATTCTAGCCCCTCTTAAACTGCTTGTTCTGACCCACCATACCAGAACCACTAAATGTCTCCCTGCTTAGGACAGGACTTGCCTTTAGCTACACAATAAAGTAGGGTGAAATAATGAATTCATAACTTTTCTCATTGACATATAATACATTTGACAAATGCAACTTAAAGAAAAAAAAAGGGGTTTATCTGGGTTCTAGTTCAAGGGCACAGACAGCCTCTAACACAGGATACCTAGTGGTTTTGCATCTGCAGTCAGGAAATTAAGGGAGTACCTTACCACTTTCTGGTGGAATTTAAGTCTCACTCACTCCACATGAGGAAACTCGTGCCTGGTATGGTAAACTTGCCAAACCTGTGACTGACAAAAATCACACACAGGGCTTTAGGGGAGCCCACTGTTTTTCAAAGTAGGCACAATGTCAAACTGCCTTCTAAACACTTATCTTTCGACTCAAAGATCAGTGCTGCTCTCATATGTCAGCAGAGTAGCTTTCTTTTGTAGGGACTCTCAACTGGTCAACGTGCAGAGAATATGTGTCTCCAGAGTCCTCAGTCGCAAATGAGGCAATACGTTTTTTCCCTCCAAGACTGAGAAACATCACAAAAACAGACATAGAAAGAGTTTAAGAGACACAGGCTAGGAGGACCCCTGTGCCATGGTACCTTTGGTTCCCAGGACAGAACCAAACACTCAAGAACATACAGCTCCTATGGTTGCCTACACAAAGCTCCCATGGGACCAAGCCAGTCAAGAGAGATCCTCAAGGTTTGGGCAATATACCCATCACCCTCTTCATTCCTGAACACCCACCTTTGTTGGCCAGCATCTTCAATGAGAAGTAGCAGAGGTACGCAAATATGAGCCGAAAGGTGGACTGGGCATTGAGATAAAAGCACAAAATAAGATATATTCTAGACTCTGTCCATAATCAATTCATCATAGGCATCTAGCGCAAAAAAATAAGACTTTGTTCACACAATATCTGTACATGAAGGTTGGTAAGTGACTTTATTTGTAACAGTCAAAACCTGAAACCAATCCAAATGTCTGTCAATGGGTAAATGGTTAAAGAAATTGTGAGACATCTGTGCCAGGAACTAGAACTTGGTGATTAATAGGACTAAAGTGTTGATGTAAGCAACAGCCAGCACTTTGGATGGATGTTGAGAAAATTACAAGTAAAAAGAAAACCAGTTCCTAGAGTTGCAGACTGTATTATTTCATTTATTCAGCATTCCTGACATAGTAACGTTATCCAAATAGAGCAGACAACAGTGATGGCCAGGCATTGGTTCACTAGCACAGAGAAAGTATGGTGGCCATAAAAAACAACGTGCAACAATTCTCAGTACAATGGCACCATTCTGTGTCAGACTGTGATGCCAATCATGTATACCTTCAAACAGCCCTAAACACACACACACACACACACACACACACACACACACACACACACACACACACGCCACAACCAAACACACACAGAATGGAAAATCATGAGGCTTGGACATAGTTGACAGGCTGAGTCCGTGTCAGTATTCTGACCACATAATGACATAAGTTGTCCATAGAGCAAGGACAAGAGTAAAAGTGAGTCTAGCTGCTTCATTGGCTGGCAGTAGTGCTGAGTTGAGTTCATATGTTCTGAGGACGGTGCTTGACTTGTTTATGTTTCAGTGTCTATCTTCATATTTTAATGTAGTCTCTATTGGCGTACACTTCTTTCGCTAGACAATAAGGCCGTCCACCCTGGCTTCTCTCATGTAGAAAATAATCTTTTATCATTCTCTATCTATTTCACACAGGCCTCAGCATACTCAGGCTAAATTGAATTAAATGATATGCTCCTCTCTCCCAGGCCCATGGCAATACCTTGGATGTACTTCTGTTTGCTGAGTATATTGATGATGTCTGTAATGTATTCTGACCTTGGAGCCAATGAGAGCACTGAGGCCACCAGGTGGTTATTAGTTAAAAAGCAGAGAACTTTCTGAATCTTTTTTTCTCTTCCGTTAAAGATGGCAATGGGGCTAATTACTCTGCATCTTTTCATTTATTGTCCAGAACTGCATGGGACAGAGAAGAGTTTATAATGGTGGAAAGGCAGAACAGGCATCAAGAGGTCACCTCAGTTCACATAAATCAGACCTCTGAGACTCCTCGCCATGGTTGTAAAGATGGGTCAGTGGCACCTTCCTTCCTAGGAGAAGCTATACCCAAGCTTCAGAAAAGCCAGGCTTCCATAACAAATTGCATAATTCCAAATTCAGACCCCACCACTGAGTGACCCAGTGACCCCCAGGTACACACATAACCTCCCAGGACCACAAATATTCATAATATTTGTAATATTCATAAGCCATTTGATACAACACACAACTACTGCTCTGAAGGTGCTGACCCCTAAGGTGATATGTTCTCATTTTCTGTGATGAACAATTGTCCCTCGTTATGTATTTTTTGATAAGTCCAACTGTCCATTTTCTATATCCAGTGTTTCTTATGCAAACTCGGTCACTATACCTTTCTGATCTTATTGTCACAAGTAAAGATTGCAGTGCTGAGGAGTTCACCAAAGATAAGCATTCGTTCACCTGCTGAAAACCAGTACTCCTGGCCCCTTAGCCCAACCCGAGTATCTGGGAGAAACTGCAAACGAGAATCAGAAAAATCTCACATGGTCCACCCATGAGGTGAGATTTAACAAGACCAAATGACATCTCTTCCTGTTACCTACTGAAATCCTACCATCATAGAGGTTATTCTTTTAGATCTCAGAACTCCATTACCACTCAGGGCCCCAGTGCAAATTACAGGTCCCCAGAGACACTCCTCTGTACCAGCTATGGTATAGCATGGTGTATGGAATAGCGATGTTGAATTTCATCAGCTTGAGTGAGGATGCCAGTGTGTGAGTTAGAAAGAAAGAAAAGGCCATCTTCTGCGTAGAAAAGGCATGATAGCCACTTAACTACTTTGTAGTTCTCCCGTGAATATTCCTACAAGATGGAATGGGCCCTCCTGAGACCACAAGTAACCAAGACTGAACCACAATGGTTTTGCATTGTGAGGTAAAAATAATGAAAATGAAAAAGAATAGAACTTTTCAAACCAGTGGTGACTCACTGCCTTATCGAGTTGGGAGTCGGGATGGTTAGTTTTAATCATCAACACAACACAATCTAGAATGATCTGGAAAGAGTCTCAGTGAGGAAGTAACTAGATCAGGGTAGCCTGCGGATATGTCTATGGGGATTAGTTGATTATGTTAATTGAAGTTGGAAAATGGTGCCATTCCCTGGGAAGAGATTCTGAACTTTTTAAAAGTAAAGAGGAGAGCTAAAAAGCACAGAGCACAATGCTTGCCCTCTCTCTCTCTCTCTCTCTCTCTCTCTCTCTCTCTCTCTCTCTCTCTCTCACACACACACACACACACACACACACACACAGACACACACACACAGACACACACCTTGACTGTGAGCATGACTGACAGCTTCATATTTCTGCTTCATTGATTCTACTGCAGGAAGTTGCCTCAATTGGGGTTTCTTTCTTTCTTTCTTTTTTAATCACTGCAATGGGAAATTAATTCAGTAATTGATATCAGAGGTGGGGCCATTGCTTTGATAAACCTGATCTCATGACCTTTGGAATTAGATTGAGAAATATGGAAGAGTTTAGAACTTTGGGCTAGAAAAGCCCTTGAATTCTATAAACAGGGATTCATGGACTATTCTAGTGGGAATCTAAAGGACCAGAAAGCCAGGAAATGCAATGTAGGTCCAAGGATTGATTAGCAGGCTATTCTAGTGAGAACATAGAGGACCAGAAGACCAAAAACAATGCAGATAATGGAGGTCCAGTATTTGAGATTTCAGAGAACAAATCTCTATGAAAAATGTAGCTAGTGTAGAGCGTACGTGTAGAGCACGTACAGATTTGTGATGGTTTGAATAAAAATGGCTCCCACCAGCTCATATATTTGAATAATTTGAAAGATAGTTGGTGGAACTGTTTGGAAATGATTAAGGATGCAGCCTTAGGAGGCATGATCTTGGGGGTGGGCTTTGAGGTTTCAAAAGCCCACACTATGCCACCTTTTTCTTTATGCCCAGTGGCTGTATCTCAAGAGCTGAACTCTTGGCTGCTGTTACAATTACTATCGTTGTCTGGCTGCTTGCCTGCCTATCTGATGCCATGTTCCTCACAATGACAGTTATAGATTCTAACCCTCTGAAACTGTAAGGGCCAATCAATTAGTTCTTCTTGGTCATGGTGTCTCATCATAGAAATAGAAAAGTAATCAAGGTAAGATTTTATTCTATATATTTCAGCAAAAATACAGCACTACTTTGTTCATCTTCCAACAACATGAGTGCGAGTGAATTTTAAAGTAATTTAAAACTAACTCATTTGATGAAAGAAATTTCTGGACATAAAACTTTGATTCTATGGCATGGTTGCTATTGATTATTCTTATGCCTGTTTACAATGACAAAGAGCAACAAGAGGAACAGACAAAAATAAAACATGTATGTGCACTTTGGAAGGAAAAGGTACACTGAGAAGGTCAAGGCTGCAGCCAAAGTATCTGCTGGAAAAAACGGGGTGTGTCCAACTGTGAAAGAAATTGGTCCCAGTAAGAGAAGCCTCCTTTTCTTCACTAGAATAGTGGGAAATTGTAGAATAGTGGGGAATTGTGGCAAGATCCACCCACCAAAGGCTCTCACTTGTAAAATGATAGCACCAAAGGAATTTCATGAATCTTGAAAACAGCAACCTATGGAAGTTTTTCCACCACCTTTATCGTATAGAAGCTGCTGCAACTATGGTTCTCAGGAGCCAGGTTCCTTCTCAAGCTGACGACAGAACTTGGCAGTGTCATCAAAGTGGTGTTGGCTTTGGAGGGATGAAAGATGCAATGTTAAGAGAGTGATAGAATCTTCTTCCATGGTCACTGGGAGCCACTAATGCCAGGCACCATGTGGCAGGTTCAGTGTCAGCAAGGAGGCCTTGAAAGGCCATTGTGTGATGCTATAAAGGTGAAGCCTGAATTAGGGTAGAGATATAACCAAAATGTTGGAGATTCCAAAGCCAGGGCACGGAATATGTACCAACAAGAGCTGTATACATGAAGTGGAAACAGCCCAAGAGGGGGATGTTGCAACTACCAATCCAGGGGCAGCAGAGCCACATGAGCCATTTGAAAGTGACGCCTCAGATGCTAGACTCAGGATCTGATGCTAGCTGTCTCGGTCTTGTTCTTCACAGTCTTTCCTCACTACCCTCCCATTCCTTTCTCTTGGAATGGAAACATGCATTCTGTGCCACTGTGTGTTGGAAATCTGTAGTTTTCTTTAATTGAACAAAGAATCAAGGTTAAGAGAGTGCCTTTAGTATCCAGAAGAGACTTTGGACTTGTGAACAGTTTGCAGACTGTTAGGCACAATGGAGACTTCTAAAGGACTAGACAGATTCTGATATGAAGATAGCCAAGAGCCTTTATGAGCTAGGCATGGGATGTTGTAGTTGGAATGTGATCATAAGGTCATGCATTTAAACACTTGGTTCATAGCTGGTGGTACTGTTCAAAAGGTTGTGGAGTTATTGGGAGGTGGAACATTACTAGGGGAATAAGTAACTGGGACAAGCTTTAAAGTTCTATAGCCTGGCCTTACTTCCTGTTCTCTTTCTGCTTAAATTGTCAATGCAATGTGATAGAGTGGCCCCATGATCTTATGCCATGCCCTCCCCACTATGATGAAATGTATCCCCTCTGGAATAGTGAGCTAAAATAAACCCTTTCCCCCAAGTTACTCTTGTCTGGGAATTTTATAAAAGCATCAGAAATGGAACAAGATAGGAGTCCTAATCAGAACATCAGATTTTTCAGTGTGTGTGTGTGTGTGTGTGTGTGTGTGTGTGTGTGTGTGTGTGTGTGTGTGTGTGTGTGTTATTGTGGGGCTTACATATGTATGCAAAGGTGTATGTCAATGTGTGTGCTTGTGTTTGCACACCAGAGGTCAACATCAGATGTCGTTCCTCGGGTGTTGTCCAGCTTTATTTTTGAGACAGGATTTCTCACTGGTCTGGGGATTGCCAAGTAAAATAGTCTGGTTTGCCAGGCAGCACAAGCAATCTTCCTTCTTCCATTTTCACAGCACCGAGACTACAACCTTTTGTTGTGGTGGTTATATGGGCTCTGGAATATGAACTCTCACTTTTGCCCAGCAAGTTTGTACTGACTTCATAATCTCTGGAGCCCCTGAGGTTTTTCTAAATAGTTCTTTCTTGAGATTTTATCTTAGAGTGGATGCCTTTGTTTTGTCTCAGAAATATCAAAAAGGGGAAAGGTTGGAGTTTGGGTCACTCTTGCTTATCCTGTTCATCTTTCTTCTCCAAGACCAAATGCCGTCTTCAGATAGGAAGACAGCAATCAACTATTGAACTAGAAGCTGACTGTCTGCAGGAAGAAAGAGAATAAAACGAGCTGAACTGCTAGGGCTCTCCCCTAGGAAGCACCATACCCTCTACTGCTCAGATTTCTTCTATAAAACGTAAGCTCCATCCCCACGGGGCTTGTGGAAAAGAAAGCCCTCAAGGGTTGGCCAAAGACGAAGTACACATTTTGTTTAAAATCTACGAGTCAGCACATCTCTACTCTAGCCTGGCATCATGGCTGTTGGGTGAGTAGATGCCAGAACAATGTAGGGGTGGCTGGATGAGAGCCTGGGGCTTCCTTCTAAATCATCTCAGCCAATCAAGCACTTAATGTTCTCTATGTCTCAAGAACGTTGCACCTCAGTGCTGCCCATGTATCTTTCAAGTTTTATCTTCAACATCTTATAAATCATCCATTAAATACCTCCCAACTAATACACACAGCTGTTGTTCTCAGCCAGAGCTGAAAAGTGCACAAATCAGTTTTACTGCATATTAGTCTTGCCCAGTAGGGTCTAAAAAAATAATAATAAGAGAGAAACCAGAGAAAGGACATCAGCTCTGAACAGCCCCATCAGAGCACAGCCTTGACATGGAGATGCTCAGTGAAGAGTGATCCAGAGAGATACTTGCACTAGCACCCCCTCTCCAGGATCCCTTCCTAATGTATATGCCAGGGATGGTAGCCTTGAAGTAGCTTGGCCTGCAGAACAGCAAGCATGCAGCTACACAGAAACGTCCTGAGTATTGTGTTTGCCAAGTCAAGGAAGAAGTATTTGTGCTGGTTGTGGAGAAGGCTGTGGATTTGCACATCCACTGCAGCCTCCGATACCTTGTCTGCATGACTGTACCTCCAGTCACATAACTGACATAGGAATCTCATCAAATACTACTAATGCTATATTGCTTTAAGTGGGTGGCACACATGAAAATACAGTATCATAACCAAGTAGGTGCTCAATAAAGAAAATTATGAAAGCGCCAATCCCTTTTATTATAAACAATCTAGAGACCCATGCAAGCTTAGGAAGGCATCAGGCTTGCACTCCTGCTGCATCGGCTCCATAAGAGCCCCCAGGACACCTGAAAGGATCATATTAGTTGATCTACAGATTAGTAATAATATTTCTTTTCTATTCAGATTGGAACCAGATTATTTCCTTCTAACTGGTGTTGGATGTTTCTAGATTTGAAGTAAAGAGGATGGCCAGGTGAAGCAATAAGCACAAATTAAATCTGGAATCCAACCTGATCCTAATGTGGACTGGCTTTGTGATCACATGCCTGAGCCTTCATTTAAACAACTTTGCTAAGAAAGGCTATGAGGATGGCTCAGTGGATAAAGTGCTTGCTGTGCAAGTGTGAGGACCTGAGTGTGGATCTACAGCATTCTAGAAGAACCCAAGCATAGCAGCATGTACCAATAACCTCAGCGGTGGAGGAAGGGTAGGATCAAGTAGATCTCAAGGTTCCCTGGCCTCCCTGGCTGGCCAAACTGGTGAGTTCTATGTTCACTGAGAAACACTGTCTCAGAGAGAGAGAGAGAGAGAGAGAGAGAGAGAGAGAGAGAGAGAGAGAGAGAAGGAGTTGATGCCTCTTGTCTTCACATATACTCACATAAGGGAGCACATGCATATACACACACACATAGACCACACAAACACATATACACACACAGGACTGATCATTTGACATGATCAGTGATTTAAAGGTGTTTACCTCTGGAATGCTTTCTACTAAATGAAATTCTGTGCAAGCTAAGTACAGATAACAAGCACAACTTGATTGCTTTGGTTAATGCTGCTTCAGGGGTCTGAAGCTCTGCAGTCCATTTCTTTTCCTGTCTCCATTTTAGTGATCCATGGGGGCTCCTCTGAAGGTTCCCTAAGACACCTCAGAGGACAATTTGTAAATCAGTGGCTGGGAGAGAACCTAAGTCCCCATCACCATGGCAATTGCTCAATGACTGTATGGGTACCACAAAAAAAAAAAAAAAAAAAAAAAAAAAAAAAAAAAGCTTCACACAGCGGTAACAAGGTTGGATAAAAGAACATCCTAGGTGAGAGGATCTGCTATGCAAACAGCACAGCAATAGGATCTTACCAAGAAAAAAAAAACACCATGTATTCCAATATAATTTCAAGCCCAGCTACAGCTTCGGCATAGGCATCATGTTACATGCAAATCTTTAGAATGGAGACATCTTATACTTCTGAGACTTTACACTGTTGACTAATAATGCCATCTCTGCCGTCTCCCTCCATCCTGGACTCCACAAGTCTACTCTCTGATTCTGAGACCATTTTAAAGACACTCCCCCGCCCCCGTGATAACATGTAGTATCTGACCGTTAAGTTCATGTATGTTACATGCCCGTTAAGTTCATGTATGTTACATATGACAAGACTTTTTTTTAAGGCTGAGTAATACTGCACTGTGTGCATATGCAAACTTAATGTCCATTCATGTGATGTTTTCCTTTTTATAAAACAAAATGCCTTCCTATGTTGCACAATTAAAAGTGGAGGAGCGATGAGCTATCCACATTTATGATTCCATCTGGACACATGAACTCTCAGGCTCACTCCACTTCAGCATCATTGCAGAAATCAGACACTGCTGTAGAGAGCCAACAACAGCATGGAAACCTCTGACTTGTTGCTATTTGGAATTACAAGGGGGCTCTAGCCTAGCAGTGAATGTTTCTCATCCTGGACTCTGTGATTACAATGCATCCAGTGGCCCTCAGATTGCAAACAGCTCCTCCAGCAACCTGACCCCTATGACCAGAGTGCCCTCTGTTGAATTAAAAGATTATTTTCATTATGGTGAAAATTTCAGACCACCAGCAAATACTTGAATCAAGGAATAGTACTGAACACATTATTTCCCCTAGACATATATACCTATGATAAAGCTTAACTTCTAAATTAAGCATTGAAAGCAATTAACCACAACTAATAATAAAAAACCAATGTTAATAGTACACTGTCATAAAGTTATTTAAAACTTATTTATTTAAAAATAAAAGTTATTTTTGGCATTTTCCACTCACAATTTTTGAGTACCAGTCGACTGTAGGTAATTGAAGACACAGATAGCAAAACCATGGATCACGGAAACTGCAGCTCAGTAAAAAGGAATCACCAGAATTTAGACAGCAGCATCTGCCCATAAAATTACACACGGCCCTACAATCATATTCAGTCTGACAGATGACAGAGCACTTACAGGAATTCAGGGAATTTTCAAGCTATTATTACACATGATCTGTTTGTGTCAAGGAAATGGAGGAGCGATATGCCTGAAAGGCCCATCTAGGACTTTGGAAAAACAGCCCTAATTATGTGTGTGTGTGTATGTGTGTGTGTGAGTGCCCGCACGTGCACATCTGTGTGTGTATGTGTATATGTGTGTGTATTCATGTGTGTGTCTGCATGTGTGTGTATTCATGTATGTGTACATGTGTGCATGTGTACATTCACGTCTGTGTGTGTGTTGTGTGCATGCGCAAGTGTATGCATGCATGTTATTGTCCCAGAAAGAACAGATGAAACTACATAGAACATGAAAACTATATAGAATGTTAGACTTCCAAAGAAGTTGGTTTTAAAAGGAGGAGCTACATTGACATGGAAAGCACTGAAACGCATCTATGCACAGCCATGACAGGCTGGGCTTGGGAAGAATTCTAACAGGCTGTAGCAGCATCCATTCAGCAGTTATTTATGTGTCAAGCCCCAAGCTACTCATTGTCATGTGTTTTGTGCTTAAGCATCCTCATTTCTAAACACATGAAGAGCCTCTCATAGTAGAATCATCTCAGGCATCTGTGAGGCGCTGTGTTTATTGACCTAGGAAAACTGTCAGAGATGCTCATCCTGGGATGAATTTTGAGCCAAAAATGGAATAAATGATATTATAGTCACATAAAACAGCGAAGGAGAGATTCAAAAGTGAGAGTTCTGAAGGCTGACAGGAGAACAGGAAGAGAAATTTGTCTTTTACCAGGAAAGGAGCCACAGTGATAGGTAGTGTGGTTTCATAAGGCTGTGTGGTCCTTAAAGACCAATGCTGCTTTGTGCTTCTGCTCACTGTCCTTATAGCTAGAGGGCCTGAGCCTCATGTCCCAAGCACCACAACAGAATTAGCCTTACAGAAGCCTCACTCTCACCTTTACTCTATTTGGCAGAATCAAGTCATGTGACCAAACCTGGCTCCCTGAAAAAGTGACAACTGCACTCTCTTGCTGGCTATTCCCACTCAAAATATAGCTAAATAAAACCCAGAATCCTGTTGTTGGAGAATAAGAGTGAAATCAAATATTTGATGCATAAATATTAGACTCTTTTCCAGTGATTAGGAGTCTAGAGAAATATCCTTGATGTAGCACACAGGAGATAGAAAAGAGCTTTTTGTTAGTGTGAACTGAAGTGAACTGTTAAGAGAAGTAGAGGAGAGGACTGGAGACTTGGTTTAATAGATTCATTGTTTGTCATATAAACATGATGACCTAACTTCAAATTCCTAGAACCTGTGTGTATTCATCACTTTTCTATTATAGTGATAAACAGAGCAATCAAGGAAACTTACAGAAGAAAGAGTTTGTTTGGCCTTTGGTTCCTGAGAGGTAAGAGACCATGATGACAGAGCAGAGGCATGCTACCTCTTGAACTCCAAACAGGAAGCAGAGAGCAAACTGGGAATTTGCATGTGGCTTGGACACCTCAAAGCAAGTTCTCCGGTGATATGCTTTTTTTTTCTTTTTTCTTTTTTTTTTTAGCAAATCCACACCCATCCACACAACCCCACATTAGTCAAACATCTGAACCAATGGAAATGTTCTTATTCAAACCACCACACCATGTAAAGGGTAGATGAAGTAGTAGACGTGGCTAAAATACCAGGGCAAAAATCCCTGAAGCTTGTGGACCAGCTATCTTGATGTGCAGAGAGGCAGGAAAACAAGAGGCCCTGCCTTGAAGAATGTGCAAGGTGAGGACCAATATCTGAGACTATCCTCTCGCCTCTACTGATGAGTGTCTCTCTCTCTCTCTCTCTCTCTCTCTCTCTCTACACACACACACACACACACACACACACACAGAGAGAGAGAGAGACTTTAAAATAATAATGCAAAAAGAAAAAGAAATTTTAGTAAATAAGGAAGAAAGGTTAATGATTCCAAGAATTGCAGGTCTAAGTCCAGAGTCTTGCAGTAATTCAGAATTCAAAGAATCTGAGGCCTACCCAGTTACACTATAACTGGCCCTGTTTATGGCACGCATTACCCCATTGTCTGCTTATATTTCCCAACAGCCCCACAAACTCATGTGGTCATGCATGGCAGCCCCCTTCTCCTTGATTAGATCTCTCCTCTCTCTCTCTCTCTCTCTCTCTCTCTCTCTCTCTCTCTCTTCTTTTCTTTCTATCTTCATTATCCACAGTAGGAGTTGGAAATGCAGGAGGGAGGGACAATCCTGAGTTGTCCATCAGGCGAAGAAATCTCAGTATCACACAAAAAGGCAGCAAGCCAAGTTCTTGTTTGGTAACTATGGAAGCTGAGCCTGCTGGAGCAAATATGGATATAGCATCTGAGAAGCAGGAGATGGGGGTCCAAGTCAAGGTCTACTACCAAGCAGCTGAGTGGCCCTGCTTTCCCCCTCCACCAGGACCTTGGTTTCTTAGTGTTTGAATTAGAGATTTCTCGATCTCCTTTCAACAGGAGATGCCTTCTGTTGTTGAGTTATATTACAAATGGCTGTGTCTCTTACAAAGGGACTTTGCCAAGTCAAACGAGCTCCTCTGCTCAGCGCCATCGTAGCCCAGTCCCAGTGTGTCCATTCATTTTGCAACTCTGCATCTATCTAGCTTCATGAAACACTTCTCTTACTATCTCCTGTGAGATGAGAAACCTATGTCCGCTCATACCCTCCAAATTCCCCCTACCAATCCAGATCTCACCAGGCTATTGTGTTTTCAGGTTTGTAAGTTTGTGAGTGCTGCCACCTCCTGGATATTCATCTCCGGGCATTCCAGCTGGACAATCAGCCTCTGTGCTCTCTGGGACCAGTGATACATCTCAGAAAATGCCTTTGTTTGTTATTTACACGATCGTCCCCAGGACCCCATCTGTTACCCTGAACCCTCTTTCTGATGTAATTGAGATTTTTTAAAGTTAGATGCATGAGAGCCCCATGTACAATCATTCACCCTACATGCCCAGCTCCAGGCTCTGGGCCAATGTTCCACAAAGATAATAAATACCAGGCACTAAAACTAGCTCTTCGGGCTAGGACTCTGGGAACCAGATGAGCCTGAAGCTTGTGCTTGGCAAGTTTGCTCACTGCTCTTCTTGAAGCAGAAGTGAGGGGACTTTCAGTTAATCTTGCTGGTAAACAACTGGAAAAACCTCAGGTGTAAGTGATAGTCTTGTTCATGTTAATCTCAGTCACCATCATGCCCAACCACAGTCACCTTTCCCCCAGGAGGTCTAGGTATGAGAGAGATGTGGTTCCTGTAAGACAATAGGCACAGACTTAATAAAAATCTCAAAAAAAAAAAAAGCTAGAACTCAATAGAATGGTAGAAATCCTTAAAGTTCATGGATGCAGATGAAAAGCACCTCACGAGCCATTTTCCAAGTCCCATCAACCAGCATTTGGTTGAGCTGAAACACGATCTGGTGTCTCCCCATGTTCTCCTTCAGTACCCAATAGTACCTTAAATCAAAAGTAGCAAGAACAAATACAGTAGAAGAGTGTGCCTGACAGTTGAGTAATGAAGCCTAGTAGTACATTTTATTCAGCAATGTGTCATTCACTGAGTTGAGTTTCTACATGTAAAGCATATGCAAGATCTTATGCACAAAGCTCTTAAGTATACTAATGAAAATTAGTATACTTACTAATGCAAAGCCCTTCACACAGTAAATGTTGACTGTATGGTCTATTTATCATGTGTGCCTAGATGTTGTTCTTCGGGATGCTAATGAGCACTGTCTAGGCATTTAGTCACAAACAATAGGCCAATAGCTCTAAGTCATTTATCATTAAGAAAAACTGAGGGCTCTTGCCATTCAATAAAGAAATAGGACAGAAGGCAGAAGAATTGACAATGTAACAGTTACCCAGATCCTTCCAGTTCTCTCCACCTAATCACCAAGCAATAGAGCAACCTTGGGGTTTATAAACTTGAACATTAATGGTGGAACCTATATTCATTCTTCATTGGTCTATAACCAGATTCTGGGAAGCAGGAAAATGAACTGATTAATGAAGAATTGCATGACTGTTGCCAGGCACTGTTTCAGACATTTCCCAATTAACCACCAATTAGCCACCAAGCTCAATCCAATGAGAAAGCAACAAAGCAAGCATGTCCATGGTTAATAAAATGGTGACCACACATGTGTACATCCTCAGGCACACACCCATTGTCTCTCTCCCCCGTCACTGTGGAGGAGCCTCCCAGGCTTCCCACATTTCTTTGTTGTTATCCAGACCCCATCCTTCCTTCTAACCAATCAAAGCCATGGCTTTTAGGCAACACTCCCTCCTCTCTGATCTATTATCCTGAATTATAAGAAAGCAGAATGAAAATACACAGCTTTCCTCCCACTAAAACTGAAACTTACATGGAAAAATAACTGAACCTTATATGGGGGGGAGGGCTCCCCTGACTCTACTTACCCCTACATTGCCCTTCATTTCTCTCCTTTGGTCAGAACTCAGTGAAATCATTCTCTGTATCCATAGCCCCGTTTCTCTTCCCAGCACTCTAAGCAGTCTCTTACTCAAGCCTACCATCAGAAGAGCTTGCTGGGGCTTGCCATATCTACTGCTTCAGGGCTCAGCATTCATCTTACCAGATCCATAGCCAGTGCTGGCTACAATGAGCCACTGCTTCCCATGGCTTCCAGAATTCCATGTGCATGCAGGCTTCCTTAGACCTCTCTGACAATTCTATCAACTTCTGTTCAAACGTATTAGGTAGAACCACTATATCAGCCATCCATGTTAATATCCAAATACATTCTATACATGTCATACACCAGCCAGTAAGTATGTCAGCCTATGGCTCTCTCCCTTAACATCAGGATCATTTACGTAACTGATTTAGTGTTTACTCTTATCATGTTTTAAAGAGAACCTTAGATTTGTCCTGTGGATGAGCCATTATTGACTCTAACTACCTTGAATAACATCTCATCTCACTCAACAGAAAGCCAGAGTACTTAGGACAGATTTTTTTAAAAAAAAAATCTACTTGAATAATTTGTGAGTACTCAGTAATAGTACAGACTTCATGGCCAATATTTTCTAACCAAGAGTTTTTCTATATATCAACAATTAAAATTATAAATTAAAAATTAAGTACTATTTATAGTATCTTCAAAACATATCATATGCAGGGATAAGTATTTATAAATCATAATTAAATATTTGTAGATGTCCCACAACGGAAGAATGATATAGAAAATGTGGTTCATTTCTACAATGGAATACTATTCAGCTATTAAGAACGAGGATATCATGAGGTTTGCAAGCAAATGGATGGATGGAACTGGAAAATATCATCCTGAGTGAGGTAACTCAGACTCAAAAGAACATGCATGACATGTACTCACTAATAAGTGGATATTAGCCCAGAAAGAGCAGGATACCCAGGATGCAGTCCACAGAAATCAAGAAGGTCAACAAGCCGAAGGGCCCAAGTGAGGATGCCTCAATCCCTCTTGGGAGGGAGAAGAAAACAATTGGTGGTGGTGGGGAACAGAGGGAAAGAGGGACATGGGTGGGAGAGAGGACAAGGGAGGTGAAAGGGGGAACAGGATCAGGTATGGGGGGGTTAACAAGAGTGAAACCCTGAGGGCCAGCAGAATGAATGGAAACAGGTGACCTTGGGGGGTAGGAGGTGGGGGGACCCTCTAGAGACATGGGAAGTGGGACTCAAAGGGAGGGGCCTTAGAAAAAATGTTCAACAGCGGGGAGAGGAACTTGTAGAGTTCACCTCCAATAGAGAGGCAGGGCATCAAGTGGAGAGATTAGATTGCCATCCCATCCCACAGTCAAAAATTCTGACCCAGAATTGCTCCTGTCTAAAAGAACTGCAGGGACAAAAATGGAGAAGAGACCGAGGGAAAGGATGTCCAGTGACTGGCCCTCCTTGGGATCCATCTCAAGGGTAGGCTCCAAGGCCTAACACTATTACCGATGCTATGGTGTGTTTACAGACAAGAGCCTAGCATGGCTGCCCTCCAAAAGGCCTGACTAGCAGTTGATGGAGACAGACACACTTACACCAACAATGGACAGAAGCCAGGGACCTCTGTGGTTGAATTAGGGAAAGGCTAGAAGCTGTGGAGGAGGGTGACCCCATAGGAAGACCAGCAACTAACCTGGACCCCTGAGATCTCTCAGACCCTGAGCCACCAACCAGGCAGCACACCCTGGCTGGTACAAGGCCCCTGACACATACAGCAGAGGACTGCCTGGTCTGGCCTCAGGGAAAGAAGATGCACTACCCCTGGAAAGACTTGAGACCCCAGAGAGTGTGGAAGCCTGGCAGGTTGTGGGAGGGGGTTGGGGACATCCTCTTAGAGACAGGGGAGAAGGAATGGGATGAGGAACTGTCAGAGGGTGGACCAGGAGAGGGATAATGACTGGACAGTAAAAAGAAGATTAAAGATAATTTTAAAAAATTAAACAGAGATGGTGTGTGTGTGTGTGTGTGTGTGTGTGTGTGTGTGTAGAAGGCTGGAAAGCCTCAAGCATTCCTCAGGAATCATTATTGTTTGTTTAAAACAGCTCACATATCCCAGGCTACCCCCAAATTTACTATGAAGCCAAATAGGATCTTGAATTTCAGATCCTCTTGCCTCTACTCTAGAATGATAGGGATTGGCTGTAAAAGGTAGGTGGCAGGTGGTAGGAACATTCTATCTTTTGGTTGTGACCCTGAGCACATAACAGCCAGGCCTTCTCTCCAGCCCTGATTCCATCTTTCTTGTATCTAGACATGTATACAATTCTCAAAAATATATTAAGCTGATGCATTTTACTTTATAAAAAGTTGTATCTCAATAATGTTAACTACAACAGCAGGTTGACATCCCGGTTACTTTTCATGGTCAACTTGACACAAACTAGAGTCAGCTGGGGAGAAGAATCAGCCAAAGCCTTAGCTTGTAGTTGTCTTCGTGGAGACACTGTCCCCTGCTCTCCTCTCCAGCTGCAGGGCCTTCTTACATGCTCGATCCTCTGGAGGTTTTCGTTATTTTTCTGTTGATATTCACATGGTTGGATTCATCAGAGTATCCAGGTCTGCTACTCCACTTCTAAAAGAAGCCTCACACGGCACACTGCTTTCCTGCCCTAGCTCCATGCATTCTCTTCCCTTCTCCATTTAGTTTCTTCCTTATTTCTTATAGTTTGTAGCTTACTTCTTTGCCCTGCCTTGAATTCTGGAGAATTTAACATATTTCAAATGCAAGAGATTATGTTTTATGAAGACGCGTTCAGTTGCTTGCTGCCCCCACTGTTCAGTCCCTGGGACCTGTGGCAGAGATAACTGGCCCATCCCCCAAAGATCGCTACAAAATAGATTTGATAGATTCAGCCAGAGACTGCATGCCCCAGCCTCTCTCCTCCCGGCAACAATTAGCAGGAGATGTCAACAAAAGTGATGTACTGGACGTATAAGTGAAAATAGTTAAGAAGTGATGTGTGTGTGTGTGTGTGTATGTGTGTGTGTGTGTGTATGCGTGTGCGCGTTCTCATCAGCTTCTTTTGCCACAATCAGTTAGAAATGAAGTAAACTAAGATGCCCATCAGTGGCAGAGTCAGAAGATAAAATGAGACTGAATCACCACCACGTCAAGGACCATGTGCTAAATAGCATTTAGATGTCATCGTGCAGAAAAAAAAAGAAGTCTGACTTTTATGATATAAAACTCAGTCTCCATTGGTTGATTTGCCCTTATCCTTTTGTACTTGGTAAGACTTAGCTTTCCTTTCCAGGAATTTTTTTTTCCCATATCAATCCTAGTAATACCCTTGCAAGGTCAGATGTCCCCATGGACAGTTGTGCCATTAGCCATTTTTAAATGTACCCATTTGATATAGATGACACGTTGCATACTGTACAGCTGGACTGCTTTGTTGATCTTAGTGGTGTCTTCAGACAACCTGAACTTCCTCACCCTTTCAAATGTGCATAGACCAAGCATGACACTTCTGTCTCAGCTCTTCAGAAAGAAGAAAAGGCATGATCTCCCTCCAAACATTAGGAGTACATTGAAATGCAGTTTGTGGCGTTTGCTTTGGTCAGAAGTCACAAAGGGATTAAGCTTCATTTTGGAGGCTGCTGCTTCAGTGATAGCCACAAAAGGGAAGAGGACAATAAATATCTTTGAATGAATAGATGTCATTGAAGGACAATGGCTAAAGTACGCTCTCTCTCTCGCTCATCTGACATTGCACCAGGTACTCGCGCATGCTGCACTGAATGCCAATAATACCCTACCAGCTGATGCTTGCACCTGCTAGTTCAATTAGCAATTTCATAAATTAGGCTGTTTGGTGAAAAATAATCATGCATGAGCTTAATTAAAACTTTGTGCCTCAATGACAATTGCTGCGAGTACATTAAAGCTTAGCCTAGCACCGAGTTCCAGAATGAAAACAAAATGAAATAATGATAATTCTTTCTACTTTCACTATTCATAAATACTGTTGACATAAAATAAAGCAGAAATCCTATTTAAAGCCACAAAATTAGATATCTGATAAAAATGTTTACAGAGTCCCCAGTGTATACATACTGAACTATTTGAGATGTAAGTTTTATAGTCTCAATTATCCTGCGGGTACATTGTACTGGGATCCACAAATTTTATAGGGACCCCCACATCCATCCCAACACAGCCTAGATTAGGATTTACCTTGATTCTTTCAAGGCTACCAAATGATGTATCAAGACTCTGTAATACAAAAATTAATAAATCTGATTTTACTGAACATTTATCCCTTTTGACACAGACTCACACATTCTCAAATAATCGCACTGGCATCAGTCTTTGCTAAAATTGAGACTGCATTAAATCAGATCCTTTAAACCAAAAGGATCCCAGAAAAAGTTTCTCACATCCCAAAACAAGTTTCCTTATACATGAGAGATGAATGGGGAAAGATGAATGACTGGAATGTCATTCTTACCTCTTTTAGACAAAAACACCAAAGCCAGAGGTAGTGGGCAACTTCCTTGTCCTATATTTTCTTTAAGTAAGTTTGAGGAAACTATATTAATCTTTTATAACAAAAAGCAATAGTCATAGGATGCTAGGAAACCTATATAATCAAAATTCATCCTTCCATCTGTCTACACACACATTCCATTCTTTCTAATCATATATTTATTTATAATACATATTAAATACATATTTAATATTTATCTTACTATTGATTGTAATATATCAAACATATAATACTTACATATTATATATTTTCTATATGTTTGGGTGTTTTGGCTCCATAAATGCCTATATACCACATGCATGCATAGTGCCCATTAAGAATAGAAGAGGGCAGTGAATCCCTTGGAAGAGGAAAGAGTTACAGATAGTTAGGAGCTGCCATGTGTGTGCTGGAATTGAGCCTGGGTCTTCTAGAAGAAGGGCTAATGCCCTTAACCATTGAGCCATTACATTAGTAAATTTTGAGGTCATGAACAACAATAAATAGTTTATATTTTTAATACTCTCCTATAGAGCTAACATAATATTAAATACAGTAAATGTTTAGGTGCATGCATGTGTGTGTATGTGTGTATGTGTGTGTGTGTGTGTGTGTGTGTGTGTTCACTTACACTATTCTAATAATAGCTGGCTCATGGCCACAGTTAAGGAGAACTTACCAGGTGCTGGTAGTGTGCTTTGGTATACATCCTCTTCTAATTATCTGTGCGTGGGGTCTGTCAGAGATGTCACAGCATGAGAATATTCTTAGGTTTGCAGCTAGCCTGATGTACAAGATTGGATGCCTTAGTACTTGTGGGGAATATGAGCAACTTAAGCAAACTAGTCTTAAGACAAAAACAAAAACCCTTCCTCAGTCAAGGCTGTCCTTGGAAAGAAAAGAACAATCAAAGTTGTAGCTCATGACTCCCTGGTCATTTTGTTGAGTGTGTAGCTCCTGTGTTACTCATGTCTCATAGAATAAAAGCATAGTCCACAAAACCCAGTGTGTTGGAGGGCTTGTTCTTCTATCTCTACCTTTGGAAACTTTAGAACTGCTGCAGGAAGTTCTGGGGGCCTAAATGATACCCTGGAGACCGTCAAGTACCACGCCAGTAACCACAGTCTCATCTCCTAGGCTCCTGACAGAGTAAAGAAAAAGCCTGGTACACCTAGGCTGGTTCTTGTACCTTCCTGTTGTAGGCTTTTAAATCATTGTTGAGTCAAAAGGTGAGGGCAGCCTCCTCCTCCAGGTCACTCTCTGCTGGGTTCTGCCTGCCTGGTCCTTCTGCTCCTTCCTACTCTCTGTGACCCTTTTTCATTTCCATCCCAAAGAAGGATGCTTCCCCCACCCAGGTATTCCCTCCTTCTGTTCTGAGGCTCCATTCCATGGCTCTCCCTAAAATGGTTTCATTTTTCTTCGTTCCACTGGTTTCGCAAGAACAGTTGGATTTTTTTTCTTATTTACTAGAAACACTCAATAAATCCTTGGTGCTTCAAATAAAGACCAGCTGCTAAACACCCTTTACAGCCAGGCTCTCATCACAGTGCTGGACCTCCGGGGAGAACAGGAGTGTTTGTTAGTCTCCATCACTCTCCTTGGCTCTTGTCACCTCTCCGTTTCATCACCATGACATCTATTAGATTTCAGCACCTGGGAACTCTCCCTGCTGATCCTTCTGTAAATGAAGAGGATGACTTTTAAAAAGTGACCTTTGACCTAGAGTCCCAGCGTTCTGCAAAGGTTTCAGTATAATGAAAGAGCATGAGCAGGCAGACCGGCACTGTGCGGGGCAAAGGGGCAGCAGGAAGGTAACACCCACCAGCACTCTGGAATGAGGGGGACCCTCTCTCATCCCTGGCACTCACAGTCCATGGATATCTGCTCCTGCTCTGTGACAGAAAGAAGAGTCCACAAAGAAAAGCTGCCCTCAGTTCTGGTATGATTATTTCTCCATCCCAGGGCTTCCAGTCCCCAAAAGTGTGTCAGTAGGAAAGTAAGTCATACTCAGAGTTCTTAAGATGTCATTCACAAGTTTTCAATAAATGCACATTCCAAAAGTTTTTAAAAACCTTGTATATGTAATTTTTATTTTATGTATATGTGTGTTCTTGAGTCTATGTATGTGCATGACGTCAAAAGAGGACAGTGGATTCCCTGTAACTGAAGTTACATGTGCTTGTGATCTGCTGTGTTCTGGGAACAGAGTCAGTGTCTTCTGAAAGAGCAGCAATCACTCTTAACCACTGATCCATCTCTCCAGCCCCTGACCATGAGGATTTTTCACTCAGAAAACTATACAGTAGTAATAGCATTCTCAGGGCCACACTTCTAACTCCAGATAGGTTTGAGGGGACAGGGGAGTTATTGTGACAGACCTAGAGAGCAAATTCAAAACCTTATAGATGTGTACCTCACCATTAGGCCACACCACCAGCCATAACTCACAATAGTTACAAAAAAGACCAATCCTCAAAATATAAGTGTCCAAAATTCCTATCCAAGTCTGAGGTCAAACAAAATCAGGTGAGCCCTACCCCACTAAAAATAAAAATCCCCCCTTTACTTTAGCTGTTATAAAACAAGCGGATACTGGCTACTGGTGCCCCCAGTGGCTCAATTCAAACAACACAGATTCATGAGCAACCATGCGCACAAAGGAAAGGAGGAATTGAGAATGGTTATTTGTGTTACAAAAGGGATGTCTCCACCGAATAAAATGGTTCACTGTAGAATTCTTTCAACCAGCAAACACTTCCATTACACTAACATATGAACCTATTTACCAAAATTCAAATTTTAGACAACTTCTTGGGAATATGTTATTACATAAGGAACTATAGGACTGCCTAAAACCAGCCAAGCAGTAACCACCAGCTGAGTTCCATAACAGAACCAAGCTGAATTTTCTTTGGAGCTGGTGAAAAATGTCCCCAAATATATTTCAGCACTATTCAACTGATCTGAATTGAGAAGTTTGTGAACAAAGTTAGAAATCTCACTTATAAACAACTGAGATAAGCTTCCTCATGTTCCTTACATCTAGAAGCAGAAGGCATGCACTCCACAACAGGTACAGGAGTGAGGACCATGCGTAGAGACAGGAGTTGGCCCTGCCACCTGGATTTCCATCACAAAATGAATTTTTATATCTATCTTTCTCCCCCTACCAATTAAGAGAACACTTTGTCCAAACAAGGGACAGTCCAGAAGGTCGGGATGGGCAAATGTGTGCCTTTCTCCTAAACACATAGAGTAGTGTAGATGTATCACACACATAGTCATCTGCATTCTGGCCCTGACATGAGGTCAGATGGTGGCCTACCAACCGAGCGGAGGCACTTGGAGTAATAGTCCAGCTTTGAACTCTTTGAAGGCCTGGGATTCTGCTTCTGTGCTTCTGAGATTGCAACATACCTATCGTTGGCATTTAGTCTAGGCTCCACCCCACAGTCACCTGGCAACAGCCAGGTGTGCCTGACTCACTAAAAAAGGGATTGCTTGCCCCCTCCTCACTCTCTTGCTCTTTCTCTCTTGCTCCTGCTTCCTTACCCTCTTCCCACTCCCCTCCCTCCTCTCTCTCTACATGCTCATGGCCGACCTCTACTCCTCTATTCCTCTACTTGCTCTCCCTCTCCCTCTCCTCCTTTCTCTGTCTCTACTCCCTCTTCTCCCCTCCCCATGCCCTGAATAAACTCTACTCTATACTATACCACACTGTCTCATGGCTGGTACCTCAGAGGGGGAAGGAATGGCTCAGTACGGGCCCACAGAGGCACCCACTTACCCAACACTATACCATGCCTCCACCAAACATACCCCTTCCTTTCTATCTTTTTATGAAACACAACACATGAAGTTCAGGGCAGACACCAGAAGGTACCAATCCCTTTCTGTTTCTCTTTCTACTCATGTCATTAAGCCAGTCTTCCTCACAGTATCCCCTCAGACCCAGCACCCGCCAGCTTGGACTGGCCTAAAGAACTCTGTATCTATCTGGACCACCTTGCATGTCTTGGTGTGAGGGCTGATGGTACATTCTACCTTGGTCTCTCCTGATGACTGCCCAGCCTCTGGCCAGGCATTGGTGAAACCTAATGTTTAATTGTATTTTTCCCAGCCTCCTTTTGCTGGCACAGCCACTTCTTCACAGTCTTGGGCCAGAAGAAATCTTTTCATTATAGCTCACAGCTGTGATCCTTGGGTTAAAAGAAATTACTCATGAAAGGGCAGCCCGGGGTAGAAAGCACAGCATCAGAAAAAGCCTAGGCTTCCAAGGGAGAAGGAACTTCAAGGATTTATTGACATGGGGGAGATCACAGCTCTGGCTTCAGGCCCAGCTACTGACATTTGCGATAGATTTAGGCACCACAGTTTGACTTAGAATTATTTTTAATTCAAATTAAGGGGTCTGAGGGGGGTGAGTGGGTGGTTTTGATCTGAGTGGGTGGTTTTGATCTGAGTGGGAGTTTTGGTCTCTGAGTGTGTGGGTTTTGATCTGCTTGGGGTGGTGTTGATGCCCAGGAATAATTTTTTTTTTTTTTTTTTTTTTTTTTTTTGGAGCTGGGGACCGCCCAGGGGGTTGATTTCCTCGGGGTGGTCTACCGCTGAGCTAAATCCCCAACCCATGCCCAGGAATAATTAAGACAGGTAATGAGAACAGCTTTCTGGCCCTTCTCTCCAGCTCCTCCTTTCCCCACCCCTCAAGCTTCCTTTCCCTCCTATCAAAATCATTCCAGTGGTTTCACTTATCTCTCTTGACTTGCTCCTCCTGCCCAATACAGGTTCTTGGAAGTGGACCAGAAATGGGAAGAACAGGGCCACTCACAACTAATCTATCTATGGGACCAGGGACTGTGTTTAGCTCAGACCTAGACTACCAGCCAGTTTCAGCTATTTTTACCAGTACCCAGCAGATATCTGAGTCACAGGGACAAATGGAACCATATTGTATCCCATGTAAGATTCCTCTTAGTATATTGAATATATTTACCTACATATGTGGCTTCACCATTAGCCTGGGGCAACACTCTAAGGCTGTTGACTTCTGTAGGAAATACTCTGAACTCTAGCAACCAACCTAAGCCTACTGAGGAAAGAATAAAGCATGATATTGGGTCTTCTTCATTTACTATGAAGATCTCCTGAGATAGCCAAGCTAGTCTTACACTCTATGTAGCACAGGATAACCCTGAACTTCCAATCCTCCTACTTCTGCTAATGACCCAAGTGATAACATTACAGTGTGCACTGCCCTGCAAGATGTAAGGACTGTTGAGCAGTCAAACCGGGGCTTCACGACAGTTAGCTAAGCACTCTGCCAACTAAGCTACATCCCCAGCTTAAAGTTGGGAACGATATGAAGGTCATGTACCATAGGCCCCTTTCTTCAAGTAAGAATGTAAAGATTCAGAAAGCCACAGTGGCTTTACCAAGGTCACAAACTGATGTCAAGATAAGGCTTGGCCATAGATCAAACGTGCAATGCTGCTCACATCAGAGCATAGATCGCATGTTAGTTTTCTGTTTCTGTGGATGATGTGTGGGTCTACAGTCTTGACCAAGAATTTCAAAATAATATTAACTGAGCAATTGCTAATGCCAGAAAACATTGGTTACATGCAAGGAGATCAAACGTGCTGCCACTGTGCTGGAAGCCTGACATTTCATTACCTTTCTTAAGAGGTGAAGTTCAAAGTCATTATGTGATTTATTCAAGATTGGAGTCAACTCTAGCTCAATGAAGGGAAGTGAAAGGAAAAGAAAGCAGGAAAAGAAAGCAAGCTTCTGTTTTCCACGTCTTTTACATAGCCTCCCAGCAGAAGATATGGCCCAGAGTAAGGGTGGATCTCCCCACGCCTAAGATCTGGATTCGAACTGGTTCTTTGTACTTTGAATGATTTAACTAAGAAAAAAATCACTCACAGGTGTTCCAGCCACTTTGGTTTTAGTTAATTATGAATGTAGTCAAACTGACAACTAATACCAGCCATCACAAATCCGATGAATGCTTTTGTCAACTTGTCACACAGTCATATCTCCTTATGTCACGCTTAATTTTGAAATAAAGACAATAACTAGGTGTGATAGATATTCTTGGTTGTCAACTTAAATACATCTAGAATTAATTAAAAACCAAATGGTTTGGCCCACCTTTGAGGAATTTTTTTCTTAACCAAATCATTTGTTATGGGAAGACCCACTTCTAACCTGGATCTTAGAGGTGGCAGACCCACCTTTCATCTGGGCCTCACCCTCTGTTGGCAGTCTATATAAAGAATGTGGTTTGTCTGCTCTGCCTGCTTGCTCCTCTTCGTTAGCAAGTTCATTCCTTCACTGGTATTAGGGCCTACTTCTTTACGGTTCCAGTGTATACTAAAGGCCAGTTCAGACATCCAGTCTGGTGACCTGAACAACTACTAAATTCTTAGACTTTTAATTGGTAGAAAACCATTTTGAACTAGCCTGATCACAGCCTGTAAACCATTTTTATAAATCCTTTCTCATTCTGTAATTTCTGGTTCTCTAGAACACCCTGGCTAATCCACAAGTGTGTGTGTGTGTGTGTGTGTGTGTGTGTGTGTGTGTGTGTGTGTGTGTGGTGTGGGAGGAGGGAGAGGAGAGGGGAGAGAGAGGAGAGAGAGAGAGAGAGAGAGAGAGAGAGAGAGAGAGTTTTGTTCTTGAGTTCTATTTCTCTAGAGAATCCTAACAAATTCAGGATGCAATATTGGTTTTGATTCACTATTTTTTTCTAGCTGGGGCCATCTAGCCTTTCTAACCAAAATGCCCCTTGCTCTGCAGGTCAGGGAACCCATGTGAGAATTCTGTCAACTCCTAAGCATGTCTATTCCAATTATACATTCTGGGACTGAAGAAATAACCACTGGATGAGTTCAGGAACCCACTGGACCTACTGTGAGTCGAATTTCAACCAAGATTCCATTAACTACTTTAACTGAGGGACAACAGTGTTTCTTGAGATCTCTAAGAATCAGTACCAACTTAGAACCAGTATCCAGTAGACACTGGGAAGTCTGGTAATTGTATCCTTTCCCCTAGTGTACAGTTATCCTTTTAAAATTCTGTAAGTCCCTCTAGGGAATGACTAGAGATAGACTAACAGCAAAACTCTCAGGTGTTTTATCAAGGTCCCTTCTTTGTGGGAAACTGATTGTCCTTTCTTTCAAAGGTTCTGGGTCTGCAAACTGGTCCAGGTCTGGAAATTTGTTCATGGACCAAGATTCCTTTTTGCCATGATCCATTATGCCCCCCTTTTATTTGAGAACAGACAAAACAAAATTACAGTAGACTTCTTACTTATGTCATCCCCAGAAAGAGCATGATAAAGGGCATTAATAGTTATGTCATTATAAAGTTAACTTTGCCATTATGGGCCAGGCCATTGTGGACATTGTATTGTCTATGCACTTTGATAAGTATGATCACCTTGCCTTTGGAGATTCAATGCTACCACCTGACCCCTGCTACTTCAGGGCACAACCAGATGCATTCCATTTAATTCGTCCAACCAAACAGCAGCATCTCCAACCCTAAGGTCTGGAACAAGGAAAAGAGTGACAACAAAACTCTTCAAATGTGCTGGCACCCCTCTCACTATTTTGTGCCTTACAGGATTAGTGAAGGGCATGTCTTCTGGGCCTTCCCATTGTGGAGGATTTGGTTTTACACAGTGAACCTACTGTAGCATTACAATTTCTCTGAGCCTTAAACTCTGTTCATCAACACTAAACCAAGGAATATCAGGCATCTTCAACTCCTTTTCTGTCTTTTGTCAAATGCTTTATCCAAGCATTCAAACAAACTTTTGACACCTGTTTTCTCACCTGTGTGAGCTTCCATGTTAAACCTAGAATCCCCACTCAGTGGGCCCATACCAATAACCTAGGTTATATAAGACCCTGTCTCAAAACAACAAGATCAAATCATTTCTAGAATTGGAGACGCTATTGACAATATAGGCATTTTCCCAATCCAGGGAAGGGAGAGCCCATTTAGGAGATGTATTTTATGTGACAGATGCTTCGCCTTCATTAGCTCATTGTTGTCTCACAATAATGTCCATGCAATAGATGTTGCTATCACTGCTTTGCTTATGAGACAGCTAAAATCTGACAGGCCTGCCGCCACTACTGTGAGCAAGTGTGTGGTAGAGAAATGGGAGAGAAAGAGAAGCTGAGAGGTTTGTACACTGTGAAGAGAAGTAGAACTGGAGGCATAATGATGAGGCCATGGTGATTTCTGGGCCCATGCTGCCACTGAGAGCCATGTCTGTGTCCCTGAAGCAAGGGTCTGTGTCAATGTTCATTGCCTGTGTTATGCAGACTTCCATGGACTACACTGCTGCCTGAGGTCATGTTAATGTCTGAGGGTTGCGAAGAATTGGCCCTGCCCCTCACTGGCTACTGCACTCAAGAAAGCTGGTCCCTCTGGGCACTGTGGGAGAGCTGGGTCCCTTGGAGGTCCAGAACCGGGATTCTGAGCTGGGACACTCCAACACTTATGAGCTGCTGGAGCATCTGAAGGGACTGGTCCTGGAGAACAAATCTACAGGATCTCCATGACTCAGGGCAACAGCAGGGTATCTAAGAGGAGTCCTAGTGAGGGCCCAGTATGGATGGTGTAGAAAAAGCTTGAGGCCTCATATGAGAGCAATGACTCATTGCAATAAGCATTTGCAAGTAAAGATATGTGGACAAAAGGTTATGGTGTGTGACACATTGTGACACACACAGCTTTTACAGTGAGATTTTTTCCGTTGGTTTGTTTCTGTTGTTGTTGGTGGTGGTGATAGTTTTATCTTCTTTTTCTTTAATTTTTGTTTTCAAGAGAAAAGGAGAGACCAATTTAACAAAACTATCCCCTATAATATATGTTTGCTTGTCTCTCTGCTATAACAGAATACCTGGGAAGAGCCACATAAGGCAGGAAAGATTTGTTTGGACGCACAATTTGAGACTCTAGTCCCTTATGACAGAGAAGACAGGATTCTGACAGATGAAGCAGCTGGTCTCAATACATCTGCAGTCAGAAAGCAGAGAGCAAAGGGTGCTTTCTTTCAGCATCTCTCCATTTTAGTCAGTCCAGGACCCCAGCCCATGGGATGGTGCCACCCACAGATGGTTGTTTCCATGAAATGTAGATAATTCTACTTAGACATGCCCTTAAGCTTGTCTCCTAGCTGATTCTAGATCTGACTAAAACTCACAATATTTCAACACTCATAATAATGTCAAGAAGAAATGCTATAATGAAGAAATGTGCTAAAGTTTATTATAATCCAAATTCCCAAAGGAAAAAAATGTGGCTTGCCCAAGATCATAACACAAAACTTAGAAGGAAAATCCTTGTCTTTTGACTTCAGTCAAGCACTCTCTCTGCACTGTAGGGAGAGCTGTTCTGTTTGGAAGGTTTTCTAAGGGCTCAGATCACTGACAAGTGAAGGGCAAAGGTCAAGATTAAATGATCAGCTTTGACCCTCAAACTGTTCCAAATGCTAATGACACATGAAGAACTTAAAGGCAAAGGGAGTGAAATAGGAAGAGGTGTTCTTACTCTGCAACCTTTAACAGCATTGAATAGAAAAATAAATCTGTCTCTAAGGACATCAACAGAAACTCCTTCACCAACAGGGAACCATCAGAAACAAGCTGGGAAGAGATGATGTGATAATGTTGTAAATTAGAGTTTTGCAAATCTGCGTTTAATTTAAAATTAATGGGATGTATTTTGTGAGTTAATTGAAAAAATGATTATTAAACACAAATTCACTGATGTTTGGCAAGTAGGTAGTAAATATCCATTTTGCACATGTCAGTTATTTCTCAATAAATATATTTCTTTCAATAACTGGCTGGCTTCATGCCAACAAGTAGGTTGTTGTTTGGTGAAATGATAAAGAGCCTGAAACCTTCATGGCTAGTGGGTTCAGCACTCCTGGTAATCCCCCTGGAGACCATAGACTTACAGAAGGGAAGATGGAGGAGAGACGCTGAAGATGGAGCCCTCCCTCTCTGGTTAAGTTCTCTCCAGTCAGCTGGGTCTTCAACAGTCAAGGGTCAGAGGTCAAGACAACTAGACTTGATGCATACTGTGCCTTCTCTCAGAAATTCCCTTCCCTGGCTGGTGTTCTGACTAACCTGTCAAACCTCAATCATCCCTTCTTCAGTGAAGCCTTCCGGGATACCTTCAAATCCAATTAATCTCTCCCCCTAGGAACTCCCATATCACCTTCTTGCTAATATTAAAACATTGTATTTAAAGTTGGAAATTCCTAAAGAACAGATTCTGACATACAACTATAACGACTTTGTTTTAAAAAAAAATCTACCAGAGAATCTATTTCTCTTTTCAAATCAATTTCTCCTGTAGTAACAGTTAGTAACAGAGCTTGGGTTTGACTGATACAGCTATAGAAACAAATTTCCCATGTTTCTTTGCAGCCAGATGTGTCCACGTAGCTAAATTCTGGCTAATAGTATAAGTACTGTGTAGACTTGTAAGCTCCCTTAAAGGGAGCTGATTTCTGTCAATCAATCTGGAGAAAAAGCAGGGCTCCAGTTGGAAAGTGGTCTTTTCTGCCTTCACGGCCTCTTCCTTACAACCACCATACTTTTTCTTTTGTGCTGGACAGAATATGGACATGGAAAAAAGATCACTAGATGTCACACTGGCTCATGATATGACCTTGAGCACAGTTGTCACATGGGGAGCTGTCAGTCCCTACTGACTCAGAGCTATTGCCCTCTTATTCTTGTACTGCTTGCCTTTAAACTGCCTACACAGAGAAAATGAACCAGGAGATACTTTTAAGCAATGATTTTATATATGTTAGCTTTGATATATTATAGTTATATTATGTAGCATTATAATATATCTACATATAGAATTATATAATTTAGCTATATGTAATTATATACTTATCTATATATACATTAAAACAGCTAAATTTAATTCTAACACATATAAACACTATCAAGAAACATGTACAAATGTTTAAACACCATGTAGCTACAGATTCACACTCATTCCAATCTCACACACATGAGGGTCCAACAAAATCAGCGTCACACAGGTAAAGACACTAAGACCCTGAAAGTCAAAAAATGAGTCCAGATGCCCAGTTAGTAATTGACAAGTTCAAGATTGCATTAGGTCTGTCTGATCCCACAGCTGGAACTTACAATAACTTCCAAGTACAGCCTTCTGAAAAATGCTTTCTGGGATGAGCGATCTAGTGCTATTTAGGGAACCAACTGATCTGAGAATGTTATCTGGACAATATTAGCCTCCGATGTCTCTCTGGGACTCTGTTTCCTTACCAAGAAAATGAAAATAACAACATTCTTTTCTGAGTACCTTCTAATCTGATGCAAGCATCTAACAGGATTAATGTAGACAGTGCACACAACCATCCTATAGGATTCATGATATTTATAAGTCTCAGTTTATAGATGCAGAAAGAAAGACCTAGGATGTCAAGCCACATCCCGAGACAACATCATTTGCAGATGATGGTTAAAAGATACAACCCAGGTCCTCTGACTGTCCCTTGGATCTACCATTCAAATTCCTGGCAACCCCCAAGTACATGTGTTCCTCGACTTACAAAGAGGCTACCTTTCCAAAATACAGTTCTAAGTAGAAAATATTATAAAAACATATATTGTTTTTCCCCCAGCATTGCAAGAAACCACAGAAGTACAAAACAAAAGAAAGTGCATTCAGTACAACCTACTGGAACACTGTAGCTGAACCGTACAACACAGTGTAAAGCAGTGGTTTTCCCCCTCGCGACCATGTGGATGACACACAGTATAGCTCCCCAATATCACGAAAGATGATCATACTATGTGTTCAGCTTTGAGAATCATATGCAGAAGGATTTCAATGTTAAGGTTACCCTGACATTTTGTCACATATAGACACACAAAAAAGTTAGTGGAAATTATATCACTGATCACTAACATAGGGGAAAAAAATCTAAATTCAGAATTCCAAGAATTTCAATTTCTACTAAATAGATTCCTCATTCACATCACCTTAAAGTTGACAATAATAAGTATAATCTTTGCAGGACAGGGACCATTATAGTCCCCTTGTGCACTTGATGAAGTAGAAATTCCATTGCTTAAGTGATGAAGCAAGGATTTAAAACTAAACCTAAATAAGAACAAAGCCAAGTGCTTGCCACAGTCCACAAGTAGAGGGGTAGAGTGGAGAAGACCACAGCTCTAGTGCAGAGGCTCCAGGTTCAGGAGAAATGTGCATAATCATCTATAAATTGACAAAGAAGAAGAGGTGGAAGTGACAATACAGGAAGCAACAGCGTCCTTACCACTAATGGCTGGACACCATGATCTCTCTCCAGAAAGATCCAGAAGGTTCCTAAGTCTAGTCCCACTGGATCTCCAGCACAGGAGAAGGCAGGCTCAACAACTCCTTTGTGACTACATTTTGTTTCCTGTGGCTGTTACAGCAGATATCACCAATCTAGGGGCTCAAGATTAGCATGTGTTTACCCTCTTCTAGCTATGGAGCAGAATTCAAAATGTCAGCAGGCACTTGCTCCCTCTACAGGCTCTGGGGAGAACCCTTTATTGTCCTGCTTCTGGTGGTGCGGGAACTCCTTGGCATCAGTCCAATCTCATTCTTCATAGTCCTGCTTCTGTCTCCTCTTCCTATGAGGACATCAGCCGTTGGAGTAGGGCTTATCTAACCTGAGGATGACCACACCTTATCTTGACTACATCCTCAAATGAGGTCTGTACACAGGGACTAGAGCATTTTAGAAAGCACAGTTTAACCCTCTACAGGGACTATTTGCTGAAGATATTGATGCTCTGCAAAGGAATTGTGTTCTTGCAAGCAATCATGAATGGGTCTGTTCTTACTGCAGAAATATGAAAAGTATCTATTATCTATCTATCTATCTATCTATCATCTATCCACCTAATAACGATTGATCAATAGGTCTATCTGTCTCTGTCTCTGTCTCTCTCTCTCTCTGTCTCTGTCTCTCTCTCTCTCTCTCGCTCTCTCTCTCTCTCTCTCTCTCTGTGTGTGTGTGTGTGTGTGTGTGTGTGTGTGTGTGAATTTGTTCATGTACATGGTTTTGTGTATATTTCTTTTGGTCATTCATAATGATAATATTAAACTCTCTCCTTACAGATTAAGACCTTGAGGCACTCAACAGGCTAATAATTAAATTAACTGTTTAGTTGACTTAAATTCTTCAAGGTATACTTTCAAAGCAAAGCACCATGTGATGATGGCCATTGTAGTGGGAAACACAGACAGATGCTACTCAGGGAACGAAGTCCAGATGGATCTGCAATGGGTACTTAGGAGCTAGTGGGAGTGCCAGAAAGAAGCCCTGAGACCAAAGAAGGGAGGAAGAGGCTCATTTCCAAGAGTGAGTGGCTGGGCTCAGTGATTTTAAACATTTTAAATTCCTCTGAAATGCGGGGCCCTTTAACCTTAGTTCTTTCACAATATGATCTGTGAGGGCAGAACTTGAGGTTCATGTTACTGTCTCACATTCTGTCTGTCTTGCCTCCTGTTCTACTGAGATGCCAAGGGAAAAGAAGTCTCAGCCTTACAATGTACATGGAGCTGCCTGCTGACAGATTTCCCCACTGCTGTGGACTGTGTGCCTTCAAACTCGGTGACAACATACCATTCTTTTTCCTTTATGTTGCTTTGCAGATATCATCTTAAGGAGAAGAAAAACACTAATATGGGTCATAAGCTGATGTCATCACAGGTGACAGAGATGTTGGAGGAGAAACTATGGCAAAGTATACATTATGGCCCATGTCATTGGACATCCTACAGTGGCCATGCCTGTAGGCCTGTTTCATTGCTACAGGAGAACCCCAGGCCTACAAAGCAGACCTCAGCATCTCTGTGTCCTTTCTCCTGCAGCCATATGGGACTGAGTGGCGCCAAATCACTTAGGAACATGGCTCTGATATAGCAGCCTCTCTGAGACATAGGTGGAGAGGAAGGGTGAAGAGAAAAATAAAGGGAGAACAGAAGGAAAGCCTCTGTTGCCTCAAGATGCAGAAAGAGTAGAGCAATAAAGGAGCTTCCATTGGGAGAATGGCTCTTGGCAAGCAGGGAAGAAGTGGTCCAAATTAACCCTGATAGAAAGCTTAGCTCTCCACATTGCACTGTCCATGTCCAGGTTTGAAGCTATTGGGAAATTCTCTGCTACTGAATCAAACAGCTTATTTTCCATTAATAGCCCATCACATGCAGTAGGTATTCTTGGCCTATGCTATTATGCCTCTGGGTTATTGTTTTAAATTTAAGTCATTATATCAAATTCCTGTACTTAGCCCTTCTGGATGAGCTCCAAGGACTTATTGTCACTCAAATATCCTGTTTGCCCACTTCTCTTATGAGATTGTACCTCCCCAAACTAAGGAAGTGATTCCTGACCAGATGTTGTGTGCACTGACTGCCTCATTGGATCTTGGGGAAACTGAGGCAGGCCTTTGGGACACAAGAGAGTGAAATCTTAAAACATCAAAAGGCTTGTCCATGTGCTGAGCACTAAGCCAGACTTAGAAGCTACCACAAGATATGTTGCAAAGAAATTTTAAAATTTAGCAGGGGAGATAATGTTAATGTGGAGATGCTCTGGTTTCAAGTTTGGTAGGCCTCAGCCACCACATGAGGATGTGGGGAAGGTAGGGAGGAGAAGGCAAGCTACTATGCAAAGGTTCAACCTTGAAACCATGTTACATGGGTTCTGGTAAGTGATCCCTCACCTGAACCCTTGGGGTCATTACTTGTATTTTGGGGACAGTCATCATCACAGGGTACAGGCATGCAGGTAATGCCCCTTGGGAGGGCCTAGCAGTAGGATCCATACTCAGTACCATTTCCCCTGCAAAGATCAAACTCTCAGGCCTCTTTGTGCCATGAGATACTATGAAGGCAATTTCCAGTCCACTGAGGAATCATCACAGATTCATTACTTTCTGGGTTGGCTCCACACATGTGCAGTTAAGCAATTCATTTCTTTTCTTGTTGCTGTGATCAAACATAAAGCAAAAACAATTTAAAAAAAGAAGGAAGAGTTTATGATGGCTCATGGCTTGAGGGCACACTCCATCATGGCCAGGAACTCTTGGCAATGCAGGTGTGTGGCAGCTTGTTACAGTGCATCGCAGTCAGGAAGCAGAGAGTAATGAATCTTGTGATCAGCCCACTTTCCCTTTTGTGTTCAGTGTAGGACCTCTACACATGGAATGGTGTCACCTACAGTTAAGACAGGCCTCCTCACCTCAGTCAACCTACTTAATCTGGGACTATAAAGCTAAGCCCAAGCCTGGTGGAGTATGGTTGGCCAACACTGAACCACTGATCTACACATTCGGCTCCTTTCTTTCTCTTCTCTTCCTTAGTATTTCTGAATCAATGCAATCGGCTCAACACCTTGCAACAAATAGTCCATGGAGACCTATTCCAGTCATGTTAGGCTTTCATGCCACGACCTCAAACAGGATCCTTGTCTTTGGGGAAGAAGGTGGGGTGTTTGGGTTGAATCCAGCCCTGATCTGTCCTCTCTGTAACATTCAAGACCATAAGTGTCATCTTTCTCAATGAGCTTCAAAGCAGATGGTGTTTTCCAGGGCTTCTTCTACTCATCAATTCTCAAGCAATGTCCTGCAGAGCAGCTTTCCACAAGAACATTGCTGAGGGGGGGTACAAAGAAACATGCTACTATTAAAATAACTTTGGGGAATGCAGACAAAAGAAAGGCAACCCAACTAACTACCAGACTTCTAAGAGTCCTTACTCTATAGACAGGAGTCCTTACTCTATAGACAGGTACCCCTGAACTCTAAGAAAGAACCAGAAGAGTAGTGCCATCCAAGGTTTTAAGACCCTATCTGTAGAAGACACTTTTTCAGTATGTCTCTGGTGACCCCCTTGGATATAATAGTATGGGAAACTATGAATATTCTATGTTCACCACAGTGTCATCTTGCCTCCCTCCACTTTCTTCCAGGAAATACTGATCCCAGAAACTTCACAAGGATCTATCAACTAAACAATCAGAAGAATGGGGTCTAAGTTGCATAGACTAAGAAAGAAGGTTCTCCCGAGATGGCAGATCCTTGAGTTTACCACTAGAAAAACAAGTAAATCCAACAAAATGAGCACATAGTACACTACCTAGTCAACTCCACTAAATACATATTCATAGATATTATGGCTTCATTTCCCCTTAATCAGTTTAGGAGTGGGAGGAGGCGACATTAACTGTGGACAAACTCCTGCTTGTACCTCACACACATTATAGAAAACATGCACACATGGAGCTTTCAGAGTGCACAAAGCATTCCATAGAGAGGCAATAACATCCTTAAACAAGGCAGGTGACCACCTCAGAGCTGTCTGAAAACTAGAGCAATTTGATGTCTAGAAGAAAAAGATGGCTCTTAGTCACAGAAACATGCATATGGATATTGAGTCATTCACTTTAAAACACCTGCTTTTAACACCCCTCTTGGGGAAGAGCTTCCATCTATATTGGAATTCATAAAACAAAAACATTCAGAATGTGCTATTAAAATGTTAACTTCACAAACAAGTATGAAAAGCCAGAGAGACTCAAGATACCCAAAGAGGCTTGAAGGAGAGAAATCCCCAAGCAATTACAATCTTCAAGAAGCTTTTATTTTATGTATAAGAATACAGAAATGCTTGTGAGATCATAGATACACAGTCTCAGGCTGTTGAGAATTATCAGCCCAAGAAAGGGGGAAGGCAGGAAAAAAATCAGCATGAGCTAAGAGAGATTCCCAGTGCAGGTGCCAGGCATCTGGAAGGAGTAATATGATATCACCCAACTGCAGACCTGCAGGGCAGGTGGACCAGCTTCCCTCCCTGAGAAAACCAAATCTTAAAACTGCCTACTTCCATAATAAGTTGCTACTACCAACAGAAACATGTTCTTTCTCTTACATTGCTGACTGGTGAGAAATGCCCATCTCCTGTCCAGTCAGGGTTTCTGATTTTGATCAGCCTAGTTGCCCACTTGAGGTATCTAAGGTTCCTGAATAGGAATCTGTGTCTTACCTGAATAGTGAATCTCTGGTTTCCTTAATAGGATAAGTCAAAATAGAGGATGAAGGGAATTCTAATCAACCCACCTCCTCATTAAACTGCAATAATACAGGTTTCTGGCCATACCTGGTCAGATGAATTTAAGTAGAGTATTTAGCCTCTTGGTGCCTCAGTTTCTACATGTGTAAAAAGAATGGGTGATTAAGACTAGTGGTCATGGGAGCTGTCATTAATTTAACAATCATATGTCAGTTTCTCCCCTTAATTCCAGCAATAAATCCATGGTGAATAGTTTTTTTCATTTTACAGATTGATGAAGGGTTGTTAGGCAACTTTCCCAAAGTCATCAAACTACTCAGTATTGGAGATGGGATTTGAATCTAGGCAGTAGGAACCCAGAGCTTGGGCTCTAAATACATGAAGCATTTGCAGTAAGAAAAACAGCCTAAGAATCATATGGTGATGATGTTAGAATCTGCTCACAGGTGTTGTGTCTGCTTGAGACGCACAGAAGGCCTTTCTCACCAGACAACGTGAAGATATGAGCCAATCCAATCTATCCTCACCAGTTAGGGAAACACAGGTCTATAGAGACCAAACGCCAGGTTCATCTCCACACAGCTTCTTTCAAAGTGAAGGAGGAAAAATTCCTGGCCAGATGGTGTGTTTTTGCAGTGGTTCTATAGGGGAGGAGCAAGCATCAAAGAGGGATGTAGGGGGCAGAACATCTCCGAAGTTCTATGGTACATTAATGGCCATGGGGCTAAATTGCTGAAAGTGTCCAGTGAGTAGCATAGAGTAGGAACTTCAGTAAGAAATGGAACAATACTAAAATTCAGAAACCCAAGCCTCAGATGTGAAGGACAGCTTCTACCAACAGATTAAATAAGGTGGCTGATGTCTGGATTCCAGAAACCTATCAATCATATTCCTGTTGTAAAGTCCCAGCCCTTCAGCAGAGTCCTATTTACAAATTGCCCTGCCTAGTCTCAGAGGGGTGCAAGGTACCATTTGAACTTAAGGGATTGTTGTGAAATAATTCTACTTGACTCCGTTTTATTCAGATAGACATAAGGTCAGTCGGTGAAGTCAGACCTCAAATATCATTGAGTCCATGAAACCCATAATACACCACATGCACAGTCATCTTTCATTTGCAGTGAATGTAAAAGATTACAGCTGCATGCAGGGGTGGAAGGAGGAAGGAGGGGCCAACAGAGGTCAGTCACAAAACAGGCTTTGGCTTTTATAACAAGCAAAATAGGATAATTAATAGCCCAGCCAACAGCTTCAGCAGATAAGAATTTTATATTTTAGTTTAATAAAAACATGATCATTTAGAGGAAAAATGTGTTAATGAGATACTAATGTCCATATAAATTGAAAAATAACAGACCAATCCGAGTAGTTAAACCCACTGCTCACTATCGTCTGCCCTCGTTTTCATCAGCCTTATCTTGCTTTAATTGAACCTCAGATGGTTTTCAACTCTTGTCACTTCAAGTTCTTATGTTAGCCCTGTCTTTTCTACCTTAAATGAGCAGGATAGCCCAGTGTTAGAGAGCACTTGCCTATCATATACAATGCCCTAGGGTACTAGCCCACATATAAAAACAGTCTAAGAATAAATGCTTTCAGTAACATTAGAATCAAAGGTGATGTGGCTAATGTTCTTTCCTGTTCATAGACTAAACAGTGACATTAGGAATCTGAGCGATGCATGACTCCTTTAAGATCTCACAGACGATGGCATATCTAGGTTGGAACCTTCCTCAAAGTGCCTTTTGTATTTCCTCAAGTTCTTATTGCTGTATATTTCTGTATGTGTGCATGTTCCCCTCTCCCTATCTCAATTCTGACATTCAAATATAATTCCATTGGACAGGTTCCCAATGACAACCTGAGCTGGTCAGCCCCAGTAATTCATGTATCTACAACACGCAAATGCACACACCAGATCTGTGTTGAAGGGCCCCCGTTTTTAATTATATCTTATTTTACAGCTGCAGTCAATTCCTGCTACAGCTTAATAACCAGGTTGCAGGAGCTGTGAGCACTCTTTGTTGTTAATTTTGCTCAGGAAAATTGAGTTTTTACTAGCATTTTGGCAGAAATGCTTATCATAACAATTATGATAAAGTGAAGAGGATTGGAAACATCTGCAGGAATGAACTTGAAGCTACAAGGATGTCAGTTGGTCTGACGGTGCAGGAAAATCTGCTGTAGGCGATCTGGGCTATCCCTCATCCACCTGCTGGGGAAAGTAGAGGATGAACAGGGGTGAGGCTCCGGCAGGTATGCTCTAGGAAGTCTGTTAAGGACTCAATGACACAGACTGACTCCATTTTCTCATGTACCTTTGATCACTGCTGACAGGAGATTTGAAATACGAAGAGAATATACTGGCCTGGGCTAGGACAAACAATGAAAGAGCCCTAGGGAACGTCTTACTTCATAGAGGTAAAGATGGACAGCAGGGGAGGGAGGAGTGGCAACTTCAAGATCGTAGAACATAAATGACACCTGAGCCTTCCAGTTCCTATAGAAGAATGCCCTTTATTGTGCCTTAATCAAATTCCATTGACAGTTAAGCAAAGAAATGAATAGGGTAGCTTGCTTCCCTGGGAGTAAAGAAAGCTTAGTCTTTAGATCAGAGCCAGGAAAATCACAGGGAGTGCAACTTTACTCATACATTTTTACAAGTCATATTATAAACGGTAACTGGGATGCAGGCTCAGTGAAGAAGCAAGGCCATCCAAAGTTCCATGTAGAGTACCAATAGCATGAAGCAACTAGGAGGAGGGAAGGAAATGCAACTGTGTCACATCCTAAAGTCTCCCACAGTGGCTTCATCTCACGTAAGCCCTAAACATGCATGTATCCTACACTGGTGCTGTTTGAGAAGTTCGTGTAAACGGAACACTCTCCTCCCAACATGGACGTCATCTGCAAGGCTTTCATTAGAATTTATGTTGAACCACATCAGTCATGTTTAAAACTGAACAACCAAGTTGCCTCCGTTCTTAGACATCCTTGTTGGTACATTGTAACACCAATTTAATAAGAGCTTTTAAAGGGAGATAATAAGCATGACACTACATGTTAGTACCCACCATGAGACAGTCCTATGGGAGAAGTGTCAAAATTAGAAAGAAATATTCAGGAACTGAGTCAGGGATGTAGATGATGCAGAGGTTATGGGTCTCTGGATGAACAAGATTGCTGAAGAGTGAGGGGGCTGAAAGAAAGAAGAACCCCAGAATATGGCATTAGGACCAATAAGGACAGGTACTTGTGACAATTCATTTGGAAGACCCAGAAATGAAAAAAGTAAACAAATGATGTAGTAATTTCCTATTGACACATAGTAAATTCTATAAAATTAGCATTTATTATCCAACCATTTACTATCTCATGGTTCTTGAAATCAAAAGTCTGTAGAGAATGTAATTGGTCTCTGCTCGGGGTATCAAAAAGCTGAAATCAAAGCACTGGTCTTAGTTACAACCTTACCTGAGAGTCTAGGTCATCTTCTATGCTTTGTGTTCCCTAAGGCCACCAGGAAAGACTCCATCCCAGGTTGTTATGGTGCTGTATTATACAAGCTAACCTGATCATAGTGATGACTGGGTCAGCATAACCACCATTTTCAAACATGTTCAAGGAGAGCAGCTCACACTTCAGAGTGTGATCATCATGGACTCCATCTCATGACTGACTCACAACTCTTTTATAAGGAATCAAAAACAATCAAAACTTCACCAGTTGTGTGTGAGGCATGCGACATGGCTATGATCATTAGAATAGCTTACAGACATACATGACTTTAATATTTTGAAAAAATTTCACACATATGACATGCATGATCTTTTTTGATCATTGATACAATCCTATGAAACCAACAGATCAGATGTTATTATTTCACAGTCGTCGTTGAGAAAAATGAACATCCAGATATGTTAAATCATCCACTTCAAGTCACATGCTGAAGTGCTGGTTGACGCACAGCCAGAATTCTGAAGTCAATTTCCTACCAAGAAATAAGACCCTGCACCATCTTGTACTATGGCTAGTGATTTTACTGAGAAATCCACAGAGCCTTTCGAAAATCTAGTCCAAAGCTTAAAATGTAGAACAAAGACTTCTGATCTTCTAGAGCAGAAGAGAAGATCCAGATTCTTCCACAGTGCTTTGGCTCTAGCTTTCTTACAGCTGAAATGTCAGTCATGATGGAAGGCACAGCTTCCTCCCTGCGCTAGGAATGCTGCCTTGGTGACACAGAGCAAAAGCTTATCTCCAAGTGCCAGCTTCAGACAGCAAGTTCAAAGAGCATGACTTAACTCAAAAAGATGATATGGTCATAATGATGAGGCCACATCCTTAGTAACTCCTGGTAACACTACTATTACCATTTTCAGGAGAGGCTCATAGTGGATGAGCCTTGATCCAGCAATTTCCTTAAGCTTCCTAAGTTGTACAGGTCAAAGACACTGGCAGAAATCCAATGAAAGACAATGAAAAGGAAAACCACTCCTGTTTCATGCCCAAATGCACAACCACATGCATGTGTGCATTCATGCAGACATGAACACAAATATGCAAGTAGCCGGCCCAGCACCACTGCTCCATACTGACTAGTAAGTTATTGGGAGAAGCTTGCCCTTCCTGTCTACTTTGACCATCTCGATTACCAACTGAAACAACTTCGTAACTTATTAAAACGGTGATCCTATCACAAAGGGGATTCACAAAATGTCAACAGCAATGCCTCCCTGGTAGGCAGCAAAATACATCATTAAAGGAAGAAAGGCTGAAATGTTGAAGATTAAACTGTTTCATCTTTCCCCTTTCTTTGCTTCCTGCCGTCTTGACTTGAGCGTGAGTTCAAGACATTTAGTTTTCCGTGTGTGAGATTTGTTCATCTGTGAGGCAGGAGACTGTGATAGGGAAGGAAGCTTCCAAGTTAGCTTGATTTATTACACTCTGTATTAATGAGATGACCTAAGAGATTATTCAATCTCTTAGAACCTGTTTTTCCCCTATATGTGAAAAATTGCTTAACTCATGATTATAAAAGGTGTATGTGGCAGGGGGATGTGTACATAGATTTTAGTTTCTCCTTTCTACTCCCAGGGTCCTTTCTAGCCCCCCTCCTGCATCTCTTTTCTAAGCAGTCTATAATCACCAGTCTTTCTTCCAGCAAAGAAGTCATGTGAAGTGTTAAAATGCCATGAAAAAAAAACTCTGCCTGAGCTCATCTGACAGCCTGTGTGTGGCACCTGACATTTCCCAGCTTTCCGCCCCCTCTCTGGAAATTATCTAAGAAAAAAACATAAATGCACATATACTTATTTATCCACATCCAGATCAGAAGCTTCTTCAGGGAAGCCTTTTCTCTTTCTGGTAAAGCCCTCAGACATCCCTCCCACTGGTGTCAGGCTTCAGCAGCGGTAAGCATCATGCTGTCATGTAAAACTGAGGCAACAGCTTTAATGAGGATGAGCATTTACCAACCTCAATACACAAGTACAACCTGGCACAGACGATGATCCACTCTGAGGTATTTTGCCATGACAGAATCAAATCCTACATGCCAGCTGATAGGCAGAAATAAAGAACAAATAGACAAATGGTCAATGGTGCTGGGAAGTGAATAAATTAAAGAAAACGCGGCATCAGTATACTTGATGGACTGTGGTCCCTGTCCCACAGGAAAAAAGTTGAAGTAGAAGAGACTCATGGGATGCTGTAAGGGTACCAGTGGGGTTATTTTCAGTAACTTAGATACCCTAACTCCTAGAATTCTCTTAAATTCCTTGTTTCATTCAAGACATAGAAAGACATTATCTCAGTGAGGTTTCTGTTTTCCATTGCCCTTCAGTTTAATATCTCTGTAAAATTTATTTACCCAGAATAAAGACCATGAGTCTTCTTACTAGAACCGGACTGAGTGAGAACCGTGAACCAAATGCCTCAGACTCAACAACTGTCCACTGCTGCCTTCCTCCTGGTGTTTATTCTTCGTGTTGTAAGAGCAATTTTGTTGTAAGTTAGTAATAACCACTAACAGCTTCTGGAGATAAGCGATAGCTGAGAACTCAGCACGAAGTTCAACAACGTGATGATCTTAGTCCCGAAACATGCATCCTCTAAGAGCTTGGTGCACCATCACCTAAAGATCAAAGCCCCAGACTTCGACAATAACTAAGGATCAAAATCTTAATTTTTGAAATTCTGAAGCCAAGACTCTGAAAACAGCAACTCTCCCTGTATAAAAAGCTTATCTAGGGGGTATAAAAAGCTAGATTCTAGGAACAAGGTTAGTACATTTTTGGTCAAAATGATGTTAGGCAGTTTTTGGTCAAAATGATGTTAGGCAGAACAAATACCTATAAACCTAGTAAAGCGTTAAGTCAAATGTTCCCGAAAGAGCACTCCCACGCCCATGCGGAGCCAAGATCAGAGCAGGAGTCTCCTCAGCCTAGTAGCTTTAAAATGTGGGAAGCTTGCTCGAATCCTAATTCTCTTGCTGCAGTCTTTGAAGGTTTGACTCTGAAAATGCATTTGCACACTACTGACTGTATGTATAAGCGTTGTGTTCAGACATAAACACTCATTTCCTCAAGAAGTGAGAGATGTCATTTGCATATGCAAGCACCTACGGAAGTTAAAATTCCTCAAGGTCTCAGATCTTTGCATGGCTGTACACGTTGCCATAGCCCATTAGAGTGTTTTATTGTCCTGAGGCATGCATTGTTCACCACGGTCTTCAGGTGGCTGTGGCTGTAAAGCCAAGTGCACACAATTGTCAACTACAGTGATTTCACACTTTCCTTTGCCATATATTTTTATGAAGATTCATATGCCTATAACTGTTATGTGAGTGTTGGTCAATACCTAAGTGTTCATACTTACAAAGATATATGTGATTATTATTGTGTAAAGTGGCTTATAAGTATTCTGTCCTGTTTGCATATATTTATCAATAAATCTCCCTTTAAATGTCAATAAATGACTTCTTTATCTAAATTTTTCTTTGGAAAATTTTGGGTCAGTTAGGATTGTCAACTTTAGGAAGTTTAGACTTTAGAGCAATGTTTCTTAACATCCCTGAGGTTCCTACTCTTTAATACAGTTCATCATGTTGTGGTGACCCCCAACCATAAAATTATTTTGTGGTTACTTCAAAAATGTAATTTTGCTACCATTATGAATCATAATGTAAATATCAGTGGTTTTGTCTTAGGTAACCTCTGTGAATGGGTCTTTTTGCCCCTCTAAAATGGTCTTAATCCACTGGTTGAGAAAACTGCTGATTTAGAGGATTTCGGTATATGAGATAACACTATTTGCAATTGTGTGGGGTTTTGTTTGTTTGTTTGTTTGTTTTGGGAGGGCTGTTTGGTTGCTTGGTTGGTTTTTTGTTTTGTTTTGTTTTTCTTTTTGTTTGTTGGTTGTTTTTTTTTTTTGTTTTTTTTTTTTTTTTTAGATTATAGACCAAAGCTGATCTAAAGAAAAGACATTACACTGCATTAATTAGAGTCGGGAGACAGGTTAGAAATACTGAGACAGTACTACTACTCCCAAAAATTTGCCTTTGTTATTAATGAGTGGGCATGTCCCAGTGCTCTCCAGGGTCCTGAAATTTTGTTTTAGATGGGAGAATGGTTCTCAACCTGTGTGTCATGACCCCTTGGGGGTTGAATGATCTTGTGACAGGGGTACCTTGAGACCATCAGAAAATACAGATAGTTACAGTGCAATTCATAACAATAGCAAAATTACAGTTATGAAGTAGCAACAAAACTAAATTTGTGGTTGTAGGGAGTCACTACAGCATTAGGAAGGCTGAGAACCACTGATCTTAGGGTATTTACCCTTTTTCTTCTCTCCTTTTACTCTACGTGTTGCACAGTTACTGCTAATATTGCATGGCTTACTCATGAGATTAGTGATGCTGGATTCTACATTGCCAGTTGACAAATGAATAAATACACTGAATCCAAAAACTTTGGTCTGTGTTTTGTAAATGCTCCTGTCATAGCATCAGCATTCATATTCAGCAACTCTGCATTTCTCTCATCTCCTTATTCATCATTTCAAGCATGCATTTAATGGTGATTAAACAAACTGCAGAGAAAGGAATGTATGGGACCTGCTTCTGGCTGCATCAGGAAACCATGAAATGATATCAACATCATTTAGGAACTTGCCTTCTTCCACAAGCACTTGAAAAGGATTTAGAAGTCAATGTGGTGCCCAAAATGTTACGTAATATTGGATAATTTAAAAATCATGTTAGGTTTAAATTTTAGCTAGCATACACATGCGTACATACATACATATATACATACATACATGGGGGAAACCATATACAAAATAGAAAATTAGCAAAGGACAAATTGGGAAATATAATTGAATTACACGCATACAAGAATATATTTAAAGTATAATATCAAAAAGGATAAGGTTCTGGGGCTGGAGAGATGGTTTCACAGTTAAGAGCGTGTAGCACTCTTCCAAAGGACCTGAGTTCAATTTCTAGTTTCAATTCAGGCTGCCCACAACCATTTGAAACATCTGATCTCTTAGGCGTCTGCACTCTCTTGTCCAAACACACACAGAGTCCACACTCATACACATAATGAATAAAAATAAACTTTTAAAATGGATAAAATGTAGGATGTCATACAGGTGAACGCAGGTACAAGATAGAATGAGGCCTGTCATTGGACAAGAAGGAAAGATGGATGGGAGAAAAGTTTTAGAGAGAGGAAGAGACTAGAGGAGGCAGGAGAAGCAACAGAGAGAAGATGGAGGCTGATGTTAAGATTCCTCTCTGCACATTTACAGGTTGTTATGAATATTCTTAAGGGATGGATGTGTACAGGGCTTTGTATGTCTAGGTGGGCAATTATATCTTATCAAATTCCGTTGTGTGTTCTTTCATGTGGTGATTTAAGTTCAAAAGAGTATGTAGTGGCTGGAGACACTAGGCTGCCCCAGAATTGGGATGTATATTTCTGGCATGGTAGCAACCTGCCTTGGGAACTAGATGGGTAGAAAGATTTTTGCCAGGCTCAGAGAGAAGCCATCGGCAATGTGATATGGCATGGAGCAGAGCAGGTGAGACGCTTTGCTGACTGAGATGAAGATATCTACCAGATATCTTGGAGCACTATGGTGCCAGGTCTAGTGCCAGAAAAAAGAAAGCCTTTTTTAATAACTTTACAGCAACAACAAAGTACACAGATCTATTTCCCAGCCAGATAGTAGGAGAGTCCCCATCATAACAGGAAAAATATATGTTTAAATTATACTGACATGCCATTTTTAATCTATGAGATTGGTTAAAATGTAGAAGTTCTGTAGGCCATTAGAGTAACTTCAATTCAGGAAAAAAAATATCTCATGATGCACTAGAGGCAGGTAAGTTACAAATTCTGGGGAGGGCAATTTGTTGACCTTACAGATGGGCAAAAATCTTTGACCCAGAAACCCTGCTCTAGTTTCACACATGTGAAACTTACATGTCTGTGATTGTTCAATGCAGCACTTTCACTGGAGAAAAGTGACTAGAGAAAAAAATCAATATACACTGTAGAACATTATACTAGTATAAAAATGAAGGAATCTTTGTGTATTGATGTGATAATTTCTAAACTTTTTTATAAATGACATAGATATCAATAATTAAATAGTAGCACAGGAAGGATATATATGAGGCAAAAAATTATTTATGTGTATCTGACTTTATATTTGTACAAAGATCAAATGTTGACAACACAGGTGATCTCCTGAGGTGGAGGGGAACTGGGGAAATAGACTTTGAGATTCAGGGAAAACATCTAAGAGTTTTTATATTTGGGGCATGTGAAAGCATTAGCTATTAATTTTTTTTTAAGTCAGAGGAGGGCAATTCCTCATAATTTAGTTATTGATCTCTCCTTCAACTAATTCTTCTTGCTTTCAGACCTTGTGCTTATCCTTGTACTACCTCAAGCTTTTCTACTGTATGCTACAGCATCTTGCTTAAACTTACATAATATCAATAAATGGCACTTGGAATTTTCATGCTGTCATGATTCCATTTTTTTCACATGAGTACATCTTGTCCTCTTTGGGGCTCTTTTAAGCTTCCTCCCTGAGTAGTACATGTGAAAAGGGAAACAATGCTGTCACTGCATTGAGAACCTTCCTCGGGTCCAGGGCAGCTATGATGTCTAACTTAATCTCCTACCAGTCCTGGAGCTGAACAGCATTTCTCTGATACAAATGATATATTTGTAGCACAACAAACACGTGGGCTGAACTCTCACCTGTGAGCATCTCCCTGCATCTGCTCGACATTGCCTTCTTGTGTAATAAAACAGAAATAGTCTTGGTAGGCTGTCAGCCTTGAATCCTTTTCGCAAACTATCAGCTTTCACATTTGGGAAGCTGAGTTTGATCCCTATTTTGGAATGGGCACTGGATTGAGAATTAACATCAACCTACATAACACTGTTCCTGGCTGAGGAAAGTGTGATGTTCCCTTGGTTTTCCCCTACTTTTATATACTTGCTCCTAGAATTAAAGAAGTGGGGATAATAGCTGTATAGTAAGGAGAACATCCTAGAAGAGGCAGGTCAAAAGTAATTTGATGATGTGTACTGTCAGAGTCTCCTGGGACAGAAAGGGTAAGTTTGTTATACTCTAAAATTCCCGGGTTGGGGATTTAGCTCAGCGGTAGAGCACTTACCTAAAATTCCCTGATCCCCTCCTGGTTTATGAGTTGAAAGGAACCCTTTAAAAGATCCATTGAGACTGTCTTCATAGTTTCATTGAGGTTGGGATTGAACCAGTTCATTAAACCATTATACTGCTTTCATCTAGAAATGGGCAGAAGTCAAGTATTGTTGGCTAAAGGACTCCATTGTTCCATGAAGCAAATGAAACATCATTAAAGAGTAGTAAAAAGGGGGTGGTGAGTGGTGAGAGACAGAGCAGAAGCCTAATGTTCTCCGAGGAGACCGGCGCTCTGAAACTCAGCTGTAATGTGCAGTTGACTAATTTCACCAAGGTATTGAGCAAATGATGGATGGGGATAGTTAGCAGACATCATGACAACAAGAACGAAGAGACTCCCCACCAGCAGAAGATCTCTGCTCCTGCCTCCCATTTAAATGACTTCTCATACTAGTGAAAGCATGCTTGTCCAGACTGCCTGCTGGCTAGCTATTCCCAGAGGTCCCAAGATGAGATACTCTTACTGCGGAGGGCTGGCTACCCACCATCTAGTACCTGTGTCCCCCTTCTCTTGATTAGTGTGATTTACCTAGGAAAGTATGAAGCTAGGGGAATTTGAGCTACAAGGAAAATTGTACTTAAGAGCAGTGCTACAATTTCCACTCAGTTTGATGCTTTTCAACATGTCTAAGTGGCTGGCAGTCTTCAGTGTTTTAGGTACAGTGCAATGTCAGAACAGACAGCCTTTTTATTTAATTGACTGTTGTTATAGTGTCATGTTTATGCCTTGGGAAGGTCAGATGAAATGTGTAAGGGACCTGTAAGGCTTTTCATGTACAAAAGAAAAGAGAAAGAAAAAGAAAAAGAAAGGAAGGAAGGAAGGAAGGAAAGAAGAAAGAAAGAAAGAAAGAAAGAAAGAAAGAAAGAAAGAAAGAAAGAAAGGAAGAAAGAAAGAAAGAAAGCAGGCGGGGTGGGGGTGGGGAGCAGGGGATAATGCATTGGGTCAGTACTGTGGTCTGGGGTAGGGGGAGAGCAGGCAGCTGTGCTGGGGTTTCTAAGCTTCAGAGACCAATTAGTCAGAAGGTGAGTGATTTTCCTAACGATTTGAAAAGCAAGCCAGGAAGACAGCATGAAATTCACACGTGCTATGACCTTGGAATCAGTTTAAACATCTTTCAATTTGATACTAGGTCTATTAAGCCAAGATAATAGTAGTTAACTTCATTACCATTCCAATTTAGTTATTTCTCTCAAATATGCAATAGTCTCATGATTTGACCTCGATAGTAGCTCTGAGCACGCACACACACACACACACACACACACACATGCACACACACACACACAAATGGAATGTTGCCTTAGCACAAAATTATACTGAATAAAGCATCCATATATCATCAAAGAAAGATGGAAGTGAAAGTTTGTGAGAGACATTAAAGGTACACATTGGACCATTTTTAGGCACAAGTAACTAAAAAGGCATTTAAATAAAGGGGGAAATGACCAAATGGATTAATAATGACAGATATGTCCATCTGGTAGCCCAGGAATTTAATGTTGTGAAGTTGGTGTGGGGAAAAGAACTGTGAGGGGGGAAGATTCAGACTCTAGAGAGTGCATCAGGCCAGCTGCAGTGGCATCTGTAATCCAGGCATTCCCACAGTGAGGGGAAAGGTGGAGACATGAGCATCTCCAGATGGTCATAGGACATCTAGCCTGGCTTACGCAGCAGTGAGCAAGAGACTTTGTCCCAGAGTGAAAGGTGAGAACCAGCACACTAGGTCGTCTTCTGACCTCCACCTAAATCCATAAATAGGCACAACACACATGCACACGTGCATGCACGCATGCGCACATGGTAAAAATAACTAAGAGCAGATTAAGATGCACAAGCTTGCTGTAAAGACAAAGTGACGTCACAAATGCATAGATCACGGAGCATAAAAGGCATCAATTAAGGTGTAGCCAGTGTTAATATCATCGCTCTTGTTGTCTGTATAAGTTTTCTGGTCTCTTTCCCTCCCTTGCTCTTGTCTTGCTTGTCAAAACCCCTCCAGTTTCTTGAAGGCTCCACTTCCCTCACCCCTCCTCCCCAGACTCCTAATCTCTCCTGCCAGAACTGCAGGGACTCCTGCCCCACCTCTCCTAGGTACTTATCTCTCACTATTGTCTCCTCTCAATACACATATTAGCATAAATGTTATTATCTCCCAAATCCAATTAATTTCAATTACGGTGGCCCAGGAAAGATTGCTAGTACTTTCAATTCATGGAAGTTTCTGAGGAAGTTGGGGTTGCCTCTGACTTTTCCATTTTCACATGGTTCTGAGGACCAGAAATGACAGAGAAATGGCTGCACATAGATTGCAGAAAACCTGTTCACCCTGTTGCCTTCACTCTGAAGGAAAGGATTTTTCTAGAATGAAGGTTTTTCCAACCTTGCCTGATTGTAAATGGTGCCTCATTCTGTTTAAACATGGCTATGGCTTGCAAAGATACCAAGTGGGCAAAGAGGAGGGGTGGCGACACAGGTGCTGGGCGATGCTGCTATAGGAGCCAAAGATGACGTAATCCGACATTCGGCATTCTGGCACATGCCTTTAACTTGTTGAAATTATAGTTTTTGCCATTTTATACATTGGCATTCAACACTCTCTATTTAAAACCCTTCTGGTGTGTAATTATCATGAGATAGGTACTCAGTGGCCCTGGATCCAGGAAAAAGTAAATACTCGTCAAGTGTATTTAGTAGAGGATATGAGTGGTCATGAGGCTGCTTAAGTAAAGATATCAATATTTCTGATTCTTTTCACTCACGTGGATAATTGAGATGGCAGAACCAAATAAGAATCTTTAATTCCTATTGATTCCATGTCAGAGAGAGGGAAGGAGAGGGAGGAGGGAGGAAGAGTGGGAGGGAGAGAGGGAGAAGGAGAGGGAGGAGGGAGAGGGAGAGGGAAAAGGAGGGGGAGAGGGAATGAAGGAATTTTGCCTCTTCTTACATAGGTCTTCATCCATCATGACTGTGTCCTTCTCATTACCGAATGACCCTTAAGGACCCCATCTCTTCATGTTATCACATCAGAGATTAGTACTCTGACATATGAATGGGGTGAGGGAACACACAGGTCTGTAGCTTGCTTAAGTTTCCTGCTTGATCCTTTTATCTTGTTTTCTTTCAGGAAGCATATTAGTTACAGCTCCACTTAGCACTCTAAGTGACGGATCTCATGTTAGAGACAGTACAAACACCTTAGAGACAGTACATACATGTTAAAGACAGTACACACATTTAAGCCTAAAATCAGATGGCACTATCCTCATTTTACAAAAGAGCAAATACCCAGAGGGATGGGAGTTTGTGAGTGACAAAGCATACACTCAGACCATTGCCAGAGCCTTTAGTCTGTACCCTAAGAAAACAGGGTAGGGAGTACACAGAAGGCACAGAGGCTACAGTAGGTCCTACATCAATATCACAGATGATGACTGCCACTTCAGCTGACCCAGATTTTTAAATATGTTCCATTAATGTTCTAGCCTCTCCTCTCCATGTGTGGTTATCAGAGGTTCATCCCTTGTAAAAGAAACCAAGGTTTATTAAAGCCTTGTAACTTTAAATATTTTAGACTAGGCTGGTACTATAGCCTAGTGGATAGTATTGCTTAGCATACATAAAATCCTGAGGACCATACATCCCATGCACAGTGAAATAGGATATAACCTACATAGTCCATAGAAGATCAGATGTTCATGTTCATCTCTGGCTATATAGTGAGTGAAAGGAGAGCCTGGGCTAAACCATGAGAATATATCTTTAAAAAAATAAGCTTTAAAGTTGAATGGATGAGGAGGATTACCTTCAACGGTGAGTGAACACTGTGCTCCCAGAGTTAGTGTTGTGCAGTTTGCTATACTAGAGTAACATAAAGGCAAGGTCTGGGAATGACTCTCAACCCTTGCACTTAGTTGAGAGAAGGCCATCTGACATGAGCCCATAGACAGAAGTGAACAGCAGCCCAAATCCTAGTCACTGATTTCTCCTCCCCACAGTCTGCTCAAAGAGCCCCATACATGGCTATCCTGAGCAAATGAAACCCAGAAGGTCCCATTTTATTTTTGGGTTCCTTCAAGGTCAGCTACTTCCTTGTTCCATCGATTATTCTATTTCTGAATGTTTGGTCCCTGTCCCAGTTACCTTTCTGTTTCTGTGATGAATACTATGACAAAAGCAACTTGAGGGAGCAAAGAGATTTGTTTCAGATTGTACTTCCAGGTCACAATCTTTCGCTGAAGCAGGCCAGAACAAGAACTCAAGCAGAAGCCCTGGAGAAACACTGTTTACTGACTTTCTCAATGTCTTATGCCCAACCAGCTTTCTTAAACACCAGGTTTAACTGCCTGGAAACCATGCTGCCCACAGTGGACTGGGCCCTCCCACATCAATTAAAAGTTCCTCAAACATAGGCACAGTCTGATCTGGGCATTTCCAGTTGAAACTCCCTCAGATGGTTCTGGACTGTGCCAAATCTACAGGAGAAGCTGACTCGGGCAATACCTAAGTCATGTGTTTCATCTATGAGAAAATCAGTTGTTCCAATACTGGGATCTGATATGCCAAACCCATGCATCATGATATACTACAGTGTTGTAAAATGGTTTAAGGAGTCTCCCTTTTGCAAGGAAAGATCTGTGTAGTCCTTGCTTTGGACAAGAAGAGAAACCGTTTCTCCCTCAAAGCTGCCAGGCTCCAGGAGGTAAAAGCAAGCTTGCTTGGCCAAAGGTTTCTCAACAGACTTCTGGAAATAGAGACCCAGGCACCAAGAAATCTCCCTTCCTAGCTTGAATTAATCATAGTAAGGAAGGAAAATTCTTCTTTCCCATCTCCTCAGCTCTCCCTTTGCCAGCTCATCAGCATATATAGTAATTCTGATAGAACCCCTGCAATGCTTGCTCCTTAGGAAGGGTTTTAATACCGTTCTGAGTGACATTTAATATGATAACAGTGTATGAATTTGACAGGAAACTGTTTTCCAAGAGTTAAAGTCCTAATGGCCCCACAGGTCATACTGACAATGACTTTCCTGATCATTATTAAATTCCCTGTGATTAGAAAATGGGCTAGAGCTCTTGATTTAAGCTCTTGGAGTTAAGCTAAGCTTTAGAGGCCTTTCACAGAGCACAAGAAGAGCATTTAATATTGTATTTTAATTCCCAATGTATGTATCCTTCACAGTACAAAGAGCAGCCAGTGGAGCATGAGGCTGAGAACCGAAGAAGGAAGGCATGGAGGGTGCATCACTGCAGGTATGATGCTGAGCTGCTGGGCACAAAGGCCAACTCCCACAGGCAGAGGCTTTCTGCTCTGAAAGTCAATGAGACCCTTCAAATCCAACTTCCCAGATCCTATAAACCAGGAAGGTTCAGGTCCCAAAGTTTCATGTCTGTTAAAAGGACAGTTATTCTGCAGCCCCTCAATAATTGTCAAGCTGTGTGCAAATTTGGCATTTAGGGAATTATCACCAATCTCCGAAGGTTGAAGAGTCTGTTTGTATTCCCAGGTTATTAACTGGCACGGGAAGAAGGGCATGGTGTTTCTGCTACAAGCTAAAGCTCTGGAGAAAAGCAAGGGTCCCTGGAGAGAAGTCTCAAGCAATTGAAAGGAATTACCTTCCTTGTCTCTCTCCCTCTCTCTCCAGAGGACAGGCACTTGGGGTTTGTAGATACACTTTCAGAGTTTACTCATTGCCCAGACAATAAGCAGTGCTCAGCATCCTGACTGTTTCCTTTTAATTGTTTGTCTGTTTTAATCCCTACTGAACTCAGGAAAGCTTTGCTGAAGCCTGTTGCTGCCTCTCAAGCTTCCAGTCATCCACAAGAGTTCTGCCATGCACATTTTGTTGCTATTGTTCTTTTTTTTTCAGTGATGCTCAGTGGAAATGTCATTGTGAAACCCATTAATCTGTATAATTAATATGCATTAATAAGAAATATGATTTAAAACTATATTGCCATCCAAATCATGCATTCCAAAAAAAAGCCACGTCTGGGAAAATGTCTCATCTGCTAAAACAGACTTGTCACATGAATTTGAGGATCTGAATTCAGATTGGCAGAGTCTTTGTAAAAGCCAGACACGATAGGCCAAGCATCTGCAATCCCAAAACACTTATAGAAAGTGGGAAGCTGAGACAAAAATCTCTAGAAACTTACTGGACAGCTATCCTGCCTTACAGTGTAGAAGAGACCCTATCTCAAAAAGATGGAAAGCCAAGGACTTACAGCCAAGGTTGTCTTTTGATCTCACACAGTTTGATACATATCTATCCACACTAACACATGAACAAGCACACACACACACACACACACACACACACACACACACTAAAAGTGAAACCAATTATCAGCCAACAATGCACATCCATCGTCGATGCACTTTTATGTTACAACTCCCCAAATTAATGCTGTGGCCCTTACAGCTATCTGTTGTGAGAAGAAAGTAGGATCTGAGAGTTTCTCTTCTCATAGCTTATAATGCATTGAAAGAAACACAAAAGGTACACTGAAGGGAATGATGTCAACGCCAAGATTAGCATCCTGATAGGGAACATGTGAGGAGAGAGGTAAGGATACAGTGTGTATAAAGAATCTGTTGGAGAAAATTATTGGAGAGTGGTTACCATGATACAGGGGAAGGGAAGGCAGGAATTTAACTCCTTCATTTCTACGTCCTTCACAGGATCTTTCCCTTGTTAGCTCTTAGAATGTTATTCTATGTGTAGAATGGCAGGTTGGATCATATTAGAACTACTTCAAAATCCAATAGCTACCATTTACTGAGCAAACTAAAGTTTGTGTCACTGTGCAGGGTTTTTCCTAGTCATCACAGTTAACCCTTGGGACAAGCTAGTCAAGTAGAAGCTATTGGTAGAATTGATGTCAGTGCATTCAAGGTAACACAGCTTATATAGATATGGAAGCTAAAAAATCTCTTGAATTCAAATAAATGTTTCTCTTACTCCTTCAAAGGACATGATTGCAGATGGTTTTGTGAGCGCTCAGTGAGGACAGATTCAGGAAGAAAATGGTATATGCAGGGTACATGGTGCTTTTGAGGAACAAATTAGGAAATGAGGAAAGAGGAAGTTTCATTTTGAGAGAAATTGTATTCAAGGGCTAGGTTAGAGCATGATGGGAAGGGGTGTATCAACACAAAGTAAGTCCAGGGCACTACAATGTGCAGTAGCAATGCCCATGCTAACACCAACAGCATTGGAAGAATTTTCAATATGCTAGACACCTTTCTGGAGTCATCACTGATTAGTAACTTCATTCTGTAGATAAAGAAAAATAGGCATAAAAAGGAAGAACAACTTATATAATATCAAACAAAATAATGTCTAATGGTCAGCATGTGAGAAGCTGATGCTGTTACCCCAAATGAATTGTCTTTGCTCTTTAAAATGTCCTATGCTCTTCACTTGTGGCTTTGTAGAAACCATGAGCTTGGGGTACTTATAGTGGCGACTACAGTGGGCATTAGGGTGTCCCATGAGATCAGTCCCAGTTGCTATATGTATTACTTGCTAACAATTGAAAAGATCCCAGGTGTGTTTCCCTAAACCACAAAGATGTTTTCCCTGTTAGATACTATCCCTACCTGAAGAGAATACCTATGAGCAGTGATATGCTGATGAGAATACAGAACTTCAAGTTGTCCTCAATTGGAAACAACTGTAAAAGACTGTCCTAGCTCTAAGCTCCTGATAGAACTTGCTGGACCTTTGGAGGAAAACAAATCTTCAGTTAGTGTCCTCCTTTTCTTCTTTCTCCCTCCTCTTCTTCCTCTTTCTCAACTCTGTCTCTCTTGCTTTTGATATATGTGTTTTTCTCAAGAATCCTACCCAGTAGACATCAGATAACATTTTTCACTTTAGGAAACCTAACGTAATCCAATTAGTATCTGTCACAACTCTGAAAAGTGGATTTTTGACAAGCTTGAAATTTTGAGGTAGGATGCTCCTTGGCCAGCATAGTGGAATCCATTACTAGGTATAATATAAATAGTCAGTCTCTGGTTGCAACAGTATAATTCCTGGTTGGACTAACATGTCTGGCATGGGAGAGACATAAAGGACAATCCCATGGAATTGGTTGTTTTTGACTGGGTACATGGATTCACTCATCATGGAGAAATTATATGAAACTTATGGCAAGCAGTTGATAATCTAAAGCAAAAAGAAAGTCAGAGGATATTCTTTTTATGTTTAAAGAAGATCCTAAGCTCTTGCAGCAGAGGGCCATGAACACAGTGATCAGATCCAAGATAGAAGGCATAAAAGACTCTAAAGTTGAAAACTTAGGCTTCTTACCATGTTAGAGACATGGGTTAGAGTTTTAAACTCCCACCTTTTCCAAAATCTGCTAGATATGTGTACATTATCCTCTTAGAAAACAATGTCCCATTTCTTCCTCACTTGAATATCATGCGTGTCATTATTAGGAAATGTGTCCTTCTTGGAGTAAGTATGGTCTTGTTGGTGAAAGGAAGTCACTGGGGTAGGCATTGAGGTCTCAGAAGTTAAAGGCAGATTTAGCGACTCACTGTTCTGTTCCTGCTATCTGCTACGCTGGTGGTAGAACTCTCAGCTCCTTCTCCAGCACCGTGTCCTCCTGCATGCCACCGTGCTTTCTGTCATGCCAGTAATGAATAAATCTCAGAAACTAGAAGCCAGCCCCATTCTATGGTCATGGTGTCTCCTCACAGCAATAGAAACTCTCACTAAGACCCATGCAGAGGACGTGTAGAACTCAGATGCCTTAAGAGATCTTAATTGTTTTTTATTTGTTAGTTTTTTTTGTTTTTTGTCAAGATTCTTACTCTATTGTCTATTATGTTAATCAGATCAGTTAAAGATGTCAAATATAGACATACCATGAAACTCAACCAAAGGAAGAGCAAGAGCTTCTAGCAAAGCAGGACAAGGTAGGAAGTACTGAGAATATGTAAACTGTATTAGATTCTTAGTATAAATAATCAAGTGAGCAAATAAAGTTGGATAAAAGACATTATAGCAACATGTGATGTTTAAAATCTTCAAACACCTTGGCAAAGATCCTGGGAGACATTGCTGAAAAACTGCTAGGTTGTATCTTAGACGTGTGGCAAAATCAATGGCTTAAACTAAATGGACACCCTAAAACTTTCCTGGCAGATAGTAGGGAAAAAATCCCCAAGGGCAAAGAAAATGGGCATAGAATGGATATGGATAGAATATCTACCTTGGGGCTGTTGTGGAGGATAAGAGAATGCTCCAATTCCAGAAGCGAAGAGGAATGCACTGGTTAGCAGGAGAGCATCATTAAGATTCTCAATGGTATCTGTCTTTTTAAACTGGAACCAGAAACAAGAGATATTGTTATAAAGCCAGTGTCCCTTAGAGCAAAGGAAACCAGAGAGATCATCATGGATGAGAAATGGCTGACTGCCAATTTCATCAGAAGCACCACCCATTGTGCTGCTGTGCCTTTATTAGCAAAGATCACACAGGTTCTGGCATATGATGCACATGAGCACTCCAGCAAGTATATTGTCTTTGCTTTTGTCCCGGGAAGAACAAAAATGGTGCATGATCCCCACATCACAAATGATACTATATCTTTACAGCCGTGCCAAGGCAGGGTCAATTCACCGTCTCTCTGTTGGACCTTTAATAGTTCATGGCTTCTGTGAGAAGTATTATCCATCCTTGAAGTGTACCTCGATTCAAATACTTGTGTATATATTGTATTTTTCAAAGCTTATGAAATGATAGGTTTTCATATGGCTTGCTATATATCTTTGGTTCTGGCCCTTCCTTTCTCCTTCCTCTCCCCCATCCTCCAACTTGTTTTTCTGTTTAGACCTTTCTACCTTCAGTATTCCCCTTCTGTAGTTTTATGACTGATATGTTCTACTATTCGCCCCTTTTCACCCTAATATCCCCTTTCTATCACTCTGGATTTCATTAGCACACAGTATTAGGCACACTACTCAAAAACTATGTATCTAGGATATTTATATAGGCAAGAACATGCAAAGTTTTTGTATTACCACATTTCTAATTTTTATTCGTCAGTTGATGAACATCAAGGCTGGTTCCAAAACTCACAGTGCTAGGTATGAGACACCTCCATAGGAGTTAATGTGTGGAGAGATTTTATAGACCCTGAATCCATGTAGACAATTGCCATTGCTTTTTGCTTCACACCAGAACTTAATGGTAAGACCCTATTGCTCAATGTACCACACACTTTCATCACAGATCATAGGGAAATCACACTGGAACTGAAATGGAAGCTTCCTTTGTATGAGCTACATTTGTGGTTCCAGAATGCAGGCTGCTGGCAAGAAAGGTCATGAACAGTGTTATTCAGCTATAAACACCATGGGCTACAATAATGAGGTGCCAGACATAACTCCAATAGTGGCACAAATATTGTAAAGGTAATCAATCACTTGCTCCACGTCACAGGAGAAAACTTATACCTGGTTCTGTAGACTAATCACGTCTTTGCTGGGGAAGTTATAGGCCTTAGGAAGCAACTTATTATTGTTGATTTGAAAAATAGTTATTTTTAAACTACCCTTTAAATACTTACATTTATGACGTCAATTAATGCTGCTTCCAGTCTTCATCAGAGATTCTTCTTGTGGTAGCATTAAGTACATATTGTAGGTATACACAAGTAGGAAGATGGGGAAGAGGAAGGAGAAAGGAGGGGCCAGAACCAAGGATATATAATGAGTCATATGAAAACCTACCATTTCATAAGCTTTGAAACTGATAACTGCCCAAAGTGTCAGGAAAAAGTGATGGTGAAGCGCTTGGCTCCAAGTGCTTGGAGTGCTTACACTCACTCCAAGACCCAGGGAACTTTTTAGAAAAGGCAATTAAAAGGATAGAAGGTCTGAAGATGGGGAGATACACAGTAAAAAGATGTATTATGGACATGGCATGCTATCTTAGTTAGGGTTTCTATGGCTGTGAAGAGACACCATGACCACTACAACTCTTATAAAGGGAAGTATTTCATTGAGTCTAGCTTACAGTTCCGGGGTTTGGTTCGTTATTGTCATGGCAGGAAGGTTGGTGGCAGACATGCTACTGGAGAGGTAGCTGAGAGCTCTGTATCTGGCAGTAAAAGAAAGAGAATACTGCACTGGGCATGTGCATCAAAGCACATCCCTACTTCATCTGACAACATTGTGTTTACTCCAACCTTGTGAGTCTATGAAGGCCATTTTCTTTCAAATCATTACACATGGCCGTTGCTTTCAGGATCTAACTGTTGCCCTGGTTATCTGTACAAGACTCACACAAGATTGGGCCCATCAACTTTCATCACAGTAGATGAACTTTTAGCAACGAATACTTCTTGGATGATGAATGGCACCTTCTTCAATCATGTATAGTCACAGATAAGTAGCCCTTGTTTTGCTGAATAATTCTCTATCAACACATGGGCATACAACTCTAATTAAACTCCATGGAAAAAGAGACACAAAAGTAGGTGGCCACTTGCTGAGAAGAGTACCAGTGTTAGAGGGAAAAGTAAGGGAGAGAAATAGGAGGGGGCGTGAAAACAACTAAATTCATTATATAAATGTACACAAGTGTAAAACTATTTAAAAAGGTTCCAGAAGAAAGACCTAAAGCTCATGTAACTACAGGTATGAGTTACTATTTTAGTGCTGTCAAGCTAATTAGAACACACAAGCAAGAACCAGTGGTAAACTATGAGCTTATGTATTTGGAGGGTAGGGGATGCTCCTGGGGAAACTCAAAGGCATTCCATATCTGTGATATTTTTAGGATCCAATGATCTGACCATAACAAAGCATCTCCCCCTACGCCAAATAAATGACAGATCAACACATTTTACAACCCCCACAACAAGAAAAGAATCGCTAAGCTCTCTAAGCTCTAGGCTAGGCTCTGTTTGCTTGACTCATTGACCAGGTGACCTGAGAGGCTGCCAACTTCCTGTGAAAGAACTCTATGGAAAGTTGGAGCTGAAACAGAAGTAGACTTCTTACTTGGCCACACAACCTGGCAGACCTTATGGTATTAGAGGTTTCTGGGGTGGGAAAAAGACATCAAGTACAGTGGATACATAGTCACAATGCAAGTCATTAGAGTTTTGGAGGAAGGCCATGCCATCTGCTGCAGGAGTATGTTCCATTTCAAAGGCAGGGCTTGGTTGGACACGAGGCTATAGTAAATATAAACCATCTGAACAAGTCATCAAGTGGCAGCCAGAGATGTCCATCAAAACCTGAATCCTGTCACCCTCATCAATCCACAAAGCCAGACTGAACCAGCACATATTCCTTGTAAACTGTATGTGGCATGTCTGAGACTGAGCACGAACAGGACCAGAGACACGGGTAAATCAGATGAGTATGTTGCCCCACTCCCATGTTGCTTAATATTGTTGCTTCTCTGTCTCCTCTCATGGCTCATTCCTACTGTTCCTAAATGTCAAGCAAATCAAAGAACAGTCTGAGCTTGATCTGTGGATTGGTCCCTTTGGTGTGTTGTCATGAATTAAAAATGGGTTGGTGTTTTACTACTGCTCCCTATTAAAAATCCCTGAATGATAGCAGTGGTATATTGTCCCAACTGACAGCACTTGTATGATGAATCAGTTCTTCTACCTTGGAAAGAGACATAGCCCAGAGTACAGTTATTCCTGTACTTAGAGTAAATTTAAACAGAGCTAGCTGGTCCTTAAAAGAAGAAAGATTTAAATATTGGTTCAAGGAAGACTTAGCAGATGGACCTATGGGAAGAGATAGAGTGCAGTGATCTTGCACCATAGTATGGGCACTAGATAACAACTCTAAGCTAATCAGATAGATGGAATGATTTTTGTCATCAGCCAGTATTTGTTGTGAACAGATGTAGTGTTGCTACTACAAAGGACATACAAAGGGGCAGGCATGAAGGAATATGGCCCTATCAGGATGGACTTCTGCTGGCTGAGGCTAATCTTGGTACAGCTGCTATTGTATAATCACCAAGCCAGCAACAGAAACTAAGGCTGAGTTCCATATTGGCTTTTGCCAATATGAACTAAGTGCTTGCTAACAAGTTGGCTGCTCTGGGCACCTTTCACCCAGAAGGTGCAGTGATTCCATTTGACAAATATCAACACACATGGCAAATACAAACTTGCTTTTTCTATCCCTAGGGTCTTGGTCAATGCCATTGTCTATAGACTTTGGGAGGATTTCGTCATCTGAAACAAAATTGTAACAGACATTGTATTAGGCCAAAGGACTCTAATAATGGAGATGGGGAAAGTGATGCACTGGTAATAGGATCCACTGGTTCTGTCACCTGCCATGTCTTTAGGAATCACAGCCCTTCGAGGTGATAAGATGGCCTCTCAAAGAAGCAAGGAGTGGTAGTTTATGCCTTTAATTGCCTCACTTGGGAGACAGATGAAGGTAGAACTCTATGAGTTCAAGGTGATCCAAGGCCTCAAAAAATAATTTAAATAAGTGAAGTGCCAACTTGAAGATGTCACTATCCTCTGTACACAAGACAGATCCTAAAAGATCGAGCATTATATGGTCCCATGTTTCCTATACATACAAAGTATTAAGTAAGGAAACTATACCAAATAACTAGACTAAAACATGCTACCAAGCCTACACTCCTAGGCTCTCTGGTTTTTGTTTTTTTTGTTTGTTTGTTTGTTTGTTTTTGGTTTTTTTTTTGTTGTTGTTTGGTTGGTTGGTTGGTTTTGTTTCTGTTTTGTTTTTGGTTTTTTTTTTCTTTTTATATTCTGTATCTCAGATGGGGGAAATTAATCATTAAGTCTGTGATGGTTTGCATATGCTTGGTCCAGGGAGTGGCACTACTAGAAGGGGTAGCCCTTTGGAGTAGGTATCATCTTGTTGAAGTAGGTGTGTCACTGCCATCATGGGCTTTAAGGCCCTTGTCCTAGCTGTTTGGAAGCCAGTATTCTGTTAGCAGCCTCCAGGTGAAGATGTGGAGCCCTCAGCTCCTCCTGCACCATGCCTGCTTGGATGCTGCCATGCTCCAGCCTTGATGATAATGGACAGAACCTCTGAATCTGAAGGCAGGCTCAATTGAATGTTGTCCTTGTAAGAATTGCCTTGGTCATGGAGTCTATTCACAGCAGTAAAACCCTAAGACAGTAGTTGGTACCATCAGTATGGCATTGCTATCATAGGCCTGACCATACTTTTGTTTGGAAGAATGTGGATTTGGAGAATTTGGATTTGGAAAACCATGGAATGTTTTATGTGTGGATTAATAAGACATCCTAGTGGGAATATGGAAGACTTTGCTGCTGTGAGTGATTTGAACTGTGCAGATTTGGCCCAAGAAGTTTCAGTGGAGAACTTCAGTATGTGACCTAAAGACTGTTTTTGTAGTATTTTGGTGAAGAACATGGCTGATTTTTGTCCTTGTCTGAAGAGTTTGCCTGAGGCTGAGGTAAAGAGACTCAGATCAATTGCACTGACAAAGGAAGTCTCAGAAACACCCCTCATAAACTTTGTTCTCTGGTTAAATCTCATGAAGAGCATTTTGAATAAGCATAGAAAACTTAAAAAGGAAAAATATAAAATATATGGTTTGAATATTAAAAGGGCACCAGGAAGTGAAATGGAGCTGAAGCCTGTGTTCAAAGATATTAAATTCAAGGAGTGGTGTCCTTGAAGCAAGATCCCACTCAGTTAAATTTAAGTTCAGGCATAGTGGTACTCACCTTTAATCGCAGTAGACAGGCATGCAGATCTCTGAGTTCAAGGTCAATCTACAGAGAAATATCCAGGACAGCCAAGCTTAGGGAGTGAGGGAGTTAGAAAACAGAAATCTGGTAATAAAATAAGGAGGGGGGGGCTGTTCCAGCCCAGGCAGCAGAACTTGGGTGCTTCAGCCATGTGACTCTGGCTATAGAGTCAAGAATAGAAGGAACTACTGGGCTAATCGATGCTGGTTAGCTGTCTCCAAGAAATTAGCAGTGATTAGGAAGAGACCAGCATCATTGAGATGAAATCTTCAGGAAGTAAGTATTTTCTGAGAGCACAAAGAAGCTGTGTTCCAGAAATAGTCAAGGTTGTACCTCATGCTGCAGCTGTACTTGGTAATGTGTAAGAGTCACCCAGGTGGTACTGGCTTTGAAGGCATAAAGGGGTCATGTAAAGCAGCTGAGGCTTGGCACTATAAGAGGCCATGGAAGGCCATTGGTGAAGGTGCATCTTCAGTTACAGTTGATGGCCCAGGACTGAAAGGGTCATGCAAAGAAGTTGAGGCTTGGCACCATGAGGAGAGCCCATGAGAAGCCTAGGTGAATACCCCAGGGTATTAGAGATGCCAATACCATGGGATAATCACCAATAGCGTATCAATCAGAGTCTAGAGTACTACAGAGGGCCGAGCTAGAGATGTGACCAAAGCTCTTTGGAGGAGCCCAGAAGCCCATGTGAGGATCCCAGGCACTGAAGCTGAAGTTGTCTGGGAGAACCCAAGTCGCTTGAGATGCCAGAGCCGCAGAATATCTGCTGAGGAAAGCTACTAACAGGAAGTGGAAATGAAAGACCTTCCAGAAAGGGAATTATACAAGCCCAGCCCTAGGCCCTCAAACATAGAAATGAAAAATCAGTTTTGAATACACAGGCTTGGAACTAAAATAAGCCTTATGAGAAAGTTCAGGAAGTTCAAATGTGTCCCAAGACTTGTGGGACAAGCTGACCCAACATTTAGACAAAATAGCCCAGAAAAGAAAACAAAATGCAGAAACCAGACTAAAATATGGGCATTGCTCCATGGGCCACCTGGCAGGGAAAAAGAAACAGTCCCTGACCCCCCGGGAGACCCGACCACCATGTACTTTTTGCTAACTCACTGTTATGATTATAGCCAAAATAGGTAATGTATACGTATGCCTCATTTACTCCACCAATCACATCCCTATAACCATGCATCTGCTTCTGTAAGCCTGCTTCTGCTCTCCAATACACTATAAAAACCCGTCCCCGGTTCTGCTAGGTGCGCCAGTCTTCCGAATTGACTGGGACGCCCACAGATACCTGTGCTTCCTGATCAATAAAAATCTTCTTGCAGATTGCAGCCTGTGGACTCGGACTGGTCATTGGGGCTTGAGGATCTCCCTCCTGAGGGAAGATTCTCTCTGAGAGTCTTACAGAAACAGCCCAGGAGAAAGAAGTTTATTGCAGTCAACAAAGATGAAAAAGGGTTGGAGATCTGAAGACTGCTTTGACGTGAGACATGGAAATGCAGTTAGGAGTTTGTCCAGCTTTGGAGATTACAGTAAAATGATTAGATAAATCTCAGAAAAGACCTTGAACTTTGGAATTCTGAGACTGCTGTAGACTATGGGGACTTTTGAAGTTAGACTAAATGTATTTTGCATTATGCTATGTTTAGGTACCCCCCCCCAAACTCATGTTTGAACAAGTCTATGAAGGCCAGGGATTGGAATGTGATAGTTTTTGCATTTGCCTGGCCCAGGGAATGGCACTATCAGAAAGTGTGGCGTGAACCTCTGAACCTGTAAGGCAGACCCAATTAAATGCTGTCCTTATAAGAGTTGCCTTGGTCATGGTGTCTGTTCACGGCAGTAAACCCCTAACTAAGACAGAAGTTGGTACCAGGAGTGCAGTAACAAAGTCTAATTGAGATTATGGTGAAAATTAAGTGGCTATGTGAATAAAGATACTCCTGGCTAATCATGGAATGCCAGCAGAATGGGGAAGGAGTCATTCCAATATATGTCATATCAGCTGCTGCTGGAAAGCAGGGCAGAGAAGAATGTCTGCAAACACACTGACATTCTGAGCTTTCCCTTGTTGTGCACATGTACAGTTTTAATAGTAAATTCACATACCAAGTATAAAATGGTAATTAGGGTCTTGGGTACCTCGAAATCTGGTCTCCAAATAGCAAGCCACTTAATACAACTTATATTGTCTATTTAAGACAACAGGAAACTAGAATGGGAGACAAAGTACATGGTCAGAAAGCATCAATTGTGGCTTCAAGGTCAGCTGTAGAACAGGAGCTGTGGTCTGCCCATTGCTACTAAGTGCCCTGGAAAGCCAGAGTAAGCTGAATCCTGGAGGACCTATTTCCAAGTGAAGAAGTCAATGGACCACACAAGAAGAGGCTGTTGTGGGTTAGCCCTCTGATGACCTTCTCTCTCTTTTTTTTTTTTTTTTGATTGTTTTTTTTTTTTTTTTTTTAACATTTATCTATTTTCTGTAGGGAGGAGGGATGTGGGTAGATGCATGCCACAGTGAGCTTGTGAAGCTTCAAGAGCTGATTCTCTTCTTCCACTGAGTGAGACCCACCCAGTAGTCAAGCTTAGGACATCAGACTTGATAGACCATGCTGTGCTTTCACCTGCCCGGCCACCCCTGTGGTCTTTCCTCTTAACATCTGTCTCTCTGCTCATGGATGTATTGCTGCTCATAGACCACCCTTAGCTTCGGAGAACTGATTTCTCAAAGGCCACTCCCTCCTCTAGAAGGTCTATATAACCAATAACTGGCTGAAACAAGAAAGCAGCCACTGTACTTTTATGTCACTTTGAAGGTATATACTCTGAAGGTATACCACCTGCTGGGGCTGGGGCTTTGCATTATGGATTGGTTTCTTCTCCTATCTAATCCATTCTTCCTCCTTTTTATTTTATTTTATTTTATTTTATTAAATTATTTTATTTATTTACATTCCAAATGTTGCCCCACTTTCTGGTCCCCCTCTCAGAGTTCTTCACTCCATCCTCCCTCCCCTTTGCCTCTCTTAGAGGATGCTTCCCCACCCACCCCCTATACACCCACCTACTCCCACCTCATCCTCCCTTAGCATCTCTCTTCTCTACATCAAGGCTTAAAGGCATCAAGTCTTTACAGGATTAGGTGCCTCCTCTCCCACTGATACCAGAGAAGGCCGTCCTCTACTACATATGTGCCAAGGGGTGGAGGGGCACTTTGGTTGGTGGCTTTGTCTCTAGGAGTTCTGAAGGGTCTGGGTCAATTGATGTTGCTGTTCTTCCTATGGGGTTGCTATCCCCTTCAGCTCCTTCACTCCTTCTCCTAACTCTTCAATGGGGCTCCCCGACTTCAACCCAATGGTTGGATGTAAGGATCTGTGTCTGCCTCAGTGAGCTGCTGGTAGAGCCTCTCAGAGGACAGCCATGCTAGGCTCCTCTTTGCAAGCACAACATGGCATGAGTAAGCGTCAGTTTTGGTACCTGCGCATGGGATGGATCCCAAGTTGGGCCAATCAATGTGTGGCTTTTCCTTCGATCTCTGCTCCATTTCCACCCCCCCCCCCTGCATTTCCTTTAGACAAAAACAATTCTGGGTCAAAAATCTTGAAGATGAGTGGTGGCCTCATCTTTCCATGATGGGGTCATGTCTGTCTACTGGCCGTGGTCTCTTCCAGTTCCATCTCCCCACTATTGAACATTTTGGCTAAGGTCATCACCATTGAATCCTGGGAGCCTTTCACATCCCACTCAATGAGAATGAACTCTCTTCGTCCTTTTCTTAAGAGTAGTATCCTCAAAAACCCTTCCATATGTACTTCTCTTCTTGGAGTGTTTCTCATTCACTCTACATGTACCTATCATTCCATTTGTCTTGAAGGTTACCTCCAATGTGTTTTCTGCTACAATATGAAACTATCCCCCTTTAAAATAAAACCAGTCAATCCATATCCCTCCTCCAGAGTTGGCATTGAGCTGAACCTATGCAAAGACTTATGGAGACTTTAAGAAAAATCTGTGGGATCACAAAGATGTCAGACTCCTATTGTACTAAAAATGCTTCAATCCCAGGGCTGCCAGACATATCCACTCCCACCCAAGCAGATGGAAGACTATAGACTTAAGAGACAGAGGGCAAGCAAAACAAGACTTCCGTAGGGAGAAAATAAAATGTCTCCGCCTACATCACTGCCTCAAGCAGTTCAAAGTAGGTGTTGGAGTCCCCATTCTGCAAATCCACCCACTAACATCCTTGTCAGCCTCTCAAAATGAGAATGAGTCTCTTGTGTCTGGGAATGTAGTCTAAGAAGGAAGATGTTCTAAATTACTTCAGTGGTCTTAAATTGACCAGATATTCACATCTACTCAACTGATGATTTCTTTCTCTCCCACTCCTATCATGCTGAGCACATTGCTTAATGTCAGCATATGCCATGATGTTCCATAATGACTCTTCTAGGGATATTTTTCTAACACAATGGGACCACTCAGAGGAAAACTCTGATTCTGTTTGGCTGTGTGTCCCAAAGACCTTGTGGAAAGAATGTAGACCCCAGGTCTAGGACCTGGGAGGCGTAACCTAAGCCACATTCTCTTCAGCATTCACCAAATGAGAAGCATCAAGTCGACACAATAGGCTATTTCAGCACATGTGCAAAATGTTTATTTATTCTTTGGTGAGACACTAAATATGTTTTTAAATATTAAAAAAATATTTTTTTCCTAGAGAAGTCTTTATTTTCCTATTTCTTCTGTATAAAGAACAAATGTGCTATCATGGTTAAGTTAAAAAGAAATGAAAGAAAGGAGGGAGAGGCAGGTGGGTGGTATGTGTTGTTCTGAAAACAGGCTAGCTTTAAGTTTGCTTTGTAATGGTTCATCACAGTTGCCTATAGCTTGTGGTCCAGATTCCCTTCAGGTTAAAACTTATATATAAGCTGCCATGACTCTGATTTGTATCTGCTGAGGCTAGTCCTCTACATGCGATCACTCAACCTCCCAGAAAATCTTCTTTTAAGAAGCAAATAGGAGAAGAGGTAAGAGCAGGGCAAGCAAGAGAGGCCGTGGGTAGAGGGCAGGGAAGAGCATAAAGCAAAGATCTCTCCTTCCACTGTGACAAAGCAGGAAGAGGACAGCCCCTTTCATTCCCTGTCTTCCTAGCCTCAGATGGGAGAGCAGCCTTTTGTGACATTGTTTTTCCTCCAAGGCTACCTTTGATCTTCACCTAGGTGACATCTACTTACAGTGAACATCAAAGGCAGTGGAGAGGCACAGATGACTTGTCAGGAGCCTACTCTCACTAGGGACAGCTGAAATAAGATTGTCCCAATTGTGTGAGAGACAAGGCCGAGACCCCAAGGGATTCTTAGTGGGATGGTTGCTTCTTGCTTGAGCTGCTTCTGCTTTGCCAGGAAATAAGACTTTCTGCCTTTCTTCCCACTGAAAGCAACTCCCATCTCAGAAGGAGAAAGTGATGCCCTAGCCTCCCCTGTGCTGTGTATGGTTAGCAAGAGCTTGCTGCAGGAGCACATGTGAGCATTAATTTATGCTGCCTGTCGCCTTTGTGTTTTGGAACAAGTCAGACTCCTTTGTGTAATTGCTTGATGAAACATCCCCGTCCAGTCTGTCAACACAAATTACACAGCTAAATAATGAGAACTGCCCCCCGCCCCCTCTGTTATACAAACACAAGAAGGATCTAACTAGCCCTGAGGATTCGGGCTTCCCACCTGACCTATGATCTCTGGACCTTCTTCTCACCTGTAAAGGATAGTTGCTAGGAGACAGAAGATAAAACTGGTCTGCTCTATCACCTGTCCACCTCAGAGTGAGGGAACAGAAAGGGGCGGGGGAGGGGCGGCTCAGAACACAGCCCGAGAGCAAGATCTTAGAGGACTTCTCTGCCTGAGGCTCATTCCACAGAGGTGGGGTCTGTCACCCTTGGAGAGAATCTCAAATTGTGATGCTATGGCTCTGTGTGTTTACCTAAAGCAACAGGATATACATACAAATACAATATATACCCCCTACACACATAACATAAATGCACACATCTAAATACATGTATACATACTTATACACAGACATACTACATAATATACACACTGTACATTTGTGCATAATTATATACATATATCAATGTGTATATATGTATATACATATCCCTGTACATATATTCATATCTACATCTACATACATATGAACATTAGCACACCTCTGTGCACATGCACATATCTACACATACATAAATGCACATATACATACCCATATATGTTCAAGCCTGTATATACATGTCAATATACACCTGTACATTCCTAATTAACATGTACACATGCATGCACACTTGCACAGTTCTGTTAGTCATATATATACTCTTGTACATTGAAGCACATATCTATACACAGAGGCAATGAATACAGAGGCTGTGATAAAGATGCTCTACAGTGTGACTAGGGCTGAGCAGTAAATGAGGAGAGCAGTCTGACAATTAGCCAGGGTTCTGTCAGCACTTCAGGGCATATATCTTGTCTTTTTAGAAATCTCAGAAAGGGCCATACATAACTAAACACACAAATTGTTCCATATTAACAATGTTAAGGCAAAGCACATTTATATGCTGTTGGGCCAAGGAGGCTGCATACGTTAACTTCAGCTGTCGTGATTTCAAAAAGGTACAGACCTGGTATGGTATTTCATCCAACAGAAATGTGTGATCTCATGGTCCTGGAGGCTATAAATCCAGGATCTCAGTACTGGCAGGGCCAAGGTGTGGGATGGGCTCCCCATTTGACTTGCAAAAAGCTACCAATTCTTTTTGTCTTATGTGGCCTTTATGTGTAAATGTGTATGTGAGTGTGTAAATATGTGTGTGTGTGTGTGTGAGTTTATCTTAGCAGTGCCAGTCCGATTATTATAGGGCCTCATTAATGAGCTCGTTTGACCTGAAGCCACCTAAAAGTTGTATCTCCAGACCCTGTCATGTTGAGAGTTTAGCTTCCACATACGAATTGGAGGATGAGATGGGAAATGGGGGTGGACAAGGGACATGTTTCAACCCATGACAGGAAAAAGCTTTCTCCCAGAAAGATCCCCTCTGGACAAACGAAGAGTCCATTGTAATTTAAGTACCAGGGCCATCTGCTCCAAATTTCCGATTGGCAGCATCCAGGATTCTTTCTAAGTGGGAGTGTGAACATGGTCTTATTTTCATCATATAACCTGGAAACACAAAGCAGAAAGGAATAGGCATCCCAGAGCCAGCCCTTCACTGGTGATTCATGGATGCCACCAGACCCTCTGGTTATACCCAGCGGTGCTCAGGGTGGTTGGCTCAGTGGTGTCTCCCTCTACACTGTGCAGGTCTGGGAGAAGGGACCACGTCTTAGTCATCTCTTTCATGCAGACCTGACACATCACACAAAAACACATGAAGTTCTGCCATGTAGTGTGATTTCTCCCCACCCCAACCTGCACTTCATGCCACATTTTCTCTCAGTGCTGAACAACATCAGAACATACAGCATCTGAACAACCAGTGTTGCCTGCAACGACAGCTTTCTTCTGGGTCCCTATCTTAGCTGTTTTTCCTTATTGCTGGGATACAATACTCTGACTAAAGCAACTTAAGGGTTTAGAATTTATGTCAGCTCACAGTTCCAGGTTGCAGGCCATCATGGTGGGGATGTACAGGTATCTGGACCTTGAAGAAGTTGGTCGCATTATGTCCATAGTCAGAATAAAGTAATGAGTGCATGCTGGTGCTCAGCTAGTCTTTTATGGAGTCCAGGATGCCTTACCTATACCTATGGACCTACCGACAGTTAGAGTGGGTCTTCTCCCACATCAATTAATGTAATCAAGATAACCTTTCATAGACAAGCCCAGAATCCCATCCCCAGGTTATTCTACACTCTGTCAAGTTGACAATGAACTCTAAACATGACTGTGCCAAAACCCTCCCCAGGAGGCAGCTTCTATGAAGCTGGCAGAAAATGCATATAGAGAAGAGGAAGAGAAAGGCTCTGATGTGGCCACAGGGTCACCCTAATGTCCCTTCCCTTGATTTGTAACCTTTCTCTCCATGTAAGTTTCTCTGGGCTGTGGCTTTCTCTTGCAAATCAGGATAAGACAGCATTGTTTATTGAGTCGTGATGAGGATGTAGCAAAGTAACGAACTCAGGAAATTAGCCCACACTCCAGCGAGCAAAACCTCCACTAAACGTCGTACAGAGGGAATACAAAGAGAACAACCTGAATAGCCCACTGACAGAGTGATAAATGTAAAAGCCAACATGCTAGCTACCCCGGTGCGGTAGTTATAAAGGTACTCGTGTTTCAAGCCACACACGGCATCCTGTGATGATGAGAACTTGTGTGTCAGTTTTTAAAAATAAACAAAGATGAAGTCGGTCACAGGATGTTTCCGCTGAGAAATGTGACCTAGGGCAGGGCTATTACAGTGTTGAAAGGAGAGAGGAAGAAACCCATGAGAGCACACAGCTTTCGAGCACACAGGGATGGAGATAGGAACAACCAGGGGAGGCAAGACAGCTGCCGTCTAAGTAACTGAGACCAGAGCTGAGCTCCAGCTTACACAAGGCAGTGTAGTCTCTGCACAGCCCTTCTTCCACACCCCAAAAGAAAACTGGTATTGGAGCATGTGGATTAAACTGTGGTCCAGAAGCTCTTCATAATGAGTCACTACAGTGTACCTGACATTCCTTCATGGAATAGTTTGAAGAGTATTTGTATTAGCTCTTCTTTAAAAGTCTGGTAGAATTCTGCACTAAAAACATCTGACCCTGAGCTTTATAATTTTCTTTTCTTTTCTTTCTTTCTTTCTTCCTCCTACCTTCCTTCCTTCCCTTCCTCCTCATCTTCTTCTTCCTCCTCCTCCTCCTTCTCTTCCTCCTCCTTCTCCTTCTTCTCTTTTGATCCGGAGACTTTCAGTGATTGCTTGCTTCTATATCCTTCTTACAGGTGATAGGACTATTTAGATACTTTACCTGATCTTGATTTAATTATGGTAAGCTGTATCATTTCATTTAGAGTTTCAATTGTATGGAGTACAGGCTTCTGAAGTAAGATCTAGTGATTCTTTGAAATGTCCTCAGTATCTGTTGTTATATTTTTCTCTACATTTCTGATTTTGTCTATTTGGATATTGTCTCTCTGCCTTTTAGTTAGTTTGGCAATGGATTTATCTTGTTGATTGTCTCAAAGAACCAGCTCTTGCTTTTGTTGATTCTTTGAATTGTTCTCTTCGTTCCTAATTGATTCTGGCCCTGTGTTTGATTACTTCCTGTTGTCTACCCCACCTGGGTGTGTTTGCTTCTTCTTTTTCTTCTTCTTTTTTTTTCCTAGAGCTTTCGGGTGTGCTGTTAAGTTGTTAGTTTGAGAACTCTCCAATTTCTTTAAGAAGGACTTAGTGCTATGAATTTAGTAATGCTTTCATTGTGTCCCATAATTTGGGCTTTGTTGTACCTTCATTTTCATTGATTTCTAGAGTTTTCAATTTCTTTCTTTCTCCTCTGACTGAGTGATGGTTGAGGGTTGTTCAGTTTCCATGAGTATGTAGGGTTTTTGTTGTTTCAGTTGATGAAATCCAGCTTTAATCTATTGTGATCTGATAGGCTATGTATTAGTTAGGGTTTCCATGGCTGTAAAGAGACACCATGACCAAGACAACTCTTATAAAGAACAACATTTAATTGGGGCTGGCTTACGCTTTCGGAAGTTCAGTCCATAATCATCATGGCAGAAAGCATGGCAATGTGCAGGCAGACATGGTGCTGGAGGAGTTGAGAGTTCTGCATCTTCATCCAAAGGAAGCTGGGGCAGACTGTCTTTCAGTCAGTTAGGATGATATTCTCAAAGCCCAATCCCACAGTGACAAACTTCTAACAAGGCCACTGCCTGGGCCAAGCATATTCAAACCACTACAGCACATAAGGGGTTATTTTAATTTTCTTTATGTTGAAACTTGATTTGTGACAAAGTATATGGTTAATTTTGGAGAGGATTCCATGAGGTACCCTGGAGCAGGTATAATCTTTTTTGTTTGGGTGAAATGTTCTGTAGATATTTATTAGCATCATTTGATTCATAACCTCTGTTAGTCTCATTATTTCTCTTTACTTTTTGTCTCAATGACCTGTCAACTCACGAGAGTGAAATGTTGAAGTCTCCCACTACTAATGTGTGAGGTTCAATGTATGATTTAAGTTTAGTAATAGTTCTTTTACAATTATAGCTGCATTTTCATTTGTGGCATAAAGGGTCAGAATTGAGACATTATTTTGGTGGATATTTCCTTTGATCAGTATGAAGTGTCTTTCTTTTTGGCTGAAAGTCTATTTTATTAGATATTAGAATGGCTTCTATAGCTTGTTTCTTTCATCTAGTTTTCTGGAAAACCTTTTAACAGCCCTTTACTCTAAGGTAATGTGTATCTTTGTTGCTGAGATATGTTTCTCTTCTGCAACAGAATGATGGATCTTGTGTATACACCCACTCTGTTAGCCTGTATTCTTTTATTGGGGAATTGAAACCATTAATCTGAGAGATATTAATGAATAATGATTGTTAGCTGCTGTCATTTTGATGTTGGTGGAGGTACTCTACTTTCTAGTATCAGCTATAGGGCTAGAATAGTGGAAAGGTATTGTTTAAATTTGTTTTTGTCTTGGACTGTCTTGTTTTCTCCCTCTATGGTGATTGAAATTTTTGTTGAGTATAGAAGTCTGAGCCAGCCTCTTTGATCTCCTAGAGACTGTGAGACATATGTCCAGGTCCTTCTGGCTTTTAAAGTCTCTTGAGAAGTCTGCCATAATTTTAATAGTTCTGCCTTTATATGTTACTTGGCCTTTATCCCTTAAGGCTTTTAATATTCTTTCTTTGTTCTATAAATTTAATGTCTTAATTATTATGTGGTGGGAAGATTTTCCTTCTATGATCTACTCTATTTGGTGTTGTGTAAGCTTCTTGTACATTTATAAGCATTTGTTTCTTTAGGTTAGGGACATTTTCTATGATTTTGTTAAAGATATTTTCTGGGCCTTTGGAGTTGAGAGTCTTCTCCTTCTGTTCCTATTATTCTTTGGTTTGGTCTTTTCATAGTGTTCCAACTTTCCTGTATGTTTTGTGTTAGAAACTTTTTAGCTTTGGCATTTTATTTGACTAATGTACCAATTTCTTCTATGGTATCTTCAACACCTGAGATTCTTTCTCTTGTGTCCTGTTGGTGATATTTATTTCCTTACTTCTTGTTCTCTTTCCTAGGTTTTCCAGCCCCAGGATTGCCTCCAGTTTTGTTTACTTTATCACTTCTTTTCCATTTTCAGGTCATAAACAGTTTTATTTATTTCTTTCACCTGTTCTATTATATTTTCCTGTATTTCATTATATTTATTTGTTTCCTCCTTAAGGGCCTCTACTTGTTTGAATGTATTTTTAAGGTATGTATTCCTTTCCTCTTTATAGGTCTCTATTATCTTTATAAGATTAGATTTAAGGTAATTTTCTTGTGATTAAGGTGTATTAGGATACTCAGGTCTTGCTGTAATAGATAGCTGTGTTCTGGTGGTGCTATATTGCTCTGGCTTTTGTTGATTATTTCTTACCTTGGCCTTTAGCCTTCTGGTTATTCCTAGTGTTTGCAGACCTGGTAGTCCCTGATGGGAATAGGCCTCTGGGATTACAGGTAGAGCTGGTTGCCCTGATGGCTCAAGGTTGCTAGTTGTCCTTGGTGGCATCAGGCCTCCAGGAATGCTGGTAGACCTGGTATTTCCTGATGGTTGTCAGCCTTTCTTTGTTCTGGGCAGTGACAGGCCTCCAGGGATGTAGTGCAGAAGGAACAGAGCAGAGCTCACAGATGCTGGCTTTGCCCAGAAGAGCCATCAGGCAGGTCTCACTTGGTGGTTGCTGATGGCAGTGGGTGTCTGGGGTTGTGGTTAGAGGTGTGGAACCAGAAGTTGGAGCAGAAAGGGATCAGGCAAATCAAATGGCCGCTGGGCTTGCCAGGAACCCAGCTGGCAGTAGTTTAGGGATTAGGGAACTCACCTGGTAGATTCATGGGAAATAGCAGGCCTCATGGATGCAGGCAGAAGTGTGGCCAGGGAAATACACTCCCCTAATTTCCATTCCTAAACCTTGGGGGACATTCCATTACTAAAACTGTTAGCATATAGCCTAGGCTCCACCCTACAGTTATCTGGCAACAACCAGGTGTGCCTGACTCACTATAAAAGTGACTGCTTACCCTTTAGGGTCTCTCTTGCTCTCTTGCCTTCTTGTCCCTTCCCTCTCTCCCCCATCCCCCCCAACTCTCTCCCCATGTGTTCATGGCTGGCCTCTCTCCTCTCCTCCTCCTCCTCCTCCTCCTCCTTCCTCCTCCTCCTCCTCCTCCTCCTTCTCTCCTATCTCCTCCCTCCTCCTCTCCTCCTCTCCTCTCTCTCTCTGTCTCTCTCTCTCTCTCTCTCTCTCTCTCTCTCTCTCTCTCTCTCTGTCTCCTTCCTCCCTCTCTCCTTTCTCTGTCTCTGCTACCCTCCCAACTTCCCTCCCCATGCCCTGAATAAACACTATTCTATACTATATTGTCATGTGGCTGGTCCGTCATGGGCCTACAGAGGCACCCCCTTTCCTCATACCTGACTACACATCCACCATACATATCCCCCTTTTCTTTCTTTTTATAAAATAGAACAAAACTCCTAACACTTTACCTCCTTATAATAAATTTTTATTGTTATTGCAAAATACCGAACAAAATCAAATCAACATGGGAAGGGTTTGTTTTGCCTTACAGATCAAAAGTACAGCCCATCATGGTGTGGAAGGCATGGCGGCAGGGCACAAGGCAGCTGGTCACATTGCGTCTGCAGTCAGGGAAGAGAAAAAGATGAATTCTGCTACACACAGCTCAATTTCTCCATTATTCTGTGTGGGACTCATGCTGATGGTGGCACTTATATTCAAGGTGAGGTTTCCCTCTTGGTGAACACTCTCTAGAAATGCTCTCATGGACAAACCAACAGATTTGTTTTTTCCAGGGAAGTACTATATTCAATCTAGTTGTCAGTAAAGACAATGAAGATTCGCCACCACACTCCTCTTCCATCCTCAGTTCTTGGAACTTAGAAGACAATCCTATGTGGTCTGTGAAGGCGCATACTCTCCTTTCAAAGGGCTAAAAGGCAAAAGCATCTAGAACCAGCAGGTGGGAGTCGGTGCCTGCTACTTCAATCACTTGGAGCCGGCTTTATAGGCATCTTCTCTCCTGCAGCCATGATCCAGTGCCTGTTGCTGCCTGAGCTCCAGGTACTGCTCTATTTGGGAGCTGGTGGGACTCATCTGAAAGCCCAGCTGCTCGGGCAGATTCAGAGATAGCCAGCAGTGCCCTGTCCTGCACTCCCCATGAGACCACAGATCACAGACTCCTGTGAACTGCTCATTCCCCTTTGTGTCTCTAGTGCAAAAGCCTGTCAGACCCTGAAGCTCTGCCTTCTTCCTCTGAACAGGAAATAAAAGCAAATCTGGCCTGGTCTGGTTTATTTTTTAGTTTCCAACACACAAATGCTACTGCTGCTACTGCTGCTGCCGCTGCCGCTGCTGCCACCTCATGTTGTTGCTTTGTGGCCATCACTCCTCACTGCAGAGAATGTGCATCTGGTAGCTGTGAGCAGAGGCCCTCTCTGCCATTTCTAACAAACCAGGGGTGATTTCAACCATTCCGGCTGAGATGCCAAACTCATTCAATCCTATAGGAAGTCTATACACGACATCCAGTTCTCTAAGAATGAAAGGCAACATCGAGGCTGTGAAGAAACCCACCCTCTCCTCTATTGTTGATGGGAGTGTAAATTGGCATTAATCAGAGCAATCAGGAAGAATTCAACCAAATACACACACACACACACACACACACACACAGGGGGGAGAGAGAGAGAGAGAGAGAGAGAGAGAGAGAGAGAGAGAGAGAGAGAGATAACCATGCACAACCAAATCCCCTAATGCACACGAAGAATTCACACAGGTAAAATGATATATTTCCACTTATAACTGTTTCACTGCTCTGGTTTGAAGAGCATAACCAAAATGTCTATTAATAGGAGGCTCATTAAAATAAGCCATGCACTATCAAGCAAATGGAACACACACACATACACACACACACACACACACACACACACACACACAGAGAGAGAGAGAGAGAGAGAGAGAGAGAGAGAGAGAGAAAGAGAGAGAGAGTAAAGGTGTATATATACTTTATGCATTCATATGAAGTTTCATCAAGGTCTTATCTCTTTATATGCACTCTGTTGGCTTCAAATACAAAATATTTACTGCCCCACTGTTTCCAAGAGGTAGGATCAGGATGACTTTACTAGATGGTCCTTCTTCAAGATCCTCCAAGACTGGAGTGAAGATATATACAGGCTGTATCCCTTCTCATCTACCAAGGCAGGGACTAGGACCTGTTTTCTGTTTCCCATAACTCTATGGGCAGGTCCCAAAAGATCAGCTCACATACACACATAGTTAGGGTCAAGCCTCTGCCTCTCACAGAATGAGCTTCTCCCCAGGTTATGAAAACATCTAAGGTGGAAAATGTGGAGGTGTCTTGTCGTACAATCCCAGAATGACAGTCTATCAATTCTGCTATGCTGTGTTTGCTAAGATTAAGTCACTCATTGCAGCCCACAGTCCAAGAGAAGGGAGCGTACATTCACTTCTTGAAGGGAGAAGTATCAAAAATCTTTGCAGGCATATCTTTTAAAGTACCTTTCCAAGATTGCTAAGAAAGAAAAAAAGAAGTAACTCAGAAAGAGAGAAAAAACAGAGCATTTGGATGGTGGACCACTACATATGTAACAGGAGAGGAAGAATAGTTGTATGCATTTGCCGGCAGATAAAAGATCTCTGGAAGGATTGACAATAAACTGAGAACTTGAGGTGTCCTGAGGGAGACCAATCTGCATCAGAGAAATAGGTGTGGGAGGGAGACTCTGCACTAGGTATCTTTGTCAGCCCTTTGAATTTAGCATCAGCTAAATTACCTGTTATTTTTTATTAAATGTAGGATGTGACCGCTTTGCTATTCCATTAATGTTTACTGAGCATCATAAAGAAGGGCCCGGGGAGCATCCATGTCTTTATAGAATTCACTGTCTCCTTAGATAAACAAGACCTAGGCACATTTGAAGGTTTGACAAGTAATTTCATATCGTATATCCTGAATGCCATCTGCATTGTCTGGATAAAGCTCTGGTCATGATGGCCTGAAAGTCTCTGGGAGGGAGACAGCTCTAGAGCTCAGGGGGAGCCAGAGTCATGGAAATGAGCCTAAGACTGAAGAATGGGATCAAGATAAAACCTTCCCCATTCCTTCTCCCTCCCTCTCTCTCTCCTTCCTGCCTCCCTTTGTCCCAGTCATGAAGGACTCTCTGGCTTACCTCTCTCTACATGGCTATTTCATTTCCCTCTAGATTCCCACCTCTCCTTGACTAGTCATAGTTTTTTCTCCTCTCTTGTTGTGACCTGGCTTAAACCTTTCCCCCAATTTCACACCCAAAACTTCTAGTGCCCAGTGCCTCAGAATGCAATTTAATTTGAAGTTGGGATTTCGGGTTAAGATGAGGCCATTAGGGGTAGGCTGGTGTCATTACAAGGAGGCTAAAATTTCTGCAGAGGGGCCTAAGTATCTATTCAGGCAAGGAAACCCTCATAAAAAATGTGAAATTGGGGATTGAATGCTGGATCTATGATAGAGTGAATACCAAGGTTGCCAGCCATAGAGGGATCAGGAAAGGTGCTTTCTCATGTCTCCCAGAGGAAGCAACCCTTCTGAAAACTTAACAATTTACCTCCAGAAATCATGCAACAAAGCCTTGTTAGTTAAGCCCCTGATTTGTTCATTGCTGATCAGGTCCAGGAAACTAGAACCGAGGCTGACTTGCTTCTGGCTTCGGTAAGGTGAGGCAGGTAATTTCGCTAAAGCATAGCACAGACCAGAATCTCTGAGCTCACATCAATGCAAAATGGAGTCTGATTCCCTATTGTGGGTTGAATAGGCTCTGTACCTTCTGAAATTCACCTTGGAATTCTGTGTCTCTGTGGTACTGTTGGAAGGATGCTGTTGGGGTTTTTAAAGGGTTAAAAAATCAACTAAGAAGGCTTAATATCTTTCTCGTTTCTCATAAGAGCGGGTTATTATAAAGGATTTAACATAAAGGCAAGGTATCCTATAATTTTCTATTTCCAAGTATTCCTACTTACCATTAAGCTTCCCCACTACATCAAGGTATGAGGAGAAACCCTTAGCAAATTCAGCCCAGTCTTGGACTTTGGACCTCTGGGATCATGAACTAATTAAGTTTCTCTTCTTTAAAAACTGTCCATCCTTGGGTGTTCTGTTATAGTAACTGAAGATGAACTAAGGCTCTAGAAGATGAACTCAAGCTCACCAGTTTACAGAGGAACTTGAGAACACAGTGAACTCCTGGTACTTCTGGCAGTGAGGGGAGTAAAGAGTCAACTTATCTAAGCTGCTCATCTTGGTCCAGGCTAATACAGAGGGTGTAAACAATGAGGGTGTTCATGGAAAATGGAGGAAGCATTCAAAACCATGTGAATAGCAGCTACACAACATCTTCCTTTTTTTAAATCCCAAGTGGCCTAAACTGAGGAGTAGCCAGTAATAAATGGGGGTGCTTATAGGGTCTCTACCTTAGGGCTCTCCATTTGCTCTAGAAGTTTACAAAGCCTTTCATGGGGCAGGTGCTAAAATTCATAGTTGAAGGAGAAATTTTTTTAAAGTTCTTAGCCTGGTGAAGGCAAAGCTGATAGTGATGTCTATGTACACAGCTGACACTTGCTTTGTGTGTATCAAGACCTGTGCAGGCATTATGCAATTGGATTTCTTTAATGTCTCAGTGGGGGTAGAGTTTGATATCTTTGTTCTACAGATGAGGAGAATAGTTTCCAGAGAGATGAAGGAACCCGCCTCGGGTCACACAGTTGGTAGGTAATAGATCTGGAATGTGAACCATCCTGACTGACTTCAGAGGCCCTCTGAGTGTCTGCGTGCATCTGCATTGCACTCAGATGTATCAGCATCACCTGGCTCCACAGAAAGGCCATTCCAAAGACCACGCAGAGCTGGAAGGAACCTGGAAAGCTGTGAAAAGCAAGTGGAGGGCAACTCATGGGCCAGGGACTAAGAGAGATGAGAGAGCTGCATCTGGGCTGGGCAGACATCTATTTGCAGGGGATGCATGCATGCAGGGCTGAGCATGCCAGCTGCAGAGGTTTTATTTAAGAAGCATCATTCTGGCCTCTTTCTATCTTCTGGGATGGGCGTATTAAAAAAGGGATTTTAGCTAGAAAGCTAGTCTGGAAGTGAGGGAATGGACAGTAAGAGAGAAGCCTTGGATATTATACCAGTGAGGATGAAGTGAGAAAGTCTTATTTATTGTCACCCTGACGTCTTGATCTAAGGATATTTTTAAAAGATGTCTCTGGCAGCCCTACAAAGATGAGATAAAGAGACTAGAGAGGGGAGGGAGGAGGGCATCCTGGAAAGCACCACAACAGAGGGAGTCTAAGTAAAGGCAGTGACACAGGATGGCAAGAAAAGAGACTCCAGGGAGGTGGAAAACAGACACTTTACACGGAAGATTTAAGAGAAAAGCAGGAAGCCAGACTGTGCACTGTGTCCTTTGTATTTTTCCTGTGAGTGACAAACATGCAACTCTCATACAAATATTTCAAACGTCTTCCACAGTTTCTGATGTTATACTTTTCTCCCCGTTATCCCAGGTTTGCCTGGCGTGTGAAGAGTGCACCGGTGTATGTGAGCGAGCATGCATACAGACACAGCCACACACAACCTCATCTCTGACTTATTGCCATGTCTAATACCTTTAATTATTTTACTGGAACAATTTCTTTGACACAGAAAGAGATAATCAGAGTATCTTTTTCAGGAAGGCAAACACTGTTTATGTTCCTGACCTGATTCCAAACACCCAGCAAAATCCCTGAAGAGCAATTAATTAGGGGATATCTGTGTGCCTGGCTTAGAGATTTCTTCCATCTTCTCTCAGTCTTTGTCTCCAGTCCTTCCTAGAATCTCATCTACCCTTCCTCCCATACCTCGTTCCCACTGGTTAAAAGCTAAATTTCATTTCCCTTGGTAGAAGAACACAGCTTTGTGTTTTAAAGACACTTACAACCTAAGAGTTTTATTTCCCCCCCTTGTAACCATGTTGATGCTATATATAGTAATTTTATTAAGGAGATAATTTACGTAAATTCCATACTGGAGCCCTGCTGAGTAGAACGAGCTAATTCTATTTTTCTTATTAGCAAAAACAGACAAACCAAATGAGATTTAAAGACCAGACAAATGAATTTGTGTCGATGCCAAAGTCAAGTCTGGGACCTTGGTCTTATGTCCTGGAACCCGAGGGGCAGAACAGAGTTACCTACACCAGCAAAAAAAAGTGATGGGGGGGTGGTAAAGAGGTACTAACTTTGATAAAGAGAGAAAATGTAGCATCAAGAATCTAACAAGTGGAACTCTGCAACCCCTAAGTGAAATCTTGCAAAAACATCTGGCGATGGAAAAGGGTAATAGCCCTACTTCTTTTGCCAGACTAGGTGAGTCCTCAAGGTGCCAATGGATCAGAGGACTTCTCCAGTACTTCAGGGGCTGAGTTTGTTCTTTGACATCCTTCATAACCTTGTACCCGACGTGCACACCCACAGAGAGACCAGGTCTGTTTAGCTGGCTTGTTCAATCTGTGTCTCAATTCCAAGAAGGTATATGTGGGATTCTTAATGAATACAAGGAAACCCCACTTTCAACAGAGCCTATAAGTGAAAAATCTGATTTGTACCAAAGACATCAAGGGGTGGTTATTAGCTTTACAAAAAGACAAACTGGAGAATTCTTTAAAATCCCCAGCTCCCTTGGTGCATTGGAAATGAGATTCAATTTAGAAAAAAAAATTCAATTGATACACAACTTTTGAGAATGCTCCGCTGGAGAAAAGAAGGCACAGCAGGGACTAGGTACTGATGGTGATTAAGAAAAGGAAGAGGACATAATTTCCTTCCTTCCCAGTAGGTCTGATATTAAAATGTAGTGGTAGCCTCATATATGCCAAACGCGTTCAAACACCTTCATCATGCCTGCCTCTCCTGGGAGCCCCAGGAGAAAGTCTTTTCCTTTATAGTATAAATAAGGATAGTGGGACTCAGAAAGGCTGAGAAGCTGCCTACATGCAGCTGGTAAGGTTTAGAACTTGGGTGGTTTTTGCTTCAGGGCATCTTTAGCAACCCTACAGTTCCCTCGTCCTGAGAGGATTATTTTCCTGGGCCTCCGAAGCTGTCTTCCTTTTCCTGTACAAATACTGCTCTGGAATATGATTGACAAACTCTCTTCAAAGTCAATATACTCAAAACAAGTGTGTCACATGGGAACCTCTCCGTCTTGGGGGCTATGAAGGATGGTGTTGACCTTGGGAGATAGAAGCAGGAAGATTGCTTCAGGTCCAAGACCATCCTGCCCACACAGCAAGATCCATGGCTGTAAGACGAGACCCTGTATTAAAACAATAAGAGAAGGGGAATGTGGAGATAGTAAAGATGTCTTCGGGTCCCTGAGGGGATCATATGACACAGGACACCAGCACAGGCTACCTTAACATCAGACTACAGACAGCGGAAGGGGCATCAGGGAGTTGACCCCCAGCCACAGTAGAGCACCAGAGTGTGACCACAAGTGATCTTACTCATAGATAGATTCAACCTATCTACTGCCAGGGAAATATAGAAGCCCTCTGTAGCCAATGTAGCCCATCTTCCATGAGAGAGTCTTGTTCTGTAAATGAGGAAACCTAGGATTCATAGGCGCAAAGTGACATCCAGGTTCCTCCAATACTGAAGTTCATGTTTATTTCTCCATGTTCCAGACCCTTCTTCCTCTACCGGCTCTCAGGTGTGCTGGAATGAAACACTAGGCCCCCTAATACACCCATACTCTCTCCTCTCCTCTCCATGGAATGGTCGTCCTTTGGTTCAGACAGGAAAGTACCATTCCACTCATTTCTCTCTTTCCCACAATGTTATCCCTATTTAGCCAATGTTACCTCAGCAGAGCATGAAACTCCACAGAAACTAGGAGTCAAATATACCTTGTATTCCCCCACTTATTATAAAAAGTGCAAACTTAATAAGAAAAAAAAGCTTCATTCACGTACCCCAATTACTGGAGTAGGAACTGTCCCTGATTCTGTTGCCTGCCTGTGGATGCTGTTGCCCTAACTGGGCTGCCTTGTCTGGCCTCAATGTGAGAGGATGCGCCTAGTCCTGCAGTTACTTGATGTGCCAAGCTGAGTTGGTACCCAGATGGACATCCCCTTCTCAAGGAGAAGGGATGAGGGAAGTTGGAGCATCTGGAGGGCTAGCTGAAGGGGGAGCTGTGATTAGGATATAACATGAATAAATGAAAACTTTAATGGAAAAAATGCTTGTGCCTTTTGCTTGCACATTCTGACAGCAAAGCCCCTTTATATTATCATAGTGCTGTCTTACTTCATCATAATCCCAGCTCAGATACCTAAATCTGAAAAACCATGTATTTTTGGCTCTAGAAGTATCATTAAATATTGTCCATCTCATGTTTTCTAACTTTTCCAGAAAACTAAATCATTTTATCAAGGAGAGTTTATTTGGTGACCAAAACCTTAATTGTGGCATTCACCACTGAGACAAATGGTAGACCATCATGAAATTCACCACTGAGACAAAATGGTACCCCAAGACTCCCCCATCCTTCACTTACCTGAGAAAGAAGTAGATCTATCATGGAATAGTGTTGTAATAGGTTTTTGATGGTCATCTTAACAAGATCTACAATCACCTAGAAAGCACAGCTATAAGGAATCAGCTAAATTAGATTAGCTTCAGGATGTATATTTGAGAGATTATCTAGATTAAGTTGTCCAAGATGGAAAGACCCACTTTACTGTGAAAGACAGCATTCCATGGGATGGAGTCCTGGACTGAATAAAAAGGAAAAGGTAAGTTGAGCAGTAGCATCTGCTTTATGACTGTTTTATGACTATGGATGCAATGTGAAAGCCACCTTAATCACCTGCTGCTGCACCTTCTCCACCATGCTGGACTGTACTCTCAAACCGTGAGCCAAGGTAAACCTTTTCTCCCTTAATTATTTTGTCACACCAAGAAAATTACCAATAATACAAATATGATCAAGAAGAGATTCAGGACCCATAGGACAGAACCAGGGGAGTGGGAAAGGCAGGTAGGAAATTCATCTCTGTTGAATTTAGGAGACATTTCCCTGACAGATATCAATCAGCTCCTAATCTCACCCTTGTAAACTACTTCAACTTTGCTGTATTCCCCTATGAAGGCAGGTATGAGACCAGAGAACAGTTTGTCACCCTCTGCAAGAGACTCCATCTGTCTCCTATTCTCTATGTGGTGGTTTGAATATGCTTGGCCCACAGTGACACTATTAGGGAGTGTGGTGTTGTTTGAACAGGTGTGGCCTTGTTGGAGGAAGTGCGTCACTGGGGCAATGGGCAATGAGACTCTCCTCCTAACTACAGGAGACCTAGTCTTCTCCTAGCAATATTCAGGTGAAAATGTAGAACTCTCAACTCCCCCTATACAATGCTTGCCTGGACACTGCCATGCACCCACCTTGATAATAATGGACTGAACCTCTGAACCTGTAAGCCACCCCCAATTAAATGCTGTCCTTAGAAGAGTCGCATTGGTCATGGTGTCTTTTCAGAGCTGTAAAACCCTAATTAAGACAGTCTACCTCAGGACTCCACACTTTCCTGACTCTCCTGTGTTTTTTTGTGGAAGCTGTAAACCAAGTTGGGGGAGAGGAGGTCTCATAGCCTCAGCTGGGAATTTTTGTTTTGTTCTTTATCACTATTACTGAAAAACACTTGTTATCTTATTTCTCAGTCTATTTTAAAACTGTTTCTGAAAGCTTTTAAACTACCTGAAGCAGGGGAAAAACAACAACTCAGAAGCAGCTAATCAACTTTTGTCCTAATTGGCTCTGTGCTTTTCTGTTCAGGCAACATTGCCTCATGCTTCGTTTTGTTTTTAATTGAGCTATGGAGGAGAGTGAACATGGCTCAAAGAACGGAAACAATGAACGAGAGACTCAAGGCTTCGGGATTCTAGTTGCAACTCTCTGTACTGTTTGCAAGGTTTCTGAGTCTCAGTCTCTCTCTCTCTCTCTCTCTCTCTCTCTCTCTCTCTCTCTCTCACACACACACACACACACACACACACACACACACACACACACACACACACCATGTACACTGAAATTCTGGTTATACCAAGCCTATCCATACTAAACAAAACACTTTCTTCTGAACACAATCATATTTCCCTCTTCTACTAGCCAGACCTTCTGGTTAATCTCCCTGGGAGTTCCTGTAATACAATATTATACCCCCTCTCTCATACCCAGGCACATGAGGAGATAACTGGGTATACCAGGAGCTCCTCCAAAATGGAAACATGCCATAGTCTAGTTTTTATACAGTCAATACATACACAGTGAGATACAGATGGTGTACTCATGGAAACACATGTGATTTCTAGGCATGAGGACATATCTCAAGAGCCACAGGATTACTCCAAGCCTTTCACCTCCACAATGCTATGAGGTTACAATGCATAATGAAAGTCAAAGATACAGGATAGCTTTGAAGAGTCCTTTGTAAATACTGTCTCTTCTAAGGAATAATGGGTATATGTGTAAAATCCCTCAGAGGGTGTGGCCTTCAAGATGACCTTGAGGAACAAGGAAAAACATATGGATATAAAATGAGAATGGGTTGGTGGGGAGGCGGATGGAAGAAATGAGGGCTAAAGTTGAAGCTAGCAGTACCTTAGTTTAATTAACCACAAGCTTAACCAACAAATTCCCCTGAGCAGCTTTGCCAATCATTGTAGCACAGACAGTAGCATTAAGACAAGCAAGATCAGGCCCCTGCCCTCAGAAGGCTCATATTCTACCTAAAAGGCAGTCAAAATACAAAATGATTTCTGACCATGGTAAAGTTATGATGAGATAACACACCAAGTTGTTTTAAAAATAGAGATTCTCATGAAGACATTCTGAAAAGTATAGAGAGGGCTAGGTTAAGGACAAGAAAGACTAAGGAAACTAGGTATGGTCCTGAAACAGGCATAAATGAAGTATGTTTGAGAAACCAAACATCAATTGATAAATGGCCAGTGTAGCAAAAGCAAACTGACAAGGAGAAAGTGGGGTGGAACAAAGTCCACCAAAGTCAGATCCAAGGTTATAAGTGGTTGATTTTAGAGATGAAGTGGTAGGCGATGGTGAAAATGAACCAGCGGTTAAAATGAGAAAATTAAGGAAGACATGTTCTGGTAAATACTAAATAATATGGCTCATTCACCCACGCTGACAGCAATACCATGGGTTGATGCATTTTAGTTAATATTTACCACAACAAAGAGACACTTAGATATTTGAGAAGAATTTTCTCATGACTGTATAACTCAGGTTTTTGGGCTGAGTTCTCAAGTGTTACATGCAGATAATATGAAGTAGGGTGCCTTGAAATAGGTCCTAGGCACTTGACTAGAGCACAAAGCACAGGGAGGTATATAGCGTCAGCAGTGTTTTATATACAATATCTGAAGAGGAAGTCATCTGCTCGCTTCCTTCATCGTAGGAATGAAGGCGGAGAAAGAAACTGAGGCATGGGAAAGGGACGGTTAGAAGACATAGCCAATCTTGTAAATGCTTGATTCTCCTCCTTAGCTGATCTGAGCATAGAAATGTCACCTGTGAACTGTGAACGTTCAAGCATTTCATTGCTGGGGTCCAGCTTGGATTCTGACATGGCAATCGTCTGTCACAAAGGCACCAGCGTGGAAGGCTCAACATCCCTGCAGGGAAATTGCCTTAGACAAGCAACCAGGTTCAGAGAAAGTTTTCAAACATAAAAATAGACTCCAGTTGGAATAGGGTAGAGTGAGATGTTCATTATATCAGAGTGACCTAGTCTAGATGCACTCTGTCTCTCTCTGTCTCTGTCTTTACCTCTGTCTCTCACTCTCTCAGTGTGTGTGTGTCTCTGTCTCTGGGTATGTGTATTTGTGTGTATATGTCTGTCTGTCTGTGTATTTGTGTGGGTGTATGTGTGTGTGTGTGTATGTATATATACATGTATGTATATATACATATATATATATGCATGTCATGTGTTCGTTTGTGTGTGTGTTTATACATAACTCAACATAACTACTTCTGGGGCACATATCTGTCTAGGTGAGCTGCCACCTAACTTCTGGACATGAAGCTGCAGTGTCACCCAATGCTGTTCTTAACACTGCTATGACCATGACATGCAGAGGGGCTATCTGGATCCAGATGGGGTTATTGTCCCTCCTGATAGCCTCAGAGCTCTGAGAAGTCTCATATCTGAATCCTTCTTCTACTGGTGTCTCTGCTTCCTAGACTCCATCATCTCTGAGGATCAACTCCAAGAGAGTTAGCTGGGGGCAAACGTAATTAATGAAGCCTGTCCATGGGTAAAGACCGGAAGCAACCTTACTCAAGAACCAACAGTGTGTCAGTAAAGGAGGCAAGAGCAAGATCCACATCCTCTTGCCAGCTCCAGTGTTCTTGAACTGGAACCAGGTAGCCAAGGAAAAATAATTAAATGCTAAACTTTCACTTCTCTGAAAGAATTTTTGGCTGCCCCCTACGCAATGCCAATAAGGAGAGAGGGAAAGAAATCATTCCATCAATAGCTACAGCCTCTTTGGGTACAAATCTAATTAAAATGAGACTGCCAGGGGCCTTATGGAGATGGTTAAAAATAAACTAAAGGAAGGCATTTTTAGACTGGGGAAAGAGAGGTTCAAGGGAGGGGCCACGGAACGGAGGCAGGTGGCCACCAGGCCCTTGCAGACATGGCTGCTTGTGACTTTCAATGAAGGCTAGAGCTGCCCCGAGCCTCCCCCTGCCTTGTCCATTTCTCTTTTCCTCTTCGTCTTCCCTTTTGAATAATGTGTTTTTACTGCTACTTCAATCTCAGCCCCTGCTCTCCACATTAACATGTATATTGCTTGGTTAAGGGCTATCTGGCCGGCTGGTTCTAAATAACTGGAAAATGACAGGAAGGTGATGGGGGCAGGATGAATGAGGGTCTCCTCAAAAGCTCCTGGCCGCCTTTGTCATTTATAAACAAATGCTCAACTCAGTTCCACAATTCCATTTTCAAGTGCACTCTCTTAAATAGGCGAGCGTGGAGTCTGCCTGGCCTTAGCTGCTTTGGTCTCTCTGTTCCCTGACACCAAGGCCCTTAGTACTCACATCTGGGTCCTCATTCATTGTCATCAATTTGACTCAAATGAGGGCACCCATTGCACACTGAATGGCACAGTCACTGACCTCAGAAGACTGAAAGTCTCCAGGGACAGATGCTACTGACGCCTGTGGTCCGGTGTAACACTTAAGGAGTACTCTCTATACTTCTCAAACTTGGCACAGAAGAATGACACCCCACCCAAACTCCCTTCCAGCAAGGCTTCCAAGAGAAACTAATGCCTGGCCTGGGTGTGGAAAGGAAGTGAGCTCAATGAGTTAATGATCTCACACTCTCTACTCCTTGGCACAGAGCTGTTAATTCACTCACATACATGTGCCCAATTATACAAGTCTGTGGAGGCAAATATGCCCGTATTTTAGTTACATGTTCTTTTCCTAAGGTGTATCTCTGCCTGCTATAGTGTAAACTCCAAAGGACGAAACGCCTTCTAACGTACTTCCTTCTCTGACTTCAGCAAGCTCCATCTTTATGCCTGCACATATTAGAATGCTGTGGAGTGAGAGGACACACAGGTCAGCAGGAGAGAGGTTTGCAGAAAGTCATGAGGCCTTGACTCATGAGGGACTTCAGATCATTCTGAGTGTTTGTTGTAACTGGAGCACGGGTGACCTGATGGCCAGAACAGGCAGATCTAGGAAGAACTCAGGCATTAACTGCAGGGTAAATGGTGACCCAATGAAGAATACAAACAGGGGAACAACAAGATCCCATTAATCTTAGAAAAACTTTTCCAGTGGAGGAAGAGAAGAAGCTAGAGGGCTGAGTGTTTACAGACCTAGAAGAGAAGCTGTAACCCAGGAGACAGGAAGTACTAAAGTAGGGGAGGATCTCATTGCCCCTCCACTTGAAGAATACTGTGGCACTTGTAAGTGGCCAGGAACAATCCAGCATCAGCACCTGGACTCTGAACAATCTCCAGGTCTTGCTCCTTCAAATCCTCTACAGTAATAATGCGAGCACAGAGGAGAGTAACCCCCAGCCGTAAGAACGGGACACACTGGATCACTTTCTTTTACCTCTGATCTGATTTCCACTTGTCTCCTCCCCTGTTGCCTTGGTGGGGAAACAACAACCGTAGAAAATGTCTGTGGAGCATCCAACACTGATAGGTATATCTACTAGGCATCTCTCTATCCTAACAGTCACAACACAAGCTTGAAAATAACGACACCATAGTTAATGTTCAGCATACAGCAGCTGTACAGCCATCCCTTGGTGTCCACGGGAGATTTGTTCTAGGATCACATCAACATCCGTAGATTTCCATGTCTCTCATACAAAATAGCTTAGTATTTACATTTAACCATTGTCCATCTACCTAGATATTTTAATAATCTCACTTAATGGTTATAATGCTTAATATAGCATGAATGTTATATGGTTGTTGGGCTTTATGTTTAGGAAATATGACAAGAAAATCAGTCTAGACCTGTTGATCCTGATGGCAGGTCTGTGAAAAGCATGCTGGATGTTATCATACATCATCTCCATAGTAAAGAAACTGAGAGGAAGTCTTCTCAAAAACACATGGGTAACAAGGTCCAGACTAAGTATAGCACCTACATAGCAAGAGTGATGAAATCTGGGATGTAAAGAATTGGGGACTTTTAATAGCCCAGGAACTGTGTTATGTGCTTCTCATGTTCCCTCAGTTCTCCTTCTCTGAGTGTGAACTGGGTGATGCTATCCAGCCTATGTTTCCAGATGGGAAAAAATGGTAACAGAGAGGCTAAGTTGGGAAATATAGGAGGGCCTAATCCTCGAGAGGGCAATTTGTCCAGGAGTTAAGTTCTCACACTACTAACTGAGGACTCATGGTCCATGAGCTGTAGGAAGCTCATGCCCACAATCCAATACTCATCGTGAATGTATTGTGAGAGACTCAAACCAGCACTCATGGTGCATGTAAGCCTCTAACCTAGCACTCATAGTACACAGCACATTACTGTGGTGGGCCCATAATTGTAATATAACACTCATGATACACATAGCAGGAGGCAGACACTTCTATCCAAGAGCACTCATGTTATAGGTATTGTAGGAGATTAATACCTGTAACCTAGCACTCATGCTACATGTAGGAAGTTCAGACTTACAACACTGCACTCAAGGTCAATGTACTGTTGGAAATACGCACCACTAACCCAGTACCCATGGTGCACGAGGCTCATGCCTTATAACCCAGCACTCACTGGGAAAGCACTTTGCCAGACTCAAACCAGAAATCCAGAGCAGATGGTACATGTAATGTGGAGACTCACTCCGATAACCCATTCTTGACAGGGCCTGTGCAGTGGGAGGTTTATGATTATAACCCAGCACTCATGGTGCACTGTGTTAGTAGGAGATCTCTAGGAGAACAGAACTTAGAGAATGAATCTTTACTGTCGGAGGATCATGCCCATAACCTAGCATCGCGATGTATATGCTGTGAAAAGCTCATGTCTGTAACTCAGCTTTCACTGTGAATAAACTATCCAAGGCTCAACCCAGTAACCCAGGACTCATGCTGCACGTGCTTTGGGAGGTTCAGGCCAATATTCTAGTTTATGTACTTTTGGAGAATTGTACCACTAACCCAGAACACATGGTGCACATCCTATGGGAGGCTCATGCCTATAAGTGAGCATTCATTAGAAATGTACTGTGAGACTCTAAGCAGTAACCCAGGATGCGTGAGCATAATAAACCCATGCCTGTAACCCAGCATTCATGTACTGTTGTGGGCCCATGGTTGCAACCCAGCACTCATGGTTCATGGACTCTGAGAGGCTAAACTCTGAAGCCCACAACTGATGGTGCCTATAATCAAGCTCTCATTGGGAAGGTACTGTGTGGGACTCTAAGCAGTAACCTTGAACTCATGATGCATATACTGTGGGGAGCTCATGCCTGTGTGTGAGACTTTAAACAGTAACGCAGAACTCATGTTGCATGTGTTAGTAAGCGTTTTACTGCTGTGAACAGACACCATGGCCAAGGCAATTCTTATAATGACAACATTTAATTGGGGCTGGCTTACAGGTTCAGAGGTTCAGTCCATTGCATCAGTCCATCAATGTGCAAACATGGCAGCATCCAGGTAGGCGTGGTGCAGGAGGAGCTGAGAGTTCTACAACTTCATCTGAAGGCTGCTAGCAGAATACTCACTTCCAGGCAGCTAGGGTGAGGGCCTTAAGCCCATGCCCACAATGACACACCTATTTGAACAAAGTCATACCTCTTAATAGTGCCACTCCTTGGGCCATGTGTATTCAAACCATCACAGTTCATTACCTTAGGAAGTTCACACCTACAGCATTCATGGTGCATACACTATGAGAGCCAGACACATGTATTTCACAACACTCATGATGCAAGTACCAAGGGCAGCTGAGACCTGTATCCCAGGTCATATCTTGTGAGAGATTTGCAGATGTACCCTTAGCTGTGTATAGTCTAGGAGAATCGCGCCTGTAACCAGTTTCTGTATTTTTGGAGACTCAGCCACTAACACAGCACTCATGGTCCATGTGCTGTGGAGGCTCCTGCCTATAACCCCACACTCATTATGAATGTACTGTGTGAAGTTCCAGGCAGTAACTCAGAACTTAATGCTGCCTATAATGTGCAGAAATTCTCCTATAAGCCAGCACTCATGACGCATGTACCATAGGAGGCTCACAGATATAATACAGTGCTTACGGTGCATTGTATTACCTGGGGTTCTCTGTGGGAACAGAACTTATGGAATGAGTCTGCACTGTGGGAGGTTGATGCCTACAAACTAGCAATTACAGTGCATATACTTTAGGAGGTCCATGCCTGTAACCCAGCTCTTGTTGAACTGCACAATACTCAAAAGAAGTAAGCCAGTCCTAACGGCATGGATGCTGTGGAAGGCCTATAACCCTACACTCATGGTGGATTACTGTGAACAGTAAGAAAGCACTCATGGCGTATGTACTGCAGGAGACTCGTGCCCATGACCCAGGATTCACGAGGCATCCTCTATGGTGGGCTCATGGCTGCAAGCCAGCACTCCTGGAGCACGGACTCGGGAGACACACACCTGTAACACGGTACTCATGGTGCATTACTATGGAAACCTCAAGCATATAACCCAGGACTCATTCTAAAATACTGTACAAGACTCGAAGCAGTAAGCCAGCATTCTTGTATGAAACTCAAGCCTGTAACCCAGCCCTCACTGTGCATGTTTTTCAGAAGGAAACTACTATAAAGTGGTACTCACTGTGCCTGTCTGTGAGAAATTCATGCCTATAACCTAGCATCCACTGTAAATGTACTACGTCATACTCCAAACACTAAAGCAGCTCTCATGGCACATGCATTGTGTGAGGCTCATGCCTATATCCCAGCATTTCATTGTGAATGGGTTGCACATGATTTAAGTGTAAAGCAGTACTCGTGGTGTCTGTACTGTGTGAGCCTCATGTCTAAAACTCATTGTAAACAAAGACAATATTCAAAAACTCTAATCACAGAACAGTGTTCATTCCAGTACTCTTTGAGAAAGTAAGGCATGAGCCTTAAAGGAGTAGGCCTGCAGTCAGACAGCATGTACTATGCGAGCCTCGAACTTGTAACCTCATGTTCATTCATTGTACACTGAAGATGCTTGCCTGTGAAGCAGCACTCATGGTGAATGCTTTGTGAGAGGGTATAATTCTAGCACACATGACACTTGTATAATGTGTGCGTGCCGACGGCCCAGGACTCGTTTGAATGGATTGTGAGGGAGAAAAAGTAAGCATGCACTCGGTGTGCATGAACTACTGTGGGAGACCTATGCCTGTACACCTAGCCCCCAATAGCACTGTGTAATGGGGCTCAACAGTAGGCTAGCACTTTTGGCACACGTTTTGTGGGAAGCTCATGCCTATTACTCAGGATTCATAGTGCATATGTTATGGTAAGCTCATGCTTGGGAGCCAGCACTCATGGTGCATGTACTGTGGTAGGTTCATGCCTATTACCCAGCAGTCAATGGGAATGTACTGTGTGGGGCTCAAAACAGTACACCGAGTGGCATATTTAGCTTTAATATTTCTATAATGAAACACCAGGACAAAGAACAAGTTGGGGGAGAAAGGGTTTATTTTGGATTATGATTTCACATTACTGCTAATCATTGAAGACAGTCAGGACAGGAACTCAGGACAGGAACCTGGAGGCAGGAGCTAGGCAGGGGCCATGGAGGGGTGCTGCTTACTGACTTACTCAGACTATTTTCTTACAGAAACCAAAACCACCAGTTCAGGGAGAGCACTAGCCACCTAATCTTACTGCAATTTGTGTGTTATGGTTGATTGACATCTATGAGAGGCCTCCCCTTTTCTAAAGAGAAGCAGAGGAAAATATATATGATTCAAGCTCTCTTTAAAACCTAAAATCCCTTTTAAAAATCAACTGCTCAACTGTGAGCTCTTTCTTACTTCAAGGGGGAAGAACCAGGAGGGCATAGTCACAGTTGGATCAAAGGAAAACCAAACTCTCAACATTGAAAATAACAGCATGTCCAGTGTCTGGGGTTCACTCACGATCTTCTGGGATCCTCCAAGGGATTGGGTTATTTCTCTGGTTCCACCTTCTCTAGCAGTACTCACAGCTTGTCCTCTGGTCTCTAACTGATTCCACTTTACCACCACTGCAGTTCTGGTAATCATCCCACAGTACAGCATCTCCAAAACACTGGGGTCGTCCACTGCAACTGGATTGCACTTTTACCAATAGCTTCTCCTGTGCTCTTCAGGAAGGCCAGCCCTGCCAGAGTGCCAAACCTCAGCTATTCTCCATGACCACTCCATGCCTTCAAAACAAGTACTACTGGGAGACTCTTACCCTACCAAATTCATTTGCCAGCATGAGATAAAACTATGGATGCCTCTGGAACACACCTGACTCTTTGTGCTGCACTTTCCATAAGATTAAACCTCATGGATGCTGGTCTCTTCTTAATCATTGCTAATTTCTCAGCTCTAGTTAACCACTTTAATTGTACCAAACCTTCAATGCAAAGGTTTCCCTCCAGTGACACTGGTTTCTTTATAATCATGGCTGGCACTTCAGGCCCAGACAAATAGAACCAAGAATTTTCACCCAAGTGGCTGATAGAGTCTTTGCTTCCCTCTAAAACTTCACAAGCCACATCTCCATTGTCTGCACCGCTCTCAACATTCTTATCTTCCAAGCTCCTACAAACAGCCCATTGAGCTCTCAACACTCACTGGCATTTTTAGCCCAAAATTCCAAAGTCTTTCCACGGTCCTCTCTAAAACATAGTCAGGTCCATCACACCAATACCTCGCTCCTGGTACCAATTTGTGTCCCAGTTAGGAATAATATTACTGTGATAAAACACCATGACCAGAAATAATTTGGGGAGAAAGGAGTTTACTTGGACTAATCTTCTACATTATAGTCCACTATTGAAAGAATTCAGGACAATAACTAAAATAGGGCAGAAAGTTAGAAGCAGGAGTTGAAACAGAAGCTGTAGAGTAGAGTAGTGCTGTTTACTTACTTGTTCAGCCTGATTTTGATGGAAGCCAGAATCATTAGCCCAGGGATAGCACCACCTCTATCATTCACTAATTAAGAAAATATCCCATAGTGGGATCTTATGGAAGCATTTTCTCAGACATTTCTTCCTTTCAAATGGCTTTAGCTTGTGTCAAGTTGACATAAAACCTGCCAGGTTGCCAACATTCGTGGTTCATAATTTGTGGAAGGCTCAGGCCTGTAATCCAGCACTGACTGAGAATATATCTTGACAGTCTCAAAATAATAAATCAGTACACATTGGGCATAAGCTATGTGATGCTCAAGTCTGTAATTCAGCACTCATTTCAAATGTACTGTATAGGGTCCAAAAGAGTGAAGTGGTACTCATGATCCAAGTACTGAGGGAATCTCATGCCTAAAATCCAGGATCCATGATGCATGTTCTATGGTAGCCTCATAGCTGAAGTCAGCATTCAAGATGCATGTACAGTATGAATTTCAAACCTGTATTCCAGCACTCATTGTGCATCAACTCTGGAGACACACTCATAACACAGCACCCATGCTGCATTCCTGACTATAACACAGCACTCATTGGGAATGTATCATGAAATACTCAAGACAGTAAGCCAGAGCTAATGGTGCATATACTCCAGCAGGCTCATGCCTAAAACCCCTGTATTTGTGGTGTATATTTATGGTGGTCTCATAGCTTAAACCAACATTCATGATGCATGTACTTTGGGAAGAAGGCACCTCCTAACACACATGGTGCTCACACTGTAGTAGGCTCTTATCTATTACCCGGTACCTATGAATCTACAGTAAGCCAGTACTCATGGTACATTCTCGATGGGAAACTCATACCTACAACCCAGCTCTTATCAAGCATGTACTCTGGTAGGCTGAGGTCTGTAATCAAAAACCCATTGAGCTTATGCTCTGGTGAAGCAGAACTGTAACCACACCCCCTAAATTAACAATCTTAAGCAAGGTCGAGAAAGGAAATCACACTTCCTGGTGCCTCAGCAAAAGACTTGTGATTGACAGAAAGGAGACTGTACCTATATGAGGCTCATAATTGGTAGACTTGCAGGGTATATGGTTGGTCAACTTGCAAAACCTATGTTTGGTAGAGCTATAATCTGTGCATATGCAGAACCTTGATTGGTGAAATTATAATCCATGCATAAACATGTCTGTATTATGGTACCATATTCATTCACTATTCGTCAATATTTTTGGGTTATTCTAGGAGGCTTCTCACCTATGTATTACGTTCAGTCAGACCACAACAACAGCTTTTCATGAATGACCTGCTGCTGTCTTTCCAGATTGAACAGGCTGAGCTGGTGGCAGGAAGAAGAAACAGAAGCCCAGTGCTTTCCATGCCAGTAGCATCCACAATAATGAGGTAGTGATCAAAGAGTACCAAAGAGTTCTCAAGTATAGTTTCAGATGCCTTTAATCCCAGCATTTGGAAGGGAGAGGCAGGTGGATCTCTGTGAGTTCAGGGCAGCCTGGTCTGCTTATTGAATTTCAGGACAGACCAGAGCTACACTGTGAGATATTGTCAAAAAAGAAAAGAAAAGAAAACAAACACCAAAACAACAACAAAAAACCAACCAACCAACCAAGCAACAACAACAATAAAAAACACAACAACAACAACAACAGCAGCAACAACAACAACAAAGAACAAAAAAAAAAAACCAAAAAGTCCCAATACCAAAGCTTGGGACTATAACAACAAGAGACCATTAAGAATTCCAGAGAGCAAGACTTAGGAAATTAGCTTAAGGCTTTAGGTTCAAGTCTCCAACACATGCATGCATGTGCACATAGAGCACACGTGTGCGCATGTGCACACACACACACACACACACACACACACAGAGAATTTGAGAAAGTGGACAAGATTAGATTCTTCAAGAAGCTATGACGATTAAAGTTGATGTGGATATTTTGAGAAGGCGAAAGGCAGAGCTAAGACCATGCAATAAATGCACGTGTAAGAGAACTGGAAGTCCAAAGCTGCAAAGTTTACAGGACAAAAAGGATGAAAGAACCAAATGTTTTGGTCCATTAAACCCAGGAATTGTGAAGCTAGCAACTGGGTGTGGTATTCTAAATCCAGAACAGCATATCTCTGCCTTGAACATCTAACACAGTAAACCTTCAGCTTCAAAATCTTAGAGCCACAGCCTCTAGCTCTGCGGGCTAAGAATCACAAGCCTGGGCTTGGGAAGCCCATCTTGTGAGCATCTGGAACTCAATGTGGATGGTGCTAAGGGAGCTGTCACTTGGGTACCTAGGATATCTATCGAGGTAGAACAAATTAGCTCTGAACCAAGCTGGAACAAAGGGATCAACCCAAACTCACACAGCTCGCATGGAAAAAAGTCCGACTTTAATCTCAAATTAAAATTATTCTGACCCTGGAGTCCACATTCTTCCCTTCCTATCACCCATGGGACTCTAAATTTGGACTTCTTGGATTCATCCTTTCCTTCCATGAGTACTTGCTTCACCCTGACCATAGTCTGGAGCTGAAGTCTAACCTGGATGTTTTTGACGATCTGACCTGATTTGATACAAAATTGCCTACTTCTGGCTGTCCCTGGTCATCCAATCCCACAGAGTGGGCTTAGCATGCTTGAATGACAATGCCCTGTGAGCAGAGATGACCCAGGCCACTCTCTTCCAGATTTCCCCAAACAGCTGCTGCTGATAGTTGCAAACATTTTCCCTCACAACCTCCAAGCTGTGGGTCAAACGCTGGTGTTAATTGTCTGTGTTCGTACATGTATCTCCAGCTGTCTGTAGCACAGGGGACACATGCACGATGTATACTCAGCCATGCTGCTGTGCTGAGATCCAGTTTTAACACTGTCAGTCCTGAGCTTGCCACCTCCATTCCCTGGACCCTGTAATTTTTCCTTGAATAAGTAGGAGACTGAGACAGGTTTGATTGGGTGGAGGCCCACTGGTGTTTACTGAACTGAGCTCTAGAGCTTATGTACAAAGCTCCCTACCTGTAGAAACGCCCAGCTTTGATATGATTTCATTCAGAACACAGTGTGAGGAAAGTCTCTGGGGTCCACCTATTGTATCTGAAAATCCAACAGTGCCTGACTGCTATCAGACACATAGCATGTCTAATGCTCTAGACCCTCACCATCCATGAACCCTTAAGTTACCTGGACCCCCTCGAGCAGCAGTCTCAAGCCGGGCCTCGGAGAATCTTCTATTTCCTGATCACTTGCTAAAGTTGAGAGGGGAGTTGACTACACCAACCACTGTGACCTTCATTAGTCATTTTCTCCGATAAAACAAGTGCTCCTAGGAGCAGTGAGCCTCTTTCCCATTGATGTATGTAGTAACACCTAAGTGGCAAGCCTACTTAGAGGAGTGGGGGTGTAAGAAGAGAGAGAAAAGAAAGGGAGAGGAAATGGGAGGGAGAAGAGAAGGAAGATCTGAGGGAAAAATGGTAGAGAAAGAGAGGGAGGGAAGGAGGGAAGAAAGAAGGAAGGGAGGGAGAGAAAAAGGAAGGAAGGGAGGAAGGAAGGAAGGAAGGAAGGAAGGAAGGAAGGAAGGAAGGAAGGAAGGAAGGACTATGCCCCATTGACTAAGTCAGAAGTGGTATGACTTAGCTCATTTTCACCACCTTCTGAGCATGTTCAAGGACTCCAGTGTGTGTCATTTCAAACCTCTGGTGAAAATTGCTGAGCACAGGTGGCTTTGACGGCTGCAGGCAAAGCTCCTGTCCTCAAAAAGAAGAGCAAAAGGGCATATTCTTATGAGGAAAAAAGAAGAAGCTGTAAAGCCAAGTACCTTCAGGGTGACCAATGAGAGCTCCAGGGGCAGAGGGTAGACTTGGAGCTATGATGTCTCTAGTCTGCTAGCCATTCCCTTGTTGTTTTTTCCCATTTTCTCCCAACAATAAGGTTAAGGAAGAGCATCCCAGACTCACCTCATCTCTGCCACTGCCCACACCCCCCTCACGGAGCATAGTGAAAATTGGAATTTTCCCTCTGATTCCAGAGTAACTTCACTATTTGCTGTGCAGAAAGACCTCAGGTCTTCATCCATTTATATGCTCAGAAATCCTTCCTTGTTTGGCAGGAAGCCGGCCACAAAAGAGCCTAGTATCTTGCTCTCACCTCAGCCTGTGGAGTGTCCTCGATGCCACACTCATCTCTGTTTACTTATTAAAGTTTAGCTCTCCCTCAAGATGCAGTATCAATGAGGAGAACGCATACATTTACACAGGTATACATGTGTGTGGAAGCCAGAGATAATACCTGGTGTCGTCTTCCCTCTCTCTCCACCTTGTTCTTTATTAATGGCTTCACTCATCAAACCTGAAGCTCACTGATTGACTAGGCTGGCTGGACAGCAAACCTAAAGGGATCTCTGTCTCCACTACCCTAGCACACCCGTCTTTTTATGTGGGTGCTGGGAACCCAAGCTTTGGTCCTCATGCTTGAGCAGCAAGCCTGTTCCCCACTAAACTGTCTCTCTAGCCCCTCAAGATATAATTTAATCATCCCCATGTTTCCCCTCCTCTAGGCCAAAATGGATGAGTTTTTTCATACTCCTGTGTCATCCTGTGTCCATTCTCAGTCTTCCTCTCTAGCTCCTGGAGAGCCAAAGTCATGTGTTACCTGGATACACATCCTGAATCTGGTTCCACAAGGTAGAGTCTATGTGTCAGCAACAGAAGAAGCCCTGGTGAGTAGGTGCTTGTCAGGAAAGTAAACTTTCAAGCTTTATTGGAAAGCCATGGAGACTAACCCTCAATTTTAACAAGATCCATAGACATAGCAAAAACTTTATAAAGTGTGACAAGCTCTTTCTAAAGAACAGTGTGTGCACCATGTCTTACACACCAGTCTTTCAGAAAGTGTTTGTTGAATGAACAAGTGACAGAATGTCAGTTTAACTTGTGAAACCAGAGCTCATTCTTAACTCTTTAAATATAAAGCTGTGTCTGCCACCACAGCAAGAACAAACCTCCCATAGTCTCCTCCAACTTTGTGTCTCTATCTCTTCCTCAAGAACCATGCACCTCTCATGGACAACCATTCCCCAAGCTCAAAAACTATAATTAAAAAAAAATAGCTTTTGGGGCAGCTCATCCATAATCCACCCTGAAACAGGGCCTTGGAGGAAGGTGGTAGTTCATCAGGGACTGTGAGTGATGTGCCAGTCAGCAGACTGCACAGGGAGGAGGCCTAGTTCTCATTAGTCATCCCTCTCCCTCTATAACCACACAGACTGCAGAGCAAACAGAACCAGTACCCTCTAGGTCTTTAACAAACTGCTCATCATCACCCTCAGCACCATTTCTCTTGCCACACACCCAGCTTTTATTTCTAAGGGATGGAGCTGCAGTGACGCCTTCTAGGACAATCCCCGGAGCTAGCCTTGGTATCAGATGTGAACTTAATCACCTGATCTCATGACACATTTTTTTAATTGGATAGCTTATTTATTTACATTTCAAATGTTATCCTCTTTTCCAGTTTCCCATCCAGAAACCCCCTATCCCATCCTCCCTCCCCCTGCCTCTAACAAGGTGCTCCCCTACCCATCCACCCACTCCCACCTCCCTGCCCTGGCATTCCCCTACATTGCGGCATTGAGCCTTCACAAGACCAAGGGCTCTCTTTCCATTGATGCCCAACAAGGCCATCCTCTGCTACATATTCGGCTGGAGCCATGGGTCTCTCCATGTGTACTATTTGGTTGGTAGTTTAGTCCCTGGGAGCTCTGGGGGGTCTGGTTGTTTGATATCGTTGTTCTTCCTATGTGGTTGCAAACCCCTTTAGTTCCTTCAGTTCTTTCTCTAATTCCTCCATTGGGGTCCCAAGCTCAGTCCAATGGTTGATTGCGAGCATCCACCTCTATTTGTCAGACTCTGGCAGAGCCTCTCAGGAGACAGCTATATCAGACTCCTGTCTGCAAGCACTTCTTGGCATCCACAATAGTGTCTGGCATTCCAGTGTCTGTATATGGGATGGATCCACTGGTAGGGCAGTCTCTGCGTGGCCTTTCCTTCAGTCTCCATATTTCCTTTAGGCAGGAGCCATTCTGGGTTAAAAATTAGGAGATGAGGGGGTGGCTCCATCCTCCAACTGGGGCCTTGCCTAACCTCTGGATGTAGTGTCTACAGGTTCTCCCTCCCCTTTGCTGGACATTTCCGCTTATTTCATCCTCATTGGGCCTGGGAGCCTCTTGCAGTAGAGCAAACTTTCCTGTAGCTGTGATAAAAAAAATCCTGTCAAAAGCAACTTCAGGATAAAAGAGCTTATTTTGGCCCTCCACACATAGTCTATTATGATGGAGAAGTGCAAGCAGCTGCAGGAGGTGTTTGAGGAGGCTGGTCACATCAAGTATGCAGTCAGGAAGAAGAGAACAAGGAGGCTTTTGTTCTGCTCACTTTCTCTTTTTTCAGTAGATCAGGACCCCTGCCTAAGGAATGGTGCCACTCACAGTGGTCTTACCACACCAATCAACTTAACTAAGATAATGCCACTGACAGGCATGCCTAGAGGTCCTTGTCCCAGATTATTATAGATTGCATCACATTGCCAATTGAGAGCAACTATAGTGCTCTATAAATACAGTTTCACTGACTATGTCAAATCCTAGCTTAGTCCAAGAATAAGCCTATTACTCATGGAATCTTTGGGTTGAAAGGGCCATAGATAGGTAGTTAAGACGATACCTGCTCCAAACTGCTCATCCATGGGCTTGGGCTGCATGCATAAGCAAACTAAGAAAGAAACTAAACCTTGCTATTGATGTTACTTTCTGTCTGTAGGACATTTGCCCTCAGATGGTTTCAGTCTCCATTCTCTCCTGAATGAAAAGACAAAGTTCTCATCACCACTTCACAGCAGGGGAACCTGAATCCAGAGAGGTTATGCCTCTTCCCAATTTCTGGAATTTATATTTCTCTAGACTCTGAAAGCATTTTCTATGGCTTAAAATATAATATTTACATAATGACAGCATTCAATGTTTCACTGTAGAAACATCTCGGCATTTGGTCAAAACAACGTGCAAAATGCATGTTATGACAATTTAAGTACTCCAATTTATGGAGAAAATCGCCATTTGCAGATTTTATTTGCTCAATAAACTTATATTGAACATTTTAAAAACACTGCTAGTTGTATACATGGGAATAGAAAATAAAGATAAAGAAATCAGAACATCTTCTAGACAAAGAAGGGGATTTTTGTACTGATGACCAAAAGGACTCTTTCCTATGATTTGTCTGAAATTGGCCTCTAGGTCTCCTAGAGGGCCAAGTAAAAAGGGTAATACAAGTTGTCACTGTCATATGAGGAAAGAGAGACATTCCATTCAGAAGTAACCACTTCCCGGTGTAAGTTTCTAAGCAAAATTCATTAGAGGAGGCTTATGAAGTTATCACTAAGGCATCATTAGATCATCTCCTTAGTAACAACTGTATGGAGGATGTAGAAACTACTCTGTGAAGATGATTGGCAGGGCAAAGAGCCAGTGTTTAGCAGAGAGCATGTACTGCTCTTGTGGAGGACACAGACTCTGTTCCCACAATAGATGGCTTTACAACCACTAGCAATTCCAGCTACCAGGGATTCTAAGACATTACAGGTCTCCATGTTCAGCCATACCTTTCCCTTGTCTCCCATTATATCCCAATGCTATCCCTCCCCTCCATCTCATCCCCTTTATTCCCTCCCCTCTATCCCCTATCTTATTCCAAGCTTTCTTCCCATCCACACAACCTTTCCTTCTTCTGCATGTCTAAAGAGCCTGTTTTTAGTCCCTACTACTTTTACTTCCTGGACATCCCTCCAGTGTGCTCCTGCCCTCTACTCCTTCCTTCTATGATTTCGGCTACAGCTCCAAACTTTATCTATTGCCTCAATCAAATCTTTCCCTCCATGACTGCTGCTGAAAATACACATGGCAATTACAAAACCATTTTGATAGCTTTAAGTGTTATCTGGTCACTTAGTATTATCGGGTCACTTATCGTGCAAATTCCACAACCTTCCTGTCAAACCTGACATGGGTTTCATGATCTGCTTCTGAGTCATCTCTAAACACTTCTTGACCCAGAGCACTGTAGCCAAAATACAGAAAGGAGACTCCCCCTAGAACAATCAGCTCCAATACATGCCTTAGCTTCAAGATGCAGAACTTTTGCAAAGCATCTTTGTGTGTCCTGCTTTTGGATTTTCTCTTGGCTGAATCTGATGACTCAAAGCAACTGCTCATCTCAGTGTCTTTATTTAAGCACCCCAGGCTAAGAAGGGTCTTCCTTTCAGAGCACCTCCATGTCCATGCTGCATTACTCCATGACCACATTGCCCTGCCTCCCCAAAGAAAATCGGCAATTCAATGCCACACCGTCCTTTGTCCATCTTGGTACTTCCCAATGATCATGGGATGTTTAACATGTAGTAATGCTGAAAAGCCTGATGAATATATAAATATGTGAATATCAAGAAACTGGAACTAGAACCTAGATCTCTTTCACAGTACATCAAAATTATTTCTTTCTTCTTAGATTTCACATAGCCATATTCTCTCTCTCTCTCTCTCTCTCTCTCTCTCTCTCTCTCTCTCTCTCTCTCTCTCTCGTTCTTTGTAGAGAAAAGAAAGAGCAACATAGTCAGATGCAAAGGAGACCACCATTGACAGGGACCATCTCCCCAGCCCAAGCAAGCTCCTTGGGTTCAGGGGGAGGTAATATAATTAACAGGAAAAGGGTAGGAAAGAGAGCCCGTGACAGAACTCTTGGGAGGACAAGAGTATAAGAAAGACCTGGAACCTTCAGAGTTAACAGAAAGATAAAGAAGCTGGGACTTTTCAAGCTATTAAAAAGCTGTAGATGACTCAGAATAATTAAAGAAGGAAGTCATAAGGAAGACAGAACAGTCCCAGCAAGACAAGGATGCGCCACAGAAGGCCGTGGTTGCAAATGGTGCTGGAGCTAGAGAACAAGGGGTCCAGGTTGGAGTCAGGGCATGGTCAGGTGACCAGGCAACCCCAGGTCTATAGAGAGAGTCTGGATCCAGATCCTGCTCTCAACAGAGAACATTCTTTCTCCCTACAGAATTATACTCACAATTTTCCAGTTCTGAGAGAATTGAACATTTGAAAATATCTTTGTGCTTTAAAGAGTGTCTGCTTGGATGCCTGAGTTAGGAGCAGATAGAAGAGGGGTTGTAAGTGGTCCCCATCACTGCACATTGTCAGGAAGCTCTTTTATCCTGGCATTAGGGGACGTGAAATAAACAGAGAATGACTGTCAGGCTGAAGAGATGCTCTGTCACATCACGTGGAAACTGGGCAAAGTCTTCCCTCTGTGCCTCCTCTTGTGTTTTAATGCCAGTCGCCTCAATCCAGACTTAGAAGACTTTAATCCAAGGTTTCTAATAGCCCCCTGAAAGTGCAAATGCCCCCAGCCTTTCATGTAAAAGGTGAAGTCATCTCTGAAATAACTCCAAACTCCATGATACTACCTAGCAAACGTGTGGGCTACTGGGAACATCCTCTTGACCCCAAGACACTCAGGAACCAATGGGAACCAATGGGATCCTGGCCTTCAGGAGTCCAGTAAAGAACGCTATATAAAAGTGTTCTCAAAGTGGGTGCCCTGGACGGCACATCAGTGAGCTATTATAGATCACTGACCTTAATAATTATTTTTCTAATTGCTGCAACCAAATATCTAATGAAATGCAATTTGATGGAAGAAGGGGTTGTTCTGGCTCGCAGGTTGAGGTTGTTCATCCATCATGGTAGGGGAGGTATGAGAGCAGAAAAATAAAATGGCCAGTCACATCGACTTCAACGTCTGGAACCTGAGAGTTTCCAGGAAGTAGAGCCAGGCTACAGAATCTCAAGGCCCACTCCTAGTGATCTACTTCTTCCAGTGAGGTTCCACAAGCTTTCAAAATATAACCACCAACTGGAGCCTGATATTAATGTTTTACATTCAAACCACAACATGGACCATAAGATTTTTACAGCCATTGGTGGCATTTATGATAAAGTTGTAATTATGCTGTTATGTTTACCTTGGAAGTCTTAGACTCCCCTCAGTCAAGCCCTGAATAGTGTTCTAGTGCCATCAGTAAGTCTGCAAGGCCAACAGATCTTCAACACAAATAGAACTATCATTACTGTTGATGTTATCACTACCACCACAACCACCACCACCATCATCATCACCACAGGATCTCACTATGAAGCAAAGCTAGTCTAGAACTTGAAATCTTCCTGACTCAACCATGCACCACGACACCTGTCTATCTACTACTTAAATCTCATCCTAGAATCATTCGTACCTGAAACCTGATCCTCCAGATTTACAGCATTGTATAAGTCCTGTAGGGAGAGTTAGAACCAGAAAGCTGATATACTAGTTACCATCCAAAAGGCTCTCCTGATGACCATGGTACGGTGGTCAGAGGAGCACACCGATGAATGTGGGAATCTTACTGGGAGTGGGAGGGGACAGGATTCAAGCCTGAAATGGCAAGCGCTGGGGAAAGCCAGGAGTTATAAATGAGAACACACCTGTGTGTTGAAATAGGAGGGGTAGGGTAGGTTGGAGTTTAGTTACATAGGCTCTAAAAGCCAGACATAGCTCAGAGTGGGACCTACGACAGAATACAGATAGAGTTCCTGCCTTGAGCTTCGCTGTCGTAGTGTGAAACTGTGCCTCTGGTTAAGGATTGGAGAACATGAAGAAGTGCTTAACCTTTCTGAGCCTTTTCTCAAATGATATTCTTAGGGTAAGCCCTTGACTTTACAGTTCTCATGCCGTGTCTTACTTTTCTCCATTTCTGCCCCATATAGCAGTATAGACAACATTTCTCACTGGGTGAGAAGGGAAACTCAGGATCATTTATAAAGCAAGATTATCAGTGGTCACTTCTTTGACTCCTGCCAGTTGGCAGTATCACCCCACCCCTATTAAAGAGTGTATGGTACCCAGATCTTAGAAAGTGTATGGAATAATACAACGATGATAATTAAGAGTATAAGAATAATAGGCTGGTACTAAGTCTACATGTTACATCATTTAATCTTCAAATATTATTCCAAGGTAGTTATTTTACCTACATCTCAAATACAGTTATTTTCCCTTATTTCTAAAGGATACACTCCAGGGCCTCCAGTGGATGCTGGAACTGCTGGTACCGGACCATCTGTACGTCATTTCCTATGTCTTCAATAAACGTTCACATTCTCACTTAAGGTTAACACTGTGGCTCCTTTGCTATACCCAAATGGCCAGCAGCACTACTCTTTTACACTTTGAAACATTATTAAGAAAGATAAAGGTCACCCAAACATAAGCACTATACTATTGCAAGAGCAAATTTGGTAGCTGAAAAAGCTACTCAGTGGGTAGTCTATTCAGTGCGAATCCACTGGACAGAGACATACCTGAGTTAACTCCACAGAGCCCTGGTGGAGAAAAAGAAACTGGGCCTAGTGGTAAACACTCATAATCCCCACTCTGGAAAGGCAAGGACAATGGTCCATGGGGCTCACTGGCCAGTGAGTTCACTCTATTTGCTAAGGTTTTGTCTCAAAACTGAAGGTGGGTAATACTTAAGACCTGAGGCTTGAAGTGATTCTTTGGCTTCCACATACACAGGCACATACGTGCCACAAAGCTGATGCATATATACATATACACCTAAACACATGATCATGTATTCATCTGTGCACACATAAACACACATGTGTACACACACACACATACACACGCACATACACCGTGCACATATATACAAACACTAAAGGAACAAAGCAAACACACTGATGTCCAGAGAAAGTTAAGGGACAATGGACAAGCAGAAAAGACAAGGTTCAAACTCTACATCATAGATCTTTAGGATGTGAGCACTTGGACTTATAATCTCCTGAATAAAACCTGAAGACAGTGCTATAGAAATCTGTGACAAGTACAACACTTATGAAGTGTAGAGGGGAGGGACACACAGAGAGACAGAAAAGAATGGAGGGAGGGAAGAAGGGAAGGAGGGAGGGAGAAGAAGAAGAGGAAGAGGAGGAGGAGGGAGAGGAAGAGGAGGGGGAGGGGGAGGAGGAAGGGAGGAAGAAGAGAAAGAGGAAGCAGCAGCAGCAGTAGCAGCAGCAGCAACAATAGCAGCAGCATGGCTGAAGAAGCAGAAAGACTCCAGGAAAGAAACTTTTCAAAAAATAGAGTTTGGAATCATAAATCTTATAATAAGCTTGTAGTGGCTGGTTTTGTGTGACAACTTGACACAAGCTAGAGTTATCACAGAGAAAGAAGCCTCCCTTGAGGAAATGTCTCCATGAGATCCAGCTGTAAGGCATTTTCTCAATTAGTGATCAAGGGTGGGAGGGTCCATTGTGGGTAATGCCATCCCTGGGCTGGTGAGTCTTGGGTTCTATAAGAAAGCAGGCTGAGTAAGCCAGGTGAAGCAAGCCAGTTACAGCACCCTCCATGGCCTCTGTATCAGCTCCTGCCTCCAAGTTCCTGCCCTGTCTGAGTTCCTGTCCTGACTTCTTTGGTGATGAACAGCAATGTGGAAGTGTAAGCTGAATGAACCCTTTCCTCCCCAACTTGCTTCTTGGTCATGATGGTTTGTGCAGGAATTGAACCCTGACTAAGACAAAACCTGAGAAAAAGACCTCATTTTCTAGAACCTGTGGTTAAACAGCTGTCATTCTGTCAAGCCAAATGCTCAGTTGTAATAAATCAGAACCTTTGATCTCTTCCCCCCATTAAATAAAAAATCCCAAGTGGGGCATGGAGTGGGAAGTTTGGCCATGAGAAGGCAGGCCGCTGTGAAGCTCCTGTAATAGACTTGTGGAATTCTAGAAGATTCATCCTTCACTGTGGTCTCCTGCTCCTCCATGCACACCGGTCTCCATTCCCCATCACATTTGGGGTGTGGTGATACCACTCCATTCCCTAAGTCTGAAGCCTCTGTTGTCCCTGTTACTGTCAACTTGGCATGGAAGTCTCATTCTGTTCTCACAGCCCACCAGCCACCTATGAGGATCTCTGTGCCTTGGTGGCTAGAAGTAGAATAAATTAAAAAAAAAAACTGTACAGGACACTGGGGGCTCTGTGCATTTTCTTGGTGCCAGGTTACAGTGTAATTAATGACCAATATCACTTTAACCCCAATGATGTGCCCTCCTCAGCTTCTCCTAGCAGAAAAGCAGGAGAGTGCTTCAGCGGCACACAGTAGCATTTCAAAACAATGACCACCAGCCCATGCCTGACATCTACAAGCACCATTTTAAACATTTTTACTTTTTAAATCTTGTGTGCATAAGTGCATGTGTGTTTGTGCACACTACTTCAGAGGCCAGAAAAGAGTGTCGAGTCCCTATAGCTGGAGTTCTGAGTGGTCGTGAGTCACCTAGCATGGGTGCTCAGGACAGAACTTGGGTCTGAAAGAGCAGTAGATACTTTTAACCTCTATGTCCGCAGTTCACAACTGTGGGCTGCTTCCTCTTTGGGGTTGAATGACCCTTTCACAATGGTCACATATTAGATATCCTACATATCAGATATTTACATTATTATTTCATTAACACCAGCAGCAAAATTACAATTAAAAGTAGCAACAATAATAATTTTATGGTTGGGGATCACCACAACATGAAGAACTGTATTAAGAGTCTCAGCATTAGGAAAGGTGAGAAACACTGCTCTATGTCCATATACTTTGCTTATTGAACCCCAAACTCCCCATCTTTACATAAGAACAACTAGGGAATCACTTCACCATTCCTCTACCAATCACTACCATGTTCTCATCCTGGGTCTTGTCAAAAGCAGCTATGCTACCTCTAATTTTTTGAACCAACTCTGATATGATGTGTTTTTAATTTGTGTGCATGTGTGTGTGTGTGTGTGTGTGCGTGTGTGTGTGCCATGCCCATGAGTCTGTGAGGATTCCCCTCTCTTTAGCTCCTGTCTCATCATAAGAACTGTACCATTGCAAGCACACACTATCAACCTTTACAGGGACTCTGGGAATTCAACCACAGGCCTAGAACTTGTACAACAAGCACTGTACCCATCAAGCCGTCGCCCTGGTCCCTTTACTATCTTAATGTTAAATATCCATAGCCAGTCTCTAACAAACTCCAGGATGCTCTGTTCTAACCATTTTGAGCCCCTAGGACATCACAGTCATAGATTCATACCCTCATGTTTTCATTCTACGGTCGCTTCTTAAAATCAACCCCTTGTATAAATCAACTCCATCTCCTGTGCTTCTCCATTTTGAGAGCCATCTTGAGAGCCTCAAATTTGTAGTTAATCTTAGCTTTTTATCTATATCATATTTGCATCCAGCTGCACAGAAACTAAAAAACATGTACCTCATGCAATTGTCCTAAATTTATGTTCAAAACCCTTCAGAGCAGTGGTTCTCAACCTTCCTAATGCTGTGACTATTTAATACAGCTCTTCGTGTTGCAGTGACCTCCAACCAAAAACTTATTTTCATTATGACTTCATAACTGTAACTTTGCTACTGTTATGCATCTGAATCATAATGTAAAAATATCTGTGTTTTTCGATGGTCTTAGGTGACCCCCCTGGAAGGGTCATTTGACCCAGAACCATTCACTCCTCCAGAGGCTCAGTGTTCCTATGGAGTTGTCCTGTGTGCTTCATGTCTGTCGTAATTACATCACTAGTTGTCAGTACTAAAATCACCAGAGCCTCTTCCTCCTCTTCATTCTCTGTTTCATGCAAGATACAGAAGCTATCAGAGAATGCCTTCCTCTCCATACAATCACATTTTCCAGGCTCTGCACCAACTAGCTGTGCCTTTTCTCCTGTCACAGAGTACAAACTTTTGCTGACCTTAGCAAAGGTGAGCCTTCCTCTTGTGCAAAGGAACATGTTGCCACTCACCTACATGACATTTTCCTTGTAGCTATTTGATCACTCTCCTGTTGCAATTTCTCCCTTCCTCTAGATCAGTGCATCACATACCCACATGCTCAGATAATGCTCTGTTAACAAGAAATGAAGATCTGACTTAAGCCCTGTTCACTCTCCAGCTACTGCCCTTGTTCTCTGGACAGTAAAATTCCTGAACTTTTATGTAATGTTTATCTCTTAATTCACCTTTCATTTTCTCCAGGACTCTTTGTTGAAGAGCCTATTACTGTTGCCAACTATATACCTTTTTTGGTGTTGTTTAAGGCTCATGTATCTCTGTGTGCTGTGCATTGCGGTTTGAACTGAAGGTGTTTCCCACAAGCTCATGTACTTGAACATCTGGTTACTATCTGATGGCTCAATTTGAAAAGGTTGGAGAATCCTTTGAATATGTGGACTAGCTGGTGAACATAAACTATGGGGGGATGGATCTTAAAGATGATATTTTCTCTGTTTCTGGTCCAAATGGTCTGTCTTCTGATCTGCTAAAATGTGACGGGGCACTACTGAAATTCCAGCTACTATGGAACCATACAGCTGCAATGCTCACCGTAAGAGGCTTCTACCTCTAAGTGGTTTCTAACGGGACTTCTATCATCAAGCTACATGGAGTAGCACTCAGCTAACTCACATTCACCAACAGGCAACACAAACAACACAGAGGCATGGAGATGTGGGTGTTGATGTTACTGCAACCTTACTGAGCACATACTGACTTTTGAAACAGGTTTCTGTTCCTATCTATGGAAAACCTTTCCTTGTCAAAGTCAATTCCATATCCAAATCCAGTAGCCAATTACTGATCTTCTTTCCTTATTGAACCTTGTTTTAGTGATCTGCCGATGGTGGTGTTAAAATTTCAGATAAAAGCAACTTAGGGAGGGCAGCATTTATTTTGGCTCCTGATTTAAAGGTATAGTCCTTCATGACGGGAAGGCATGGTATCAAAAGTGTGAAGCATCTGCTCATGCTGAACTCCCCCACATACACACACACACTACCCACAGTCAGGAAGCAGAGAGTTGGCAGGACAGAAAGTGGAGTTATGCTATTAAACCTTATGGTTCTTAATTGCTCTACAGCCTTTCAAAAGAGTTCAAAACAGTGTCATCCTCTGGAAACCAAGTCTTTAAACACATAAACCTGCAGGGGCCATTTCACATGGAAACTATAACAAATCTATAGGTAGGATTCAATACCACTGACTATATCATCCTGCATAGTGAGGTACAAACCTATCTTGCTATTTGGAAACCCACATTTGTCTGATTCTTCTCCCATTTTACCACCTCTCCATCAGCCTTATCTTTTAAGTATGAATATCAGAGTCCTAAAGCATACTTCTTATCTATCATGTTTACATAGATAATCCAATCAATTTGTGGCTAGGATTTCAAAACTAAACTTCTGTACAATCTCTTCTCCCTTGAGTCCCAGCCTTGGGTATCTAATTTCTTCCTCAACATCTCCATTTGCATCCCCAAACCTGTACTCTGAATTGTCTGTCTCTCAAAACCATATTCCTTCTTCATTCCTGCTGGTTGTCATTTCAGTAAATAGAGCCACTACTGCCCAAGCTGCTCCAGCCACTTGGTGACATAATTTTCTGCTCTTCATTGAATGTCCCACTTCCAGTCCTTCTCAGCTCCAGCCACATTCCCTTTCATCCAGTCTCATATTTTTATGACTGTCATAAAAACTTCATTTTGCTCCTTCTGGTTTCTGCTCCTCCACCGCTCATGTCTGCCAGTGAGATCCAAAATGCTCCATTCTTATAAACCACTTGACTCAATCTCATTATTGCCCTTGCTCAGACACTTCAACAGTTAATATGTCACACAAAAACCAATGTAACTCTGAATGCCAAGGCTCATCAAGACCCAGCTCTGGGGTTTTTCTAATGTGTTCTCTATCAGTTTCCCATTGCTTATCCACTCTCTCCTATCCATCCCTCTTCCAGATACTCTTTAAACCCACCACAATTTTTCCACCCAAGACCTTGGTGTCTCCAGTTCCCTTGATCCAGAACACTACTGCTCATTTGTCCTTGCCCTGGCTTTCTCTCTGTAGTAGAATTTGGCCAGTGTCATCCCTCTGTAACCATTCTACCCACTTGACTGCATTCTCCCACTGCATTTCCTTTCTAGCCCTTAGCATTGATGTGAGATGTCTGACTCCCTGACTTCAGCAATGAATGGGAGCATTCATTTCTGGGCATCAGTTTCCCCATCTGTAAGCAGAAGAGAAGCAGTATTTCTCCCCACACAGACTACATGAGTTAACAACTGTGACTTGCTAAGAAAGGAACAAGGTGGGATGCGATGATCTCACTTTTAGCTGAATCGGACTTGGCGAGGTCACTGTCTGTCTTCCCGTGAGAGCAGGAGCTCTGTGTTCTCAGTCCATTCAAAGACAACCCACAATGGAATGCAAAGACACTGTGGTGTGGGTGTGTCAACACCACAAGCTCCTTTATGTGCTATTATACACATAATTATATGTAAGTTATTCATTGTGACTCCATCCTCCCTCCATCCCAAGGTTACTTCATAGTTATGCTAATCAATCCTTAATTGATGACCTCTGGGTCTAAAGTTGCCCTTCTCTTTCAGTACCAATCAATAGAAGATAAAGAACCTGATAGTTAAAGATCCTTGACTTGAAAATAATTTTTCTCTAATTTGTCTGTGCATAAAAAGTTTAATCTCCATCTACTAGATTTACATAAAATAGATTATGCCATCATTTGAGCTAATATTATGTCACTGAGAGTAAATGTCACACTTAAAATGATGGCTTATTAGTTCCTGGTGTTTGTTGATTTCAAGTCCCAATTATTATCATTAATAATAATGTGTAATATAGCACTGAGTGCATACAAAAGCCGTCTCTACCAATGGTTATTTTTGTCATCTTCATTACTACTCTAAAAGTTAGAGAGACAAGTCTTTATCATGTACAATCCAAAGAGAGAAGGGTCCTGCTAAGCCATCTGTCCCAGGAAGAAGGGTCTGTAGCAGTTGACCTCAAATTAATTTCCCCAAGGTCAGGAGCTGGAGAGGAGTGCAGAGTAAACGATCTCTCAGGTTCACTGTCATTCTTGTCAAGCTTGCTGTTCTCTTTCACGGTGACAAACAGAAGATGCTACACTCTGAAGAAACTCCTCATAAGCATTCTTCCCACCAGTCTCTGTCTCTCCACCTGCGAAGCCTGATTCCGAGCCTAAATCATACAAGATATCCTATGGAACAAAACCCCTTAAATCCCAGGGAAGTCACACAAGAAGTTTCGCTTGTCACAATGATAGTACAAGGGCACAGGCTGCTTTCACTATGGCTCTGCCTCTGCAGTGTGTGGAGGGTTGTCACAGAAGAAGGAGAAGAAGCAGGGACTTGTGGGTGGGAACCTGTTCCAGGCCTGTAACACGCTTGGCTTCCCCATCACATCTCACAGACCAATACAGCATCACTAAACCACCTTAAACTAGAGAAGGGCCAGGGAATGTGATCTGGAAACATTGGTCCCATCAAGGAAATCCGCTAAGGAGCTTGCCCACTAGCAGCAAGCAGAGGACACCAGCCCCACGTGTGACCATAAGGCTGTACTTGAAGGTGTATTTCTAAGTACACTGTGTGCGCTCCTCATTTTCTTCATCCTAGCCCTCACTACACACAAGGTTTCGTTTATAATTTTGTGTTGTCCTGGACTTTAATTCCCTGGGTCATGGACAAGTAGAGAGTAGGAGAATCAGGAAACGTTAGCTGACAGATTTTCAGGTGAAAGAGCATCCGAACGAGAGACTGTTAGTGCGCACTGAGTGTGTATTTTCTGAATACTCAAAATCATAGATCAAAGAGGTATTTTTTTTATCATTTTTGAGATTTGAAAATATTTGCATAGACTTTACCAGCTAAGCATCCATAATCCCCAAGTGTGAAATCTGAAATGTTCCAAAATTCAGAAAAAAGTTTTTGAACATCATGTCAACATCCAAAATTTCTGGGATCTATGATGCTCATGTTGTTACAGAAAACAGGAAGTTGTCCTGTCAACGCTGTGGTGGTTTGAATGAGAATGGCCCATTTGGGGCTATTACCCTGGGTTTTGAAGCTCTGAGGCATGAGGAGTGAAAAAGATACCCTGGGAGACAAGTGTACTCATCTTGGTCACACTGGCACTGCAGTGTTGACAAAGGAAAGGATCTCTCTGCTCAGCTCCTGCACTCCCAGGCCTGGTAGGCACTTAGAAGACTGTTGTTTGGGGCGAGCTGCTTGATCGTACTTTGATCTGTATCAGTAATGTGAGTTCAAATTAATGTGACCACAGAATCCCACCAGCTCAACAGAAATGCAACTGTCCGTGCTTTACTCTAAGTACCCCTGTGACTATAACTGCTGATTTTCTGTCGCCATACCCATAGGGTCATGAAGCATGTCTTACTCATGTTCTCCCTAATTGGGGTTCAGTAAATGCTTGCCCACTGACAGCTGGCCTATTCTTTTGCCAGATACTCAAGTATTACCTTCTTTCTGCTTGAGCTGACTCCTGAAAAACCCAGCATCGGGCTTCTACTAGGCCCACTCCTTATGTCCAGGAAGGTGGAACTCAGCTCTGAGATTGCATTTGCATCTCTAAATTCTGCAAATGGATGCTTGCCCTACCTGGCGCCTGGCCTCACTGCCTCCATTTATATGGAACTCAGACCTTTTGTGCCTTCTGCCTTGTGTGCACAGTGGGACCCACAGAACAGGGCCTGCACAACAGGCATGGGATCTGACTGGAGCAGCAGTGGAGTCTATCTATAACCCTGCGTTGAGATAAGGGATGGTTCAGGAGTTTCTTAGGCACTGTCAAATAAGTGTGTCAGCAAAACTGGAAGTGGCAGAGGGCAGAGACTGCCGGTGTAGTCCCCAGCTAGTGATCACATCTCCCATGCTCTGCTGAGCTACTGAACAAAGCAGCCTTAGATAGGCAGCACTCAGCTGGGAGGCTCTCACCCAGCCTTCAGGAGGAGCAGCCTGCTCCACACTCACCAATGAAGCTGGCCTCCCTGGAGGGGTCCCCTGCTGGCCTCAGTGTCTCTTTGGCATTTACTGAACACCAAGGCCATGCTCTATGCAAAAGAAGCACCATCCCTGCTGCCAATTACCTGAGTTCTGAGCCAGAGTTGAGGGTTTTCTTAAACAACAGAAGATCACATTCCTGCAGCCTTCCACCACAGTATTCTCTTAATCTGTCTCTGCCCCTGCCTCTTCCCCGCACACAAGGTTTTGAAGAATAGAGACCATGTAAACCTCATTCCACAAAAACATCTGTGTTGTCCACTTCTGTGCATGAGTCACTGGCGAGACATTCTTGATACAGGCTTTTCCCAGCAGACAAGCAAGCCCCTTTGAATAGCTTATGCCGGTCTCAGCACTGTGCCCTTTTCTTAGTGACCAAGGTAATCCCTGACATGAAGAGAAACTACATGCCCATCCTCAGAGCCTCCTGAGGAAACAGAGGTCACACCTGGGCACAGAGGTTGCCAGGTGTGTGTATCCAGCCTGAGGCTCTTACCACACCTGGCCAGGGGTGTGAAGAGTAGCTAAGCGCCCTGGAGGGTGTCGATGTAGAATCTACCCTTCTATGAAAGGAGATCTTGCAGCCACTACGACCTACCCCATGGGCCAAAACAAACACCTGTATCAGACCACACCTACATTTTCATTACAGACCTTGCTCAACATCTTATCCTGGACCTGCCCTTCGGAGACTTACTGTTTTGTACGTTAGACTATTGCCATCTAGTGGCCATCGGGTATAGTTTCAACTTCCCTCCTTTTTTGTTTGCTTTCTATGCATATGAGCATTCTGCCTGCATGACATACACCACATCTCTCTCTCTCTCTCTCTCTCTCTCTCTCTCTCTCTCTCTCTCTCTCTCTCTCTCTCTCTCTCTCTCTCTCTCTCTCTCTCTCAAGTTATAATAGGGCATCAGACTCTATGAAAAATTACTAGTAGTTGTGAGCCACCACATGTGGCCTGGGCCTCAAACCCAAGTCCTCTACAAGAGCACTAAGCGCTCTTAAACTCGGAGTCATCTCTACGCTCTTGCCTTGCAGCCTTATAAACACCCTCTTGTGCCAGGCGTGGCGATACATTCCTTAATCCCAGCACTCTAGAGGCAGAGGTAGGAGGATCTCGGAGTTCAAAGCCCGATCCATTTGTAAATGGAGTTTCAGGACAGTCAGAGCTACACACAGAAACCCTGTCTTGAAAACCCAAACCAAACCAACAAACAAAAACAAACAAGCACGTGTAAGCAGCAGAGAGCTTCCCTGTTCTCAGACACGGACTTGGGTGCAAAGACTTCAAGGTCAAGATCGTCCATCGGGACTTAATGCTGGGTAATACTCTAGGTGAAAGACTTTCTGAAGAACTCAAGAACAAGAAAGGAAAGCATAAAGGGAAGAAAAAACAAAGAAGAAGGGGGAAACAGGAGCCAGTGAATCTTGCAAACCTAGATCTGTAGCTACAAAGGGATGTATAAAGCCTGGACTGACAGAAGAAGGAGGAAGAGAAAACCGAGTCCCGCCAGACAGAAGATACGAAAGTGGAACGGGCGGGCGGAGGAGGAGGAGAGAGGAAGGGTTAGGATCTGCAGACAGTGCAGACCACCAAAGCTGCTCTTGACCCTAGTTTGACCCATGGAATTCCATTCTCAGAGATGCTGCCCCCTGCAGGGTCACGTGCTCCCCAAGATGGTAAATCCTACCTCCCGATTCCTTCTTCCATTTTCTGGTCACCGAAGCAGTTCTCAGTGGTCTGAGCCTTTACCAATGCTGACAGCGAGGATGACAGGAACCCTAGCAGCCTCCTAACAATGGTGTAACTCCCAGCCCACCCATCTCTTCCCTTCACCCCTCTGCCCCCGGCTCCTTTTCCACATTCTGCCTTCAAGCTTCCAAGCTCCATTACAAAGAAATATTTTCTCCTCGGAGGAAACACCCTGGTAGCAGGGTGGTATCCTGCCTGGCAACGCTGCCAGCCCTCTGTGCCCTACCTCGGAGGCCACTGCCTCCTGAGACCGTTAAGGTGATGAGGGGGGCTATTAAGCAAATTCATTATTGACTATTCCACATTAGATTCTATTTTTTTCCCTTTGATGTCAACACAACTAATAAAAATGCACTTTATCTTAGTGGATTTATGGGCTCGTAAAGCTGCTTTCATGTATCTCGGGGAATTGGGATTAAAGGAGAATTAAACATCTTCACAGCAAACCTGCTCAGGTAGAAGGAGTCGGGAGGGACGGGAGTCGCAGGATGGGGGTGGGGCAGAGAACAGCGAGTCAAGGGCAAGAAATAAACCGAAGTAAAAACCTGGCAAAAATATGGCTTTAATATATTGTTAGAGAATAAAAACCTCATAAAAAGTTATCACCAGACACGAGGAGTGCGTAATGTCGCCCACTGTGATTCTGGGAAGGAACTTGCTGGGAACCGAGTGTCATTAAGTCTAAGTAAACCCGGGAGCTGGCAGAGAAAGGCGCACAGGTTGAGTGTGGCCGAGCTACAGGAGAGGCGCAAGGAAGACTGGACAGGAAACGCTGGAGTCTAAAGAGCCCTGGTCCTGTCCCGCAAAAAGAGGTGAAGAACTGATGTATAGGCCTGGCAACCACCCCATGACTTGATATGAACATTTAAGTCTCTGGTTTTAACCAGGGGAAAACCTGCCTGGGTGCCTCCTTCCGGACTCATTGCAAGAGCAGAATAGACTAAAGCGAAAGTCTTTCTTGGTATTTCCTTTTCTGTCCTCCCAATCCTGGTCACTCCTGCCGCTTCTGCCACCTCCCCTCCGCCTGCTTCTCTCTAGCTCTCATGCCCAGGTGCAAACTGCTATTATTTCTCACCTAATCTACCACAATCCCATCCTCATTAGCATCTTCCAGGCTCATTCTCTGCATGGCTGTGCTGGAAGGAGCTTATAAAAATTCAAATCACAATATGGAGTTTCTCGATTAAAACGCTGCAGGGGCCCCAAGACGAAGTTCATAACGTTTAACCTGGTAGATAGAGAGGGTGGACTCTAACCATACCTAAGCGTGTGTACCTTTCCATGTGTGAACCCACCCTCGCACACTACTGCACACAGAACTTAGGTTCTTCCCTTGCCTAGGCCTGGAACCCCGACCCTGCACAGTCGATTCACTCAGTATCAAAGCCTCATCCCAAATGTCACCGAGAGGAGTCCCGAGGGGCAGCCAACCAAACATTGTCAGAGTTCTGACTCACCTACCTAGCACATGTCACAACTTGGGTTCTGTATTTACTCGTGCATTTAAATTTAATATCTGAGTCTCACACTAAACTCTAACCTTTTGAGGGCAAAAAAAGTACCTGTTTCTTATTCATTATATCCCCCGAGCTTAACGCCCAACCCAGCTGGCAGTCAGCCTTTAATCAATATTTTTTCAGCAAAAGAAAAAGCCCTTAGATTTCTATTAAATAGAGGCTTCTGTGTTCTGGGTACGGGCTCCTGAAAAGGTCGCATGTGGTCTCCAATGCAGGGATCTTATAGAGTGGTGAGTCGGGGGAGGGGTGATAACGGGAGGTTTAAAATGATAGATAAGATTCGGGGTTAGTCATCCCCCCAAAAAATAAGGTGGATGGCCCCCTGAAAGACTACCCAAGTTGACTTCTGGGCTCCAAACACACACACACACACACGCACACACGCACACACGCAAGCACACACACACACACCCTGTTCCACGCATGGCTTCCCTTTCCACTTCTCTGACGTGTTACATCATAGACAGGTTCTTGTGTTCGATGTGCAGCCATCAGCCAAAGCACCTTCTTTCCTCTCTACACTGCCCAGTGTCAGGTGTCCTGTTACAGTAACACAAATGGAGCTGCTTCAGCTCTTCAGTGTTTCCAGGACTGGAGGAGAAGGGAAATTTGGAAGGAGACATGGAAAGACTTTCTGGGTAAGCCAGAGGCTGGAAATATAGATGAGGTTGGGGAAACCAAGCACGGGCTACAGAGGCACTGTGTGTGGTCTGTGGCTGGGCCGTCCTTTATCACTTTGTTTCCTTCAGTACATCAATGCCAGTGACATGCAAGGTTTAGGGGTCCACGGGGTTGGGGAATCCTAAGTGAGTTCCTGCATACCATAGGATAAGAGTAGAAGGATTGCTAAGATGAAAGCAGGGAATCCAGAGGTAAAATAAGGTGTCGTCCCCACATGGGACACATCCAGACTGAGCTCTGCAACCTGATCATGACTGTAGGAAGGCAGGCTGGCCACCATCAGCCATTAGGTTATGAAGACTCTAGAACTGGACTATGCAACAGGACTGCTCAGGCTTGGAGGAACCAACTGACCAGCTGACCTAATGACCCAGATACGAAAAAAAAACCCTCCCATTCCTTTATTTATACAAAGTAAGTGCACAGATTTGTACCAAGAGCAGCCCATCCTGGGTGTCTGTGCTTGCCTGAGAGACCTGTATAATGATGCTTAGTTTGTCTCGGAATGCATTGACTTAGTTTTAGACCTTTATTAAACTGATTTTCCTTTGCCTTTGGTTGCCTGACTGCTCATGACACTCCCTTCCAACAATACCAACTCCATTCCAAAGCCTCTTTCAAGTCACTACTCTGACTTACCCACTGGGTTAGTTCTCTCAGATAAAGAGTCTTATATCCCTGATACCTCTGCTCACCATTCAGCCAACAGATAATTGTGTTTATATATTTGAACATCTGTGGGTCAAACATTTCCCTGAGTATCAGACCTATATAAATAAACAAACTAAAAGTCCCTGAGATTTTAGGGTCTAAGTGTCACATACACACACACACACACACACACACACACACACACACACACACACACACATGCAAATGGATGATAAACTCCCCTTGGGAAGATTAAAAATGCATCATATTGTGGGCACATGGTAGTACATATTATGTAGTGCCAACACTTAAGAGGCAGAGGCAGGAGTATTATGAGTTCTAAGCTAACCTGTATTACACAGCAAATAACTTAACAAACAAAGCTTTTCCCCCCTATTTTTTTAATAGTCACTAACATATTCCTCCTTCCAAGCAGCAGAGTGGTACTTCTTAGATGCCTGGTCTAAGGTCAGGCACCACGCTGAGCTGGTAGGTGCTGTTGGCACAGAAAATACAACACTCCCTGCCTGTGAGAGATGAAAGGTGAGAGATAAACACACATAAAAGTAAACCACAAATAATAGGTACTGTGAAGGAAGGAGATAGGACTACTAAGAGAGAATAAATAGAAGAACCCAATTAAGGTCGTGAGGTCAGCGTGGCTTCTCTAAGGAAACCACAGGTGGTGGTTTGAATATGCTTGACCCATGGGAAGTAGCACTCTTAGAAGGTGTGGCTTTGTTGGAACAGATGTGGCCTTGCTGGATAAAGTGTATCACTATGTAGGTGGTCTTTGAGGGTTCTGAGTGCCAAGCTCTGCCCAGTGTGGAAGAGACCCTCCTGATGGCTCCCTGCAGAAGCCAGTCCCCTGCTGTTGTCTTTTGATCAAGATGTGAGACTCAGTTCTTCCAGCACCGTGTCTGCCTGGATGCTGCCATACTTCCCACCATGATGAGAGTAGATTGACCCTCTGAAACTGTAAGCTAACCCCAATTAAATGTTTTCTTTTGTAAGAGTTGCCTTGGTCATGGCATATCTTCACAGCAATGAAACCCTAGCTGAGAGACCACATTTCCAATGATATCAGGAAGACATGGAAGGATGCAGAAGAACTGGTCCGGTTGTGTGGGAGGGTGGAGGAAAAATGCACACTCTCCCACACATATTGCAAAGACCCGTCAGTAAGGTGGTCCACTGAAGAAGCTCAGGGTGGCTGAAGACAATTCGGGGATATCAGTTAGCAATGAACAGGAAGCACTCAAGGGCTGCACCTTAGAGAGCCTGCTAGGTCCAGATGAAGATTTTGCATTGTACTTAAGTTCAACAAGCTAATAAGATGTTTAAAACAGTGGCTGTGGAATGTTTGGGCCACTACAGCAAGGGTGGACAGATGCAGTGGAAAGACTTTCTCAGCCAAGTAAGAAGGTGACGTGCCTTGGTCTGTGGTGGTGGTGGTGGAGATGGTGTCTGTGTGAAAATAAAACCGCACAGCTTACACTGTGGTCGAGGGGATACTTCTATTGGCCTTCAACAGCTTTATTAACTGAAACACATCAATATTTTAGATATCCATAAAATTTCTTCCTCGTGGGCACCTTCATCCAACTTGTGGCATTATGTACTCATTTTTTCTTGTGCCCTGGAGTTCTTAGCAATAATTGCAGGGTTTTTAGAGTGAACTCTACCTTCGTTGCAAGTGCTTTTGATGACTTGACAAATTGTCTTACGTTTGAGCTTGGTGTTTTCTTATGCCCCTGTGTTGGTCAAACTTGCTTTCCCTGTGACAAAAAGGTCTGGGGATAAACAGCTTACGAAGAGGAAAGATTTATTGGGTTCGCGGTTTCACAGCTCAGTCAACTGGTTCCACGGTTCTGAGCCTCGGGTTCTGATGGTAGACCATGGTAGAGGAAGCTATTCACCTTAGGTAGGGAGGCAACAGAGGATGAGAAAGGGACAGAGGAAGATACCTAGCACCACCACCACTACCACCACCTAAAAACCAAAACAAACCAAAACAAAATAAACAACACCAAAACCCCACATCTGGCTCCTCCTTTGCAGCCTCCATCTCCTCTTTCACTAACTTCTGAAAATAGCACCACCTGCTGGTGGCCACACATTCTACACCTGACCCTGTAGGGGAAACTCTTTTCTGGTGACTTAAGGAGTCACGGTGTTGGGAAGGTATTTTAAAGAACAAGTTCAAAGGCAAGATGTGCCGGATTCAGAAAAAGCAAACCGGGTTCCTAGCACTCATAGTCCTTTGTAATCTAGGACAAGACGTTTCCTGTCACTCACCGTTATTAAGGACTTACCATGTGCCAGGATGACCCATGTAACCCCAAAGGAGTGATAAATGACAAGGAAAGCACCCGTCATGGACACTTGGTCCCCAGCTGTTGGCATCTGTCTTGAGATGTGGAAACTTTGGGATGCGGGCCTTAGCTGGTAGAGTTTACTAGGAGTGGCCCCTGGGACGTTACGCCTACCTTCTGTTCTCTCTGTTTCTCGATTGATGCTGTGAAGTGAGAAGAGCCTAGTTGCACAATCCCTCCGCTGTGAACTCCATCATGCCTTCCCTGCCAGGGCGGCCTGGAACTCGGAAGCCACGAGGAGAACAAATGCTTCTCCTTTATAGCTTTCTGTCAGGTATTTGGTCGCAAAAGTGGAGTAAGTAACTAATAGAGACCTTTGTGCTAGAACACTTGGAGCGGCTGAGTGTCTGTCTACTAGGTCTAGCTGAACCAGCTTCAGGCTTTGAAGAAGCAGGACAGCCTTGACCCAGGCCACGAGCTCAGGTCTCCCAGGAGCACTTATACGCACTGGCTGTTCCTTTGCCTTGTCCTCACCCCTCTTACAGGAAGACAGTGGCTTTGAAGAAAATGTCTTGGCAATTGGCTCATATGTGATTGATAAGTTTATGGTTCTGGGAGGCATCTAGGCATCCGGGCATAGATCTCAGTAATTAATCCTAGGAGGTCTTTAATGACAGAGGAGATTGTGCCATGTGAAAGTCGCTTTAATACTAAACAGCTTGTGTTATCTAACAAATGAGAACATTTCACACCCAATAAACGTCACTTTTGATAAGTGCCACCAGCGCTCATAAATCTGACAAATAACTCAGCAAGATGGTACACAGGCTCGCCCTTCCCTGAATCATCCTTCACATGGTCCCCTCCTCTCGCTGTGCTTTTAGGAGACAACAATGCCAGAGTCCTCTCCATCACCACATGAGCCCTGGGGCATGGAGTCTCGGAGGCTTGTAGTCATTGCTTCATCACACCAACGCCACCCCACTTCTGAGGGGAAGCTTTGTTTCAGGTGAATGTGGGTCACTCTTAGTCCCTGTGTCCTATATTCAAAGAGATTTGTAAAAGCTGTTTTCTTCTCGTTTCCATTATTCGAAGCCATCAGAAACAGATGAGAGTTGGCTTAAATGATAAAAGTCGCCCGGGCTCCTCATCAAAAGCACAGTGATTAAAGGGGAACTGCCAAGATGTACTCTCTCCCCTCTGGGCTGATGGCAGATCAACTCTGGTTACTAAAAGAGAACTTTCTTATCCTGTACATCATGGCCTCTCGGTGTGCGTCTATGCCTGGATGACCACGGAGGATGGACGAGTCTTGGCTCCTTCACGAAGGGATGAATACAAGAGAAGCCGAAATTAGGGGGAAAAGTTGCAAATTGAGAAAACTGGCCTGTACGATTCCAACACACACACACACACACACACACACACACACACACAAACATGCATACATGCATACTAGAAAAGCCAAAGCTATGTAGAGAGTAGAAAGGAGTATTAATATAATATCTAACTGTATTCTAAATATCTAAATATCTGTCCTTATAGACCCATAGATAAGTGTAGCTCTGACCTCTCATCTTTTTGTAACAGATGGGGATTATTATTGAGTCAAAATGGAGAAAATAACTGACTTCCAACTGATACATTTGCACTGCAATCCCCACACATAAGACTCAGGTAAAGAAAATCTCAAAAGGAGGCCATAAAGATTGCAAGAGCCCCAGGACATCTGCTTCTAGATGGTGTCCCCTAGGCCTTGACAGCCTGTCTATTGCTGTGATGAAACACTAAGATCAAAGAAAGTTGAGGAGGAAAAGGTTTACTTGGCTTACACTTCCCCATCACTGTTCATCGTTGAAGGAATCAAGGGTAGGAACTTAAACAAGGCAGGAGCTTGGAGGCAGGAGCTGATATACTGGCTATGGAAGGGTGCTGCTCACTGGCTTGCTCCTTGTGGCTTGCTTTCATCGAGAATCCAGCATCACCAGCCCAAGAGGGCACTGTCCACAATGACCTGAGCCCTTCCCCATTCATCACTAAATAAGAAAATGCCCTATAGTCTTGCCCACAGTCCCATCTTTCTGAGGCATTTTCTCAACTGAGAGTCCCTCCTCTTCAGTGACTCTAGGTTGTGTCAAGTTGAGAGCACACAGCGAGAAATTGCCCAGGAAATCTCACAAATACTGTTGTCTGAACAAGATCACTACAATGGCCCACCCATTGGCATGCCAACATGGACCTGGTTCCATGCCTAGAGGAAGAGTTACATGCTGACAACGGCTGTTAAGAAGGAATCTGTTCGTCTTCTCAAGGAATGAGTTCCTAGGTAGGTTGTCCAATCCCAAGGAGTTAAACTCTGAATAAATGTACTTGTGGACAGTAAGAAGCAGAGTTGGTAGGCTGCATATACATGTGTGCATACATGCTTATATACATGCGTATGTACATACACATACACATTTAAAATATTAATTAAAGAAGATATTATGAATCTGGAAGGAAGGATGGGACATAGAAGAAGGAGGGAGAAGGGTCGGGACTGGTAAAAATATAGTGTTCATGTATCAAGTTCACAAAAAAGAAAAGAATGCTTGCCTGTGTTTGGAAACATGGAGGGAGCAAGAGAGTGAACAGGAGGAAGGCGGGGCAGCTTTGAGAGCTGTGAAACTATTTCCTGTGCTATAGATAATGGTGGTTACATTTAATAATAATGTATCAATATTGGTTCATCATAGTGTCTTAGCATTGGCTTACATAGAGTGTCACTTATGAAACCTTCAGTGGTGCCACATGGAAACTCGTTAACAAGAACAGCCACGTAAGCTAGACTTAATGCCCTTTGTGTGTTCTGGGCTCAGCACTTACCTCATTAGGCATCTTCAGTCTTAGAAGAATTAAGTCATGTTCGTAGCAGAAGGAGGCAATAGCCTTTTACTTCATTCCTCCTCCTTTTTACTCTAAAGGGGAGGACTAACGAGGAAGCTCCTGTTGTCAGAATAACAACAAGGGCATTTTCTGGCAGTCAGTTCATGAGAAAATGTGTCCTGTAATTGGAGCATCCGAGGCTCACCCAGCATCTGTGGTACAAATGAGCCTTCTCAGTATGTGTACAAATGTTAGCGTAATTATTGCAGCTAATACGAATGCAGCCCGGCCAACTTCTTCATTGGAAATTCAGCCCTAAAGAGGGCTTTGTGACCCCTGGGATAGAGCAGAGCCCCAAGCAGCCTTGCAGTCTTGTAGGATACCAGCACCATGGAAATGGCCAGTCCATAGGCTCTGGCAATGCAGAGCTGGTCTGTGGGTCCAGGATTTTCCCCCCTTCCTCCAACCTGCTCAAGACTTTTAAACCAAACTTCCCTTGGCATCATTGTCATGAACAGTACACCATGCCTCAGCCTTTTGCTCCCCTTTCCTGCCTCAAAAGACTGGAATGCAGCGAGTTGCTCTCTCTCTTGCCCCAGACCTTCCAAGGCCACCCGAAGAACTGCCAACTCTTTTCTTTCTCCTCACTGCCAGTTGTCACAAGACTAGTTGTCATGGGCCACAGTCTTGAAGCACAAGCAACCATCTGTCTTGCAAAGTGGGAACTGGCTTGGATGACACTGGCCCCAGTGACAGTCTGGCACAGAATGTAGTGTTGGCAACAAAGAAATGAGAAACACCTTTAAAGGAAAAACATGGGGCCAAAACTGTTATGTAATCCTGAGAGCCGACCTTGAGCTATCAGGCAAGTAACGAGATGGGTCCTGAAATGGGGGTCGGGGTGTTAAGAAAAATGGGAAAGGTAAAGTTCTGCCATCTAAACTTTGCCTGGCACTGAGAATAAAACATATGAAAGAGTGTGCCATGTACTGCAGAGATGGATTAAATGATGAAGTGCCTGCCATACAGGCATGGAGAACTGACTTGGATCCCCCAGAAAGCATGTTAAGGATTAAGGCACAGTAGTGCACAGAAGTAATCCCAGCCCTGCAGAGTGAGAAACAGAAGGATCCGGGGACTGACTGACCAGGCAATCTGGCATAATCAGTAAGATTCAGGTTCAGTGTCTCCATCTCAAGGTTAAGATAGAAAGAAACAAAGGAACATATCCAAAGTTCCAAAGTCAATCTCCAGCCTCCATGCACACATGTGCTCATACATCTACACATGCATACACATATATGCACACATACACTATATATGTTATACAAGACAGAGGACTAAGGTCTCCAGAGTCTATGGCAGGTGTGTCCTTCTGACACCATAAAGCCATGTAGCCAAGGCCAGACAGGCAAGGGTTGTACCCACACGCAAAGACAATGCCTGGATCATGCCCAGTAACAGGGCATCCTGGAGATCCTGCCTCCCACTTTTATTTGTTTTCTGATCCTCTTTGCAGAGAGTCTTTCATCCTTCCCTGTCCCCGACTTCACATGAGGAGCTGAAATGCATGTTGCAGACCTGGCAGTCCTGGCCTTACCCCAGAACATGAATTTGCTGTCTCAGTTGTCTCTTTTCAGGAGATCTGACCCCTTTCACCAACAAGTCGAGCATGACTCACAGGGAAGGGGGGGTGTTAGAAAAAACAAAAAGTGGACCCAGTTCCCTTCTCTCTCTTGTTCTTTCTGTTTCCAAATGGGCCCAATTTCATCTGCATGTGTGTACGCCATTCCTTCTCAGGCCCACCTTGGGAGCAATGAAGTCTTTGCTAAGGAATGCCCCTCTGGCTGTCCTTTCCCTCCCAAGAAAAAGGAGATGCTTCCTGTTCTGTATTCTAGGCAGCAGTGCTGTCTGTGTGCTATTATGTAAAGTCCCTGGGTTGTTAATAGTTTTAGTTTCCCATGCATTTCAAACCTGGGTGATGGAGTACAGATAGGCAAGGGTTGGCTCTAAGCTGATGCAAATTAAAACTGAAAAGATATTAAACTCAAGGAGTCAGGAAGAATATAAGAAAAATCTGCTGTATAAATTAAAGCCAGGACAGGCAAAGTCATATCTTGTCCTACCATTGCTCAGGAAGGCTCGAACCAACATGAAAACACAAATTGAAAAAACAATGCCCCTTTTGTCATTCATTTCAAGTGGGAGTGCCAAAGAGCTAAGACATAGGAGTATGGAGTAGCGATGTTCCTGACATCCTTCCTCCATACAGCTACATGCAGAATTAAGGATTCTGTCTATACTGAGTCAATGGGCTGCCTGTGGTGTGTTTATCATAATCATAGTACTTAGGAGATGGAGACAGGAGAACCAAGAGTTCTGGGACACACACAAACACACATACACACACACACACACACACACACACACACACACACTAACATGAAAGGCATACAGAGTAACAGAAACTCACATGTGTATACATACACAGAGAGAGAGAGAGAGAGAGAGAGAGAAAACAGAGAGAGAGAGAGAGAGAGAGAGAGAGAGAGAGAGATTACATTGAGATTCCATCCCACCCCTGTTAAAATGGCAGTCATTAAAAAACAAGTAACAACAAATGGTGGTAGAGATAAAACAAAGGAAAAACTCCCAGACACTTGTGGTATGGATGTAAAGTAGTCCAGCTACTGTAATAATTCCACAAGAGAGAACTGATCTAACATATGACCCAGCTATTCCACCTCTCAGTATTAACCCAAAACATCCCAAGTTAATGTGTCACAGCGATACTTACCACAGCACTATGCACAATAGATAAGGTATGAAACCAGTGTAGATGTCGAAGGACAGAGTCATGAATAAGGTCATGTGATTTTATATGTAACAGATTTTTCCTCAATAAAGAAGAAAGACTATGTCATTTACATGAAAATGGATAGAACTAGAGATATCTACCAAATTCAGTCTAAGAAATAAAGAGACCTCATGTTTTATCTAATTTATGGGTCTTAGACTTTAAGGATGTATAAAAATGTATGTGCGCTCATGACATAAAAGAAGAAAAACTGGTGGTCAATGTGATGTGCACCTTTAATCCCAGCTCTTGGAGGAAGAGTCAAGAATATCTCTGAGAGTCCAAGGCCAGTGTGGTCTACATGGTAAGTTCCAGGATGGTAACAAATACCTAGTGAAACCTTGCCTCTAATTAATTAATTAATTAACTAATTAATTAACTAAAATAAATGAGAAACTACATATGGAACAAAGGGAACTAATGGGAAAGAAGAAGGCTCAGAAGCAGTAGTGGAGTATGAGGGGAAATTATATTCAAAGTGCACTGTATGTATTCATGAAAATGGCATTAATAATTATGGATTATAATAATAAAATCAAAATGTAAAAATACAGGTTTGCTATTCAATAAAATACACACATATATATATTTCCAAATATGTGTAAATGCATGTTCCCACACATGTATACACACATAATTGCATACAGAAGCATATGTGCATACACACACACACACACACATACACACACACACACACACACACACACACACACACACGAGCCAAGCAGGAGATTCAGCATTCATCCTACTTCATGTATCTTAAATTACTAAAGTACTGAAATAGTAAAATAAAAATTGCAGGTTATGGGGTTGGGGATTTAGCTCAGTGGGAGAGCGCTTGCCTAGGAAGCGCAAGGCCCTGGGTTCGGTCCCCAGCTCCGAAAAAAAAAAATTGCAGGTTATGGGGCTTCCTTTCTCTCATTCTCTGGTGATTAATTCCATCTTTTCTCAGCAGACATGGAGCAGTAGTGCTCAAAATGCAGGTGGAAGAACTGTCTGGTGACCAGACCTTTGTTCTGGTAGCCCTGATATTGGAGAAGGTGCTGCAAATGTGAACAGCCTCGCAGAACATATCATCTGCCTGAGGTTGCTTCACCTTCTGAACACATCGCTTGCTTGCTTGCTTGCTTGCTTGCTTGTTTATTCACTCATTCATTTATGCATGTTTGTGTCTGTGTGTCATATGTGTGAGTGCAAGCTTGGGTGGCAGTCAGGGAACAACTTTGTAGAATCAATTCCTCCTAATGTGGATTCCAAGGCCAAACTTGGGTTTGGGAGCTCACACAGCAAGCATAGAGACCTCTCACTGACTCTTGATCATAGGCTCATAGGCTCAGCACTCAGCAATTTTTCAGTCGACATAAGATAGCTAAATAAAACAGGCGACATAGAGATCCCAAAATTACATGATATACTAGACAAAGCTGTACCCAGTGGAGAAAACACAAAGCATCTCACTGTTCAGTATTCCCCAGTTCCTGATGGTGGGTATTTGGTAAGCAAGACTTTGAGCACATGAAGTGTGAGAAGAAACTGAGTTTGGAGAGGCTGATAGGATCTGTGGCCTTGGGAGAAAGGTCTGTGGTTTTACCAATAACTTGCACCTAAGATTATTGGACTTGTGAGTGTCTGGGATGTTGAAGAATCTATATTTTTCTATCGGAATAGCAAGGTTCTTCTGCTGAGTATAATGAGAGAACAGTAACCAGGATCTGCTAGAGTTGCAGAGCCTGATAGGTGTGTCCTTATCCTCTCTCAGGAGAAGGGAGAGAAGACAGCCAGCACACAGGTGCCACTGGGGCGTGGCAAGGGTTCAACTAGATGCCCTTTGGCCAGTGACTCTTTTTCCTCCCAAGCTTTATGACTTTTGCCAGTCAATGAAAAGTCAGTGACCACAATAGATGCCATCACCCCTGTCTGTAAGAACTGCCAGTATGGAAGCAGAAGACAGATAGACAGAGTGAGCAGAATGTCACCATGCAGCCCTGGACAGCACACTCACTGGAAAAGTACAGCTGGGCCCTGGCACTGTCCACTCTCACCATTAGTTTATTCATCCATTCTCTCATGACCACACTATTTCAACGTAGTTGAAGTACAAGAAAGAGAGATACGAAATACGAAAGAGATCCTTAAAGAGAAAATGAATGAATACCATTAAAAAAACCTACAAAAACACAAATGGTGAAAGGAAATGAAGAACCATTCAATACCCAAAGGTGGAAATAGAATCAATAAATAAACTCAAAATGAAGGAAATATGAAAAGGAAAAATTTAGGAATATGAATGGTATCGTCAGAGGCAAACCTCAACAACAGAATACACTGCACAAGATGCAAGAGAAAACCTCAGGCTTTGAAGATAGGATAAAAGAAATAGATAAAATGGTCAAAGAAAATGTTAAATCTAAAAAAAGCTGGACACAAAACATTCAGAAAATCTGGGATACTGTGAAAAGACCAAACATAAAATTAGTAAGAATATAGGAAGAAGAAACCCAGGTCAAAGGCACAGAAAATATTTCAATAAAACATAGATGAAAATGATCCTAAGCTAAAGAAGGAAATACCTCAATAGGTATAAGAAGCATACAGAACACCAAATAGATTGGACTGCAAAGAAAGTACCCCTGGCACATAATAATTAAAACACTAAATGTGTGCTCACTTCGGCAGCACATATACTAAAATTGGAACGATAGAGAGAAGATTAGCATGGCCCCTGCGCAAGGATGACACGCAAATTCGTGAAGCGTTCCATATTTTTAAAGAACTGGAAGAGCTTGAAGGGGCTCGAGACCCCATATGTACAACAATGCCAAGCAACCAGAGCTTCCAGGGACTAAGCCACTACCTAAAGACTATACATGGACTGGCCCTGGACTCTGACCTCATAGGTAGCAATGAATATCCTAGTAAGAGCACCAGTGGAAGGGGAAGCCCTGGGTCCTGTTAAGACTGAACCCCCAGTGAACGTGATTGTTGGGGGGAGGGCGACAAGGGGGGTAGGATGGGAAGGGGAACACCCATAAAGAAGAGGAGGGGAGGGATGTTTGCCCGAAACCGGAAAGGGAATAACACTCAAAATGTATATAAAAAATACTCAAGTTAATAAAAAAAAAAAAAGTACAAACCAGCTTAAAAAAAAACACTAATTGTATGGAACAAAGAAAGAATATTAAAAGCTGCAAAGGGAAAAGACCAAGTAACATATAAAAGGAGACCTATTAGAAAAACCTGACTTCTCAATAGGGATTGTAAAATCCAGAAGAGCCTGGGCAGATGTGCTGTAAGAGAGGAAACACACAAATCAAAAAAGGGAAAACATATTCACACATACACACACACTCACACACCACACACACACACATACACACACACACACACACACACACACACACAGCCACTACCACCACCAATAGCAATAAAAACAAACAAAAAATAACAGAAATAAAAGACCCTGTTCATTGCTATCTCTCTTCATCAGTGGTCTTGATTCCCTAATAAAAAGACACAGGCTAACAGAAGGGAAACAAAACCAGACTCTGTCCTTCTGCTGCATCCAAGAAATATATCTTAACATCAAGGATAACAATACCCTGAGGCTAAAAGACAGAAAAAGATATTCCAAGCAAATGGTCTTTAGAAAGAAGTTGATGTAGCCATTTTCATATCTGGCTTCAAATCAAAACTAATGAGAAGAGATAAGGAAGGACACAACATACTTAACAAAGAAAAATCTACCACAAGGACCTGGCAATTCTTAACATCTTTGCACCAAACACAAGGACACCCAAGTTCATAAAAGAAACACCTACTACAGCTTAAATCGAATATTGACTCTCACACACTGATAATAAGAGACTTCAATACTTCACTCTTGCCAATAGACAGGTCATCCAGGCAAAAACTGAACAGAGAGATACTGGAGATAACAGACATTATAAACAAAATGGACTTAATAGATATTTACAACACCCAAAGAAATATACCTTCTTCTCAACACCTCAAGGAACTTCTTCCAAAATTGACCAATATTCCTGGACACAAAGCAAGTCTGAACACATACAAGAAAATTGAAATAACCCCCTTCATGATAAAAGTGTTGAAGATATTAAGGATAAAAGAGACATACCAAAACATAATGAAGGAAATATACAGAAAACTGATAACCAACATCAAATTAAATAGAAACTCAAAATAATTCCACTAAAATCAGAAACAAGACATGGTTGTCCAGTTTCTCCATACTGAGTCCATTAAGCCCATAGCTGAAGACTTAAAGTCATAGCTAGAGCAATAAGCCAACTGAAGGAGATCAGAGAGATACACATTAGAAAAGAAGTCAAAGCATCTTTATTTGCAGATGATAAGATAGTATAAATCACAATAAAATTCTGCTGAACTCCTACAGCTGATAAACACTTTCTGCAAAGTAGCTAGATACAAAATTAACTCATAAAATGAATAGCCCTCCTATATACAAATGACAGACTGAGAAAAAATTGGGCACAACACCCTTCACACTAGCCTCAAATTATCTACAATACCTTGGGGTAACTCCAACCAAGCAAATGAAAGTCTTCTATGATAAAAATTCAAAACATTAAAGAAAGAGATGGAGGAAGATGTCAGAAGATGGAGATTCCCCATGTTCATGGATCAGTAGGGGAAAGCAATCTACAGATTCCATGCAATCCCCAACAAAATTCCAACACAATTCTTCGCAGACCTTGAAAGGACAAATTTCAGCTTCATATGAAACCACACACATACACACACACACACACACACACACACACACACATACACACACACACCACGCACACACACATACTGATCAGTGGAGTTCAGTTGAAGACCCAGACATAAATCCTCACACTTAGGGAAACCTGATTTTTTTTTATAAAGAAGCCAAAAAAACACACAAAGGAAAAAAAAAAGGAAAGCATCTTCAACTGGTGCTTATCAAACTGGAGGACGGTATGTAGAATCCAAACAGATTCATACTTACCACCCAGCACAAAACTCAAAATGGATCCAAGACCTCAACATAAATCCAGATACATTGATTCTGATAGAAGAGAAAGTAGGGAAAGCCTTGAACTCACTGGTACAGGAGAAGACTTTTTGAACAGAGCACTGATAGCACAGACACTAAGTTCAACAATTAATAAATGGGACCTCAGGAAACTGACAAGCTTCTGAATGGGAGGATCACAGTCATTCAAACAAATCAATAGCCTAATAAATGGGAAAAGATTATTATCTACTACATATCTAACAGCTGGCTAATACCTAAAACATGTAAAGGACTCAAAAAATAGATATCAAGAAAACAAATTACCTAATTTTAAAAATTTTTAAATTATAAACAGAATTCTCAATAGAGAAAACTAAAATGGCTGAGAAACACTTAAAGACATGTTCAACATCATTAGCCATCAGGGAGATGTAACTCGATATTTCATCTTATGCCTGTCAGGATGGCTAAGATCAATAAAACAAGTGACAGCTCTTGCTGGCAAAAAAAATGTATAGTAAGGGGGAAATTTATTCATTGCTTGTGGGAGTGCCGACTCATGCAATCACTATGTAAACCAGTGTAGTGGTTCTTTTCTACCCCAAGACCTAGCTGTATTACTCTTAGACATATATCTGCATGACACTTCACCCATTTATCTGTGAAATATTTGCTCAACAATGTTAATTGTTGCTCTAGAAGTCATGATAGCCATAAACTAGAAATAACCTAGATGTCCCTCAACAGAATGGATAAAGAAAATGCAATACATTTACACAATGGAATATTGCCCAGATTTTAAAGGAAAAAAATGAAATCATGAAATTTACAGGTAAATGGATGGAATTAGGGGAAAAAAATCATCTGAGTTAGGTATCCCAGACCCAGAAAGACATATATAGTATGTACTTCATTATATGTAGATATTTATCTGTTACATCAGCAATAACCAGACTACAATCCATAGGACCACAGAACTTAGATAAACAGCAAAGGAGTGGGGGAAACGGATCTCATTAAGAAAGGGAAATAGAATAGACGGTTATGGGTAGATGGAGGCTCGATAGTAAGTATCGGTTTGATGGAGGGAAGGAGAGAGAAGGTGAATGAGTCAATATGGAGAAAGACAGCTAAAATTAAGGGTTATTTGAAATGTAGTATGAAATCCTAAAACAAAAGAAGTTATGTGATCTAAGTGGTGTCTTCGCCAAGTAATGGTGAAGACAGAGCCTCCACTGGCCATTTCTTGTCACCCAAGGAAGCTTCCAGTACATGGACTGGTTTACACCCAATTAAGTTGTTGGCCAAAGAGGCCGTGTTTGAATCCTCAAACAACACAGGCTATTGACAAGACTACAGGTTGCTCTCCACAAACTGACAGCAAGGTCCCAATGCTAAAGACAACTCCTACACAAATCATTGACCATGAAAAGGCCAGGCTAGTGGCTACATAGAACCTTCATCCCTGCAGTCTAGTGTCTTTTGCTCAGGAGTATACTCTGAACAACTACTATGTAGGGAGAAACATGGACACCAAGCCATGCATAGACCTTTGATCTACAATTGTGCCCTGTCTGTGGAATATGCTGGGGCAATGGTAGCAAAAACCTTATGGGAGTCATCAAACAATACCCAGTTTGACTTAAGGTCCACTCCATGAGTTGAAACCCGTACCTGACACTGCTTGGGTGACAAAGAACCAGTGAATAGACAGCTAAAGAATCTAGGGTAAAACCAAAAACTACTGTTGTAATTTTTTAAAGGTAGTAATGAAATGACTCTTAATCCTGCTATACTTATAAGTCAGTGTTTTGCTCACACATCATCACAGAAACTTCCTTGTACAGCAGATAGGAACAAATGTAGAGGCCTACAACCAGACATTACAGAGAGCAAGAGACTTAGAACATTCAGCCCTAACTGAATCCTCATCAAATCTCTCCCCTTCGGGATCCTGAAACCCCAGTGGAGGAGGCAGAAAAAGTGTTATGTGCCAAAAGGGATGGAGGACACCAAGAAAACAAAGCCCTCTAAACCAGCATGAGCAGAACTCACATATGTATTCACAGATACTGAAGTAGCATGCACGGGGCTTGTATGCACAGGTCAGCATCAGGTTTTCTGCATGTATTTTATGGCTTCTCGTTTAGGCTTTTAATGGGATTCCTGAGCGTACAAATGAGTAGGTTTCTGACTCTTGTGCCTTCTCTTGGGCTCTTTTTCCTGTTTGTTTGTCTTGTCCAACTCTGACATGTTCTCTTTTGTTTCCTTTATTTTTAATTATTTCTTAGAAGTCTGTTTTTTAAGGAGAGACAGGGAAGGAGTAGAACTGGATGGAAGGGAAGGTGAAGACGAACTGAGAGGAGAAGAGAAACGGGGGGACTGTAATCAGGACACATTGTGTGAGGAAAAAGCTATTTTCAATAAATAAAAAACAAAAACAAAAAAAACTACCAAAATACAGAGTTTGAACTTCTCCACATTTATGCTTGTTTCCTGATTTCTAGCAACCATTTTAATGGAGGCATAACCATTCCTAAAGGTTTGAAGGGGAACCTCCTTGTGCTTTTACTTGTAATTGGAAAGAGTGAAATGCATTTTATATGCTTAGAGGTCACTCGAGCACCTCCCCCACCTTTTGAGAAATATCTGTCTAAATAGTTTGACTGGTTTTGTTGTTAGGCTTGAGTTCTTTATTACTCTTCTATCAGACATGTGATTTGTTAATTCTTCCTTTTTACTATGCTGATGCACATTGCTTTACTTTGAAGAAAGTTAACTTCTCTGTTTTCCCTATACCTTTTGTTGTCACATCCAAGAGAACCTTCGCAAGTCCATTGCCACAGTCTTATTCCTCTGAATCTTATTTATGTAGTTTTAGCCCATATATTCAGGTGTTTGATTCATTTTGAGCTAGTATTTGTACATGGTGTTAGCTGATTGTTTTATTTCAGGTTTTTTCTTAATAGTATTTTTCCCAGCACCATTTGCCATAAAGACCATTTTATTTCAGGAGCTGGAGTTACCAGGGTATTGCTAGGAACTGAACTCAGGTGCACTCTGGGATATCAGTGTGGTGGTTTGAATGAAGTGCCCTCCCACCATAGTATTCGGCATTTGAACATTCAGCTCTTAGTTAATGGGGCTGTTAGGGAGTTTTAGGAGATATGACCTTACTAGAGGAGAAGGTCATCAGATGTGGGCTGTGAAAGTTTAAAGATGCAAGTCATTCTCAGTTCACTCTCTTTGCTTCAGGTTTGGCCCCCAAGATATGAGCTCCATTCCAGCCTGCTTGTCACCATGAAAAACTCATTGCTCTAGGACCATAATAAACTCTTTCTTCCTTAAAAAAATAATTGATAGACAGATGATAGGTAGGTAGATGAGAGAGACAGAGAGAGAGTGTGTCCAAATAATAAATAGTATGACCTTAAGAGGGTGTTAAACCCTGGTCAGCACTTCAGTGATGTACCTCACCACAGACACCAGATGATACCCACCTTTAGTACCCAGCCATTCACTATTGCCTCCTCTCACATGTCTGGCCTATCTGGTTTGACTCACCAGCCTCTGCAAGTGGTTATTTCCAGTTATAAATGAACAGTTCTTTCAGTCTGTCCACGCTACTTACAATAGAATAATACCACAGCCTATGTAACCCAAACAACAGAACTGAGCTCTCATTTTTATAGAGATAGATTGCAAAGCCCAAGATCAAGGAGCCAGGAAGGTTTCATCCTCCAGCCTTTGTTTTGCTTGTTGGTTTGCCTTGTAAATGTGCAATCTTACTATGCTCACATGAAGGAAAGGAGAAAGACGAGGGGAGAGATTGAGATTCTCCGCTCTCTATAATCAGGCATTTTATGAAAGCACCAATGCCTTCTTAAGGATCCACCATTATGTAAATTAAGCTGCTGCCCAACACCTCCATCGCCAAATACCCAGCCTACCAAGGGTTATTGTTTCAATATATAAGTGGGCACAATTTAGCCCACAAGCCAGTGTTTTCTCTCCTCTAATATCACAAAAACTTTTATACTTTAATCTATGACCCTTTTACAATATATTTTTATTTATCCTGTACATGTGTGATAGTGTTTGGATGTGTTGGAGGAGTGTGTGCATGTGTGTGTGTGTGTGTGTGTGTGTGTGTGTGTGTGTGTGTCCTCAGAAGTCAGATGGATGTCAGATTCCATAAAATTCAACTTACAGGTGGTCATGAGCCTCCAGTCATATCTTCTGGGAGCCAAATGTGGGTTCTCTACAAGAACAGCAAGAGCTCTTAATGGCTGAACCATCTCTTCAACCCCTGAGTCTTTCCTGTGACATAGATTAAACACTTTCCCACTAAACTTGCCATTTCCTAAAACACATTAAGGCATATCCTGCTATGATACACTGTGTGTAAATAGCCACCAAAAGCAAGCATATGACCACAGCAAGGTTTTCCCACAATAGAATTTTACCAGGCAAGTCACAGGAAAGCTGACACTCAGTCCTGAGGTGAAAGTACTTTCAGGTGGCAGACCTATTCAATAGCTATTGGTGAGCAGCGCAGGTAAGCAGGATGAGAAACTGAGGCAAAGGAGAATGGTCATGATCTTGAGGAAGCACACTCTGACTTTAAATCCTGACTCTGCTACATATGGCCTTCATGCACTGTGTCCTGCTCCTTGGAAAAAAATAAGTTTTTTTAAGTTCTTTAAGTTACCATAACAAGATGCTATAAAAGTGAATGGCTTTTAAACAACAAGCATGCTTCCACACAGTTCTGAAAGTCTAAGGTCAAGTCACCTTCAAATTTGAAGACGCCTCAGAAATGGCCATCAAGCATCAGAGAGTGCTTTGAAGGCACCGAGAATCAATTGGCACTTTCAAGGCCTGCTCTTCAGCAACCCATTCCCTTCAGTTAGGTCGTATTTCCTAATAGTTCCATGTCTCACAAAAGTCAGCCCCCAATCAGGGAACCAATTTGTCAGACACATGAATCTGTGAGAGACATCGCACATTTAATCTACATCTGTTTCCTTCATGTGGACACCACAGTACTTGAATGAAAGGGCGGGGAAGGATATGTGTGAAGGAGCAATGCTTTCTCAAGTTTATTCAGCAGTGATTTATAACTTATTTGTTGCACGTGAGTTATCTGCCAGACATCAAGAAAGTTATGGTCCATGCCTCCATTCATGGTATTTAGGAGATTTCTTTTTTCCCCTTGCTTTGACTTTAAAAATAATAAGTTTTCTTTTTCTAGCCAAGTTGGATGCTCCCAAATCTTGTATGGCATTAGGAAGTTTGCCCTGTGTATCATCCAACTTTCCCTTTCTCAACTGGTCCTTACACAGTCCCCAGAGCCCCCAGTCTCCTTCCTGTGCACCCCCTATGCTGGTGTTTTCCTGACCCCTATAGTCTAAATCATCTTGAACTTTCTGGCTCACGTCTACAATTTCTTCAAAACATTACTAGCTGGCAGAATGGACTTATTTCTTGTCGCACAGAGTTCATGATGCCAGAGACTCTGGTGATGTGTTCATAGTTGCTTCTTTTGTGCTAGCTCTTGGTATGAGACAGACATGCACTGAGAGCTAGAATCAATGACTGTTCTGGCCACATCAGGTCACCAGATAGTTGAGAACAACTCAGATAACTTATCAGCAAGCAAGTGAACTGAGCTGTGAGCACTAGAATGATGCCATTACTTAGTTTAAGTGCTCAGAAATGGGAGCTGAGAGCCCCTGACAAACACATCTGCTAGTCCACCTGTGCATGATGCCTGACTGTATGCCAGAGACAGCTAAAACGAGGCAGCACCCAATGACTCAGAAGGTCTGCACGTGTCCTACATTTGCTCACAATCTCTCTCTCTCTCTCTCTCTCTCTCTCTCTCTCTCTCTCTCTCTCTCTCCTCTTTCCTCCCTCCCCCTCCCTCCCTTCCCCCTCCCCCCCCTCTGCCTCCCCTCTCCCTCTCCCTCTCCTTCTTTCTCTCTCCTTCAACAACTACAAAAATGATGAGTGGGCACTAAAGAGATGGCTCAGTCAGTAAAGTGCTACTTGTACAATCTTGAGGATTAGAGTTTACACCCCAGGGCCCAGTAAAGCTGAGCAAGCATGGTGGCCTGACTGTAATACTATAACTCTGAGTGTACTCATAAGGGGACCCCAAGACAAGCTGACTTACTGGATTAGCTGAATCGGTGAAACTCTGCCCAGAAATAAAGTGGGTAACAATCAAGTAAGACACCCAACATCAACTGGCAGATGTATGCACATACACCAACAAACACATGTAACACACACACACACACACACACACTCACACACACACACCGGGGTGGGGTGTAGTAAATGAAAGGATGACCTTTTTTATTACTTGCAATTCCTTTGCCTGGTCTCAGACCCAGAAGCATGGCCTCCTGTTAGATCTCCTCTCCCTCCACAATTGACTTTACCTCCTGTGGACCAAGCAATGAATATCTACTATGCCCTCCTGGTGTTTTCAATACTGTTTAGGGAGCCATGGGGAATAAAAGAAGAAGAAGAAAATGTATTCTATCCCCCATGGAACTTACAAGTTGGTTGGGGTGGAAAATGACTTCCACCCAAGATCAATGCAGACCGAGAGGTATCAGCAGTGAGAGCTGGCAGAGAAAGGGAGGTTGAACAAAGCTTTGCAAAAAGTTGTGGTATTTAAAGTGGATCTGAGAGGACATGTGACCTGAAGCTTTCCCCCAACAACCAAACAAAAACCACCTTAATGTGATGTGTTCTTTCTTTGATGATGTCATTGTCCTAAAATAATTGAAGCACGCAGGCTTTAGTGCAAACCTGGGTGGCTCGGTACAGTAGAGAGCCACAAGTTTGAATCTGGGCGTAATTGCTAACTCTGTTGTCTGTCTGCACATCTGTCTGCTCTTGGTTGGCTCTGGCCTCTCTTGACAGTAAGCCAGTTTGTTTGGGAGTGAGTTTCCCAGACTCTCTCCCGATGAGGTGTCGCACAGTCCAGTTATAGGCAATTATATGCAATTTAAGTTACTGGGTGAGGCTTTTAACCAAGGGCAATGTCTTAAAATAAATTAATACCAAGTATAAAGGACGCTTGTCATAAACAGCTAGTCAGACATAGCTCTGTGTCCAGGGAAGTTTCAAAGAAATGAGCCCAGTTTCACCCACTTAACTACTTTATTGTTTCCTTTCACCCTACCTGCAGTAGGATCTACTGCCTAAGGGGACGCCAACCACCATTTCTCGCTGAAACACACAGCCAGAGGCTGGGGATGTAGCTCCCAATGACTATAATGGAGGATTAGAAGTTCAAAGTGAACCTGAACGTCTGCTTCTATGAGACTTTACTTTAAAACACACACACACACACACACACACGCGCACGCACGCACACACGCACGCACACACACACACACACACACACACACACACACACACACACACACAAAGAAGCTAAAGGTGATATGAGGAAAGGAGAGAATTGGAGGTTACCTCTCTCTTGGCCAACCTGCTTGGCTGCACCACTATAATGCCTATTTCCAGAGTACACGATGCATTTGATAAAGGAGTTATGTTTGAAACCACTCTTCGTGGTGTTTTCTGTTGTTTGCACCTGGAAAAACTGCAATTCCTTTGTGTCATGTTTAAATCTAAGAGCATGACCGGCTGGTTTTCATTTTGTTTGTTATTTGAGGGCTTTGTTGAATGAAAAGAATTCTTTATTTTTTAATTTTCATTTTGTATTTATTTGAAAATTCTAAATTACACATGTTATGGGTTTCAACGTGATGTGTTGTAGTGTGTATTAATTAAATCAGGGTAATTAACATGTCTATCACCTCTTTGTGGTAAGAACATTCTCACTCCTTCCTTCTGGCTCTCTGGAAAGATGTAGTAACTGTTCTCATCTTACGGTGGGGTAGGAAACCAGGAGAAAGTTAACCTAACTCATGTGGTACCTGTTTACCAACATCCCTTTCCTGGTCTTCACCTCTGCACGCTATCCCACTGCTCAGCTTCCGGTCACCACAGTCCACCCTTTACACCCACGATGTTATCTGTTCTAGATTGCTCAGTTGAGCAAGAACTCATGGTGTTTGTCTCTCAGTGCTTGGGATATTTTCCTGACTCTGGTATTCTCTGAGCTCATCCTTGCTATCACAAATGTGAGGAATGCATCTAACCAAGGGTCCCAGCCTCTACCCTGGAGACTCTGAAATACTATTGAAACAAAACCTTAAAAATTCACAAGTAAAGACAGAGAGTATCTCGCATTCGTGAAATTACAACAAACATGCTTAGAATGTCACAATGCCCAAAGCAACATACAGATTCAATGAAATTTCCATCTAAATGCTGTTTTTCTTTTTTTATATTAATCATTTTGTTCGTTTATATTTCAAATGATATCTCCATTCCCAGTTTACCCTCCACAAACACCCCATTCCTCCCCTCCTCCCCTTTGCCCCTGTGAGGGAACTCCTCCACCCACTCTCCCCTCACCATTCTACCACCCCCACACTGGGGCATCAAGCCTCCACAGGACCAAAGCCTTCCCTCCCAGTTATGCCAGATACGGCCATCCTCTGCTACATATGTAACTGGAGCCATGGATCCCTTCATGTGTACTTTTGGTTGGTAGTTTAGTCCCTGAGAGCTCTGGGGGGTGGGGGTCCAGTTAGTTATTATCGTTCTTCCTTTGGAGTTGCAAACCCATTCAGCTCCTTCAGTCCTTCCCCTAGCTCTTCCATTGGGGTCCCCAGGATCAGTCCAATGGTTGGCCGGGAATATCTGCATCTGTATTGGTCAGATGCTGGCAGAGCCTTTCAGCCATACCAGGCTCCTGACAGCAAGTGCTTCTTGGCATCAGCAATAGTGTCTGGGTTTGGTGACTGCAGACGGGTTGGATCCCTAGATGGGGTGGTCTCTGGATGGCCTTTCCTTCAGTGTCTGCTCCATTTTTTGTCCCTGTCTTTCCTTTGGACAGGAACAATTCTGGTTTAAAAATTTTGAAATGAGCAGGTGGCCTCATCCTTCAACTGGGGGCTGTGACTATCTATTGGAGGTGGTCTCTACAGGTTCCATTTTCCCTTTGTTGGGTATTTCAGCAAATGTCATCCCTGTTTGGTCCTGGGAACCTCTTGCTTCCCTGGCATCTGGGACTTTCTAGTGGCTGCCCCCAGTTCCCCACCCCCCACTGCTACATATTTCTATTAAGTTTCCTGACCCTTTGTATTTCTTTCCTGTCCCTTCTCATATCTGACCCCGCCCTCCTTTGCATCCCCTCCTTTTTCCCTCCCAGGTCCTGTCCTCCCTCTGCCTCCTGTGATTATTCTTTTCTCCCTTCTATGTACGATTGAAGCAGCCTTACCTTGGTCTTCCTTCTTCTTGAGCTTCATGTGATTTGTGAGTTGTATTATGGGCATTCTGGGCTTTGGAGCTAATATCCACTTATCAGTGAGTACACACCATGCATGTCCTTTTGTGTCTGAGTTACCCGACTGAGGACTCAGGATGATATTTTCTAGTTCCATCCATTTGCCTACGAATTTCATGAAGTCGTTGTTTTTAATAACTGAGTAGTACTCCACTGTGCAAATATAACATTTTCTGTATCCATTCTTCTGTTGAGGGACATTTGGGATCTTTCCAGTTTCTGGCTATTATAAATAAGGCTGCTATTCATCTTTGAATTTGCAGAGAACTGCAAACAACTCTGAAAAACAAAACAAACCTCCAGCAAAAAGACTGGAGTGGTAAGGTAAGCATTACTAGCTAACATCAGAACATGCTATGACAACGAACTGATTCTGAATGAAGTCTGAACAGCCCTCAATCTGCCTGCCCACTGTAAAAGAATCCAAGGCTTACTGCTTCTGCTAATTGCTTTTCTCCTCACCATGAAGTACCTGAAAGAAGAAACAAAGGTAGAAAGCCTTTCTTTTGTCTCATGAGTCAGAATAGATGGTCCGTCACGGTGGTGAGGGATAGAGGCTGGAGAGTCATAGCAAGAGCTGGCATAGATTGTACTGCGTCAGGAAGCAGAGAGGGGATTGGAAGCAGGGTATGATGGCAATGAGCTACTTCTACCATTGATACCTCACCTCTTAACAGTTCCACAATCTCGCAAAACAGTGCTTTCGGCTAGGGATCAAGCACACAAATCCAAGCCCATGGGAGATATTTCACATTCATGTTTCGTTTACACCTGGCTGCTCTGGCTCTGAATGTCTACTTTGTCTTAATAAGAGTAATTCCAACCAAAAGATGATAGAATGGATGACTTGATGAGAGCCCATCTGGTCTGTAATGTTACAACTGTATCTTTAGGATCTATTAACAACTGTGCAATCTTGTTTCGCAAAAACAAAGAAAGGTGCAATTCCATTAGCGAGCTATCAGAGCAAAGTACTCTTTTTTCTACTTTCAGAGTGTGGCAAACCGTATGCATAGCAGCGAGAAATTACAAACTCCTCCCCCCCCCCATTAGAAATCTGTTTTCTTCTCCATTGGGTTTTAACAGGCAGACGTTTGCTTGCTGTTTCTTGCTTGGTATGTAGCCATGCTTTGTGGATCTGTATCTTCTGTAATGACCCACTGGAGTGGAAAAAAATACAGAATCAACCCTTAATAGAGAATCAACTCAGAAAGTGAAAGTTGGTCCTCTGTTCAATGCATACTCCAGGGCAAAGCTTAAGGGGCCAGGAAACTGAAAAAGAAATTTGGAGGGGGATATTCATCAAAGAAAGAGAAGCAGGAACTACTGATCCACATGAGATCCTGAATAGGGGCATATTAAAAGGTAGAAAGGACATGTAGATGCTTTGAGCAAAGACTGAAAATATTAGCTAAGCCATACGCTGTAATGTAACAGTGATGGTTGACATAGATAGCACAGTCTGTTGCTCAGTTTTCCATCACTGACCAAATTCCAGAGAAGAGGCATTTACTCTGGTTCACAGTCCCAGAGGTTTTAATCTGTTGCCTAGTTCTGTTGCTTTTATGCCTGTCGCGAGGCAGAACATGATGTCTTGGAGTATGCAACAGAGCAAAGCTGTTCATTATCACTGCATCCAGGAAGTAATGTTTTAGAGGTTTGTCCCTCAAGATTATTGTCATTAAATAATTTTTTTATGTTCATGAGGAAACAAAGAGAGAGATGAACAGGAAGCAGGGTCAAGGTATGCCTTTTTAAGACGTGACCACAGTGAACTTTTCCTCTAACTAGTCCCTACATCCTACAGGCTACTGAGTTATGAATGCATAAATGGGTTAATCCAGTTATGAGAGCAAACCCCTCATGAGCTAGTCACTTCCTGTAGGCTCCACTTCTGAACATCGCTGCACTGGGGACCAAGTCTTTAATAAATAAGTCTGAGGGAAATATTAAAGTTCAAATCATGGCATGTAATAATAAAAACACAATTGTAGAGCTCTATTGAGATTTCAAAATCTTCTGTGCGTTTTGGGGCACTATTTGATCCTACAACAATTTCTGAGATATGTAACACTGGTTAGTTTTCTCATTAGTAGAGAGAAATTTGCCTAAAGAAGTTCAATGGCACAAACCTAGAAATGGTAGATTAACACTGGAGCCTGGCCACTTGGTTACATGGAGTGGTTTTCCAGTTCTTCTATGCTGAGGGCTGGGACATGATTTCAAAAAGCAAACATTTATGACAACTCTAAGAGACACATACAAAAGCATAAAGCTTTGTAAGGGTCCTTGTATGAAAAGTGTGGGATTAAATAAGATGGATTTAAGTTAGAAGGGACTTGAGAATACAATGCAAGAGAATGGAGAGGCAAGGGTTTGGAGAAAAGGTGTTGAAAACAATGAAGCAGCTCCCTTGCAGCCCTCTTGGCCAACTCACACCTCAGCCAAAAGTCCTCATCTCCCCACAAGACAAAGTAATTGATGCCCATCCAAGGCAAATAAACAGCCATCCCATGCAGTAAGCCTCTGCTCCCAGCCTCCAAGTTAATTGCAAAGCTAGTTTATTACAGTTATTCTTGTTATTGTACTGGCACCATTATGTATTATGGATGTTCTGCCATATAAACCAACACAGATAATCAAAAATGGCCAATAAAAATTAGTCAAAAATAAAAATTTTTATTCCTTTGAAAGTCTTGAGGTTTTCTGAGGTTTTTTTTTCCCTCTTCTTTCAAGAAAGCTGAAAGTCTTAGATCATGTATGAGGATACTGTCTATGCAAATTAGCTGTCTAAAAATCCAACCAGGACACACATCCTTGACAAAAGGCCTTGGGCAGATGTCAAAAGATTGACCTCCTTTCATAAAAATGAGAAGTCTGGAATATATCAGTAAAATGTCTCAGTATTAATTGATGCTTTTTGTCAATTAATTGACTATCCATTCAGATCATGTAGGAGGAGAAAGTGCCTCGGTAGTCAGAAACTCAGAAAAGCAAATGAAAGAGGCTTCTGAGATCACCTCACCCAGGAGCTCTCTAGCCTCTGTGCACATGGGAATCACATGAAGAGCTCTATGAAATACACATTGCTAGGTCTCACCCATGGTCCCTGTTCAGTGATTTTAGGACAGAATCTAAGAATTTGCTTTTTTTCTAACATGTTTTCTGGGGATGTTGGTGCTACTGTTTGGAAGATCACATTGTTTTGTTGATTAGTTTGTGCTTTGATAATTTCATACATGCATATAATGTATTCTTCTTTTTCTTTCCTCCATACCGTTTCTTTTCTCCCTCAAAACCCTATCAACCATCTACCCTCATCCTACCAGTCCCCTTTCCAGATTCTTAGCTTTTGGTTGTGTTTTGTGACCCATTTCATTTGACTAGGGCCAACAGTATGAGCAATGCATTGGGACTGTCCATTGGAGATTGAATAGGATCTCTAGCTGGCATTCAGCTAAAGGCAATTGTCCTTCCTCTCCCTGAATCTGTTAATAGCAAAAGGTTCAGCAGTGAGTAAGTAGGGCCCCTGAGCCCTCCTCCAGCCATCCCTGACCTCACAGGCTCACTCTTGTCCAGATCCAGTGTGGGCATCTGTGAGTTCATGTTTCCAATGGCTGTGTATTGCACAGAAAATGACGTTTTATAATCCTTCTCCCTATACTGTGGCTCCTTCTGCCCCTCTTCCACCATGTTCCCTGATCCTTAGAAGGAATGCTATAAATGTTTTGGTTAGAACTGAGCTCTCATCTGCCACTTGGTCTAAGCACCATATGCCTTCTGCTTACACCACTACTCCCTGGAGAGAGTTTTCTCTAATTAAGGCTGAGATTAGCATTTTTCTATGGGTATAAACATAAATATTTAGAAGGTACTTTGAACTATATCATCTTAGTTAAACAATAGCATTCAGTACGCTCTGCCTAGCTCAGGGCCTACAATCTCCCCTAGCATGTATTTTTTTTTAATTATGTGTGTGTGTGTGTGTGTGTGTGTGCGCGCGCGCGCGCGCGCGCGTGCGCGCGCGAGGTCTGTACATGACTTTATGTGCCCACAGAGGCCAGGAGAAGCCATCAGATCCTTTGAAGTTAAAGTTATAACCATTTCAGAGCCACCGGATATAAATATTGGAAACTGGACTTGGTTCTCTAGAAAGTTAGTACATGCTCTTAATCACTGAGTCATCTCTCCCTCTAGCAGGTTTTGTTTTATTTTTAACCATATTTACAGTACCAGGCATAAATTTCCTCCTATGAAGTGGACATCAAATTCAATAATAGAGAAGTTGGTTACCTCCTGTGGCAGTTTGATTGAGAATTGTTCTCCATAAACTCATAAGTTGCATAAACTCAAAGGTGGAATATTTAGTCCCCAGTTGGTAGAGCTGCTTGGGAAGAAATAAGAGATGTGGCCTTGTGGAGGGAGGTGTGTCACTAGGGGTGGACTTCGAGGCTTCAAGAGTCCATATCATTCCCATCTAGCTGTCTCTGCATCATACTTGAGTGTCAGATAGATGTAAGCTCTTGGCTGCTGATCCAGCTCTATGGCTGCCTGCTGTCATACTCCATATCACATGGTCACAAACTCACTTTCTGGAATCATAAATCCAAATAAACTTTGTAAGTGTCCATGGTCTCTTCATAGCAATAGAGAAGTAGCTAAGACACCCTCATAACAGGAGTGCCACTGTTATACAAGTATGTATATTTTGCCTGACATGTTGACCTCATTGTTTCTCGGGTTCACAGCTAAGTAAGAAAATTAAAGCTTTTTCTCCCCCAGTGTCCTGAATAACACCTTCCAGAATTGTGAGAGCCAGCCAGCAAAGAGGAAGCTTCCAGCTTTCTTCCAGTTTGATTTCTTTTTTATCACACAACTAAGGTATGCGATGTTGAAGACTACCATTTTGAGCACCATTGAAAGCTGCCCATCGCTGAGGAAGCTATTAGACTTGATGACATGCAAATATTCTGGAAGGTTTACATCCACAGGGCAGAGTGTAGAATTCCCACCTGCAGAGCCCAGAGTCCTCTGGTTTCCTCACCATTTCCACACCACACTACTCAGGCTACACCCAAAGATCTCCCCAAAACTCAAAGAGCCCTTCTCATCCAAGTGGTTCACTTCATTACTTCATCATGGTCTGGCTTGCATCTGCTTCACCTCAGTGTGTCTGTAAGTCCCTAAAACGAACAGTCTGCATTACTATGCCTCCTCAGTTGTTCATCACACCCTGCGGACCTTATGCTGTCCTCTCCACTCAATGAGTGAGACTAAAGTGGATTGATTTACATCAACATTGCAACTACTAGGGACCAGACTGGATCTTCTGGCTGCTAATAACTTGCTTAGTGACAGACACCATGAAATGGGTCTCCGAAGGGGCTGGTCTAAAGGAACAAACCTTGTCTCAGTGTGCTACATTCCGATCTGTCTATAAAATTACCACCCATGTGTGTGGATCAGAACTGAAGATATCTTCAACTCTTACTGTTTTATCTGTTTGCAACTCAGTTAAATGTCCTTGGTTATTGTTTTTATTTTCAGAATTGGCATAAGAGTCCATGACTTCTTCCCACAACTGGTGCCTGTATTTGTGTGTGTGTGTGTGTATGTGTGTGTGTGTGTGTGTGTGTGTGTGTGTACCGGTGTACATGTTCTGTGTGAGCAGGTACACATCACTATGTTCATATGTAGGTGTAGAGGTCAGAGGACAACTATGGATGCTGTTCCTCAGTATTGCCCATCTTTCTTTTTCCCTAGACAGGGTCTCTCACTAACATGGAGCTCACAAAGTAGACTGTCTAGAAAGCCCTAGAAATCTACTTGCCTTCAACTCCTCAGAAATATGGTACAAATACATATTACCACAACCAGCTGTTTTACATGAGTCCTACGGATTAAATTGAGGTCTTTGTGTCTGCAAGGCAATCACCTCCCTGGTACACACGCTGTAGATTTATAATGCAATAGGACCCTGAGAATCCTTCAACTTAAGTAGATTAGCCAATCAGCAATATATTTTGATCTTTGTGGTCTGTCAATGTCAGATTACTGAGGCCTCTTCTCTTGGCTTCTGGGCAATCTTTAAGAGCCAAAGTTCACATACAACTGGGATTCAAGTCAAGGCTCTCTTCATAGAGGATGTGATGTGCAAAACTAACCTACAAAAAGTGAGTAAATAGTCCTGAGCATTTATCCTCAGATAAGAACACAAGCAAGGGGCTGGAGAGATGGCTCAGTGGTTAAGAGCACCGACTGCTCTTCCTGAGGTCCTGAGTTCAAATCCCAGCAACCACATGGTGGCTCATAATCATCTGTAATAAGATCTGATGCCCTCTTCTAGTGTGTCTGAGGGCAGCTACAGTGTACTCATATACAATAAAATAAAATCTTGAAAAAAAAAAAGAGCACAAGCAAATCATACTACAGGATTATCGACACTGTATATTATGTATAAAAAATGATCAACTAGGGCTGTCTGTGTGAGGCCCTAGGCACTAGGTTACATTTTCAGTTGTACTTGGTAAACAGTGGGAAGCCATCGTGTTTGAGGAGTTGGGGGAGTAAGACTTCATTCATATTCAATGCTCTCCACAGTATTTGCATTAGACCTTACATGTGATAGGTGACCAACTAGCAAGGAATTTTCTATAGTCAATGTATCATCCAGACCACCTGACAGCACTGCTGATGTCTGAATGTTCTAGAAACCTGTTTCTCTTTGTCTTTGCTCTTTTCTCACACAACATTCATTCTAGGAAATGGCTCTGACTTTAAAGACAAAGGAGAAAAGCTCCCAGTAAAACACAGACCATGAAAAACAAACCATTTCTAAGTAAAAATGATTTCACTCTACCCAGGGCACTATTAAAAAACTTCAGAGTGCCCAGCACAAAAACCCCATAAATTATGAGCCTCCAGACACCAGGAACAGAGCCACTATTCCCATAGGGCCACACTCCTTACAAAGCACCAAAGCCAATTGAAAACCTGACTGGTATGAAGAGCTAAGACAAAGGGCAAACGCATTGAATCTTATAGAACAAAGTGAATTTCTGCTTAAATAGCTTAGTGTTCATGTTGGTAACCAGGTACAGCCAGGATAGAAGCTGTACTTGGTAGCACTGGTCTCCGTGAAGGCACAGAGCTCATGCCATCAAGGGTGGTGAGGTAACCATGTTCAATGGGCCTTTTAAAAGACTGCATTAAAGGCCCAAATTTCTAAGGTACAAAGTGAAAATGATTTACTCTTGTTTTATGCCTACTCATAAAAACAACTCTTCCTGTTCTATAATACAATCTACCTAGAGATCTGAGTTAAAGACCTCCCCCCAAATCACATTCCAGGAGTATGTCCCCCCACTTCCAAGGTTTCAGAATCCAGCAAATTGGAAAATACTCGCCACATGAGAGAGCTCACATCTTTGTTGGACACACCACCCCCAGCTACCCTTGACTATTCTTCCACTAACTGAAACCTGGACCAGTTTCAGGGGGGAAAGAATTACCAACAACACTCATACCCAGCTGTATAATTTCATTCAGCCTTGCAAATAACCACCTGCCTGCTCACCCAAGGCAAACACTGATTTATGCCGAGTGCTGAGTGAGTGGGGAAGAACGATGATTCGTTTCTGTTTTGTGACCTTTCTGCTCTTACAAGGAGAAATCAGACAGTTCCACAGCAAAGGCAATCTGTCTTCTGTTGATTTCCTCTCCTGTGAAGTCTGTGTTCCATGTGCCTCATACCCAACAACCTAACCTATTGAGCATGCCACCATGCGTGAACTAGGGTTACAGTTTGGGGGAGTCTTCTTTCCCCACTAACTGCTAGCTTCTTTTTATTCACTCATCATATCCCTCTCATCTCTCTGCTTCCCAAGCCAATCTTTCTCAAGATCATGTACTACCTTTTCTATGAACCTTTTAACTACCTCCCTTTCCAGATTTCCCAGAGCATTTGCAGACTGAGAGAGAGAGAGAGAGAGAGAGAGAGAGAGAGAGAGAGAGAGAGAGAGAGAGAGAGAGAGAGAAGCCTAGAACGGAACCTGGGTAGATAGCTCAGAGGGTAAAGTGCTTGTCCCACAAGTGTTAATCCCCAGAGACTATGTAAAATCTAGAAGCACTAACACATATCTGTGATTCCAGGACTCCCAGATGAGTAGTATAGACAGGAGGTCCCCCAGAAGTTCATAACCCCAAACCCCACCCCTGCACTCATCCTGGTATACTCAGGGATGAATAAGAGATAGCATCAAACAAGTAGAAAGGCAAAGACCGACAACCAAGGTTGTCTTCTATCAAATTTAGCTGAGTGAGTTCTGAAGGGCACATCCTTCCTTACACTGCATTTTACCATATGCCAGACTTGGGATAACAGAGAATTCATAACTCCTTCCCCTAGAGTCAGGAATTCTTTGGCTCCTTTCCTTCTAGAGGTTTCCACCTGCATTAACTCACTGACCTTGACAATCAATCTTTGAAAAGTAAATTAAGCATACCTACAGCTAGAGAGAGAAATAGATGCCTTGCCCAAGAATACAAAGTGGGTTGGTAAAGTCATGAAACTATGCCTCAGAATCACAGAATGCTTGGGGAGACAGAGAGTCAAGGTCATGCAACCTGACCTAGAAAAATGGTTCAATGGATAAAGGTGCCAGCAGCCAACCTTGTGTACTACTGGACTTGGGGCCCAAGTGACTGAAGGAGAGAACTGACTCCCACGAGCTGTCTTGCCAATGTCCACATGAACACTATGGCACGCAGGCACCCATTCACAGGAAATAAACAAATATGAATTTTTAATGTTTAAAAGAAATACTGTACAGCCCAACTACTCATTTCTGAGTATGGACAGATGGCTAGCCTGGAACTGTGAAGCAACTGACCAGGAAAACAGGTCTAGAACTGGATTTTATGACTTCTGGCCTACGCTCTTTCTTACAGCATCAAGTCTGAGAGCCTAATTTCCAAAATGAATCGTGAAAATGGAATCCTGCTCACATATCTGTGAGAAGCTACTGCAAGTTGTATCTGCTCTTGGAGAGTCATGATGTGCAGGCTTTGAAAAATCTGCAAAGCAACTCATAAACTCACTTGACCAAAGAAACATATAATGCCTTCCATTAATATCCCTTTGCAGAACTAGCATTCTATGGGAGTCAATTTGGGAAACAATGCATAACAGATAAATTGCGATACCTGCAGATAAATAATTACAGTTCTTTCAGCTCTTGGAACCAGAAGCAAAGTTAAAGGAAAACAAAGCCTGTTATTCATCTTTTTTAACCTTTCCACACCTCAAAGTCTACAGTTCCACTCCTATGTCTTACAATAACACACACACACACACACACACACACACACACACACACACACCACTTAAAACTTCACTATGTAGCTCAGACTAGCCTTAAACCACCATGTCAATCTAATTCTCCTTCCTCAGACTCACAAGTTCTGGGTTTGCATGTATACATCACAGAATCTAGCTTCTTTATTTTTATTTTTATTTTTAAGATTTATGTATTGGGGCTGAAGAGATAGCTCAGCAATTAAGACCATTGGCTGCTTTTCCAGAGGACCTGGGTTCAATTCCCAGGACCTGTATGACAGCTCACAGTAATTCCAGTTCCAGGGCTCCCAACACCCTTTCCTGGCCTCAGTAGGCACTGCTGGCATTCATGTGGTGTATACACATACATGTGACAAAACACCCACACACAGAAAAATTCTTTTAAACAATAAAGTAAGATTTATACATCTATTTCTATGTGTCACGAATGTATTGCATACATGTATGTAAGTGCAACACATGCATTCAATGCCCACAAAGACCAGAAAAGAGTGTCAGATTTCCATGGAACTGAGGTTACAGTTATGAGCTGCCATGTGGATGCTAGGAACCGAACCCAGGTCCTCTGCAAGTGCTCTTAACCACTGAGTCATTTCTCCTGTCACTCTGGATTATTTCTTTAATTTCTTGTTGTACTACAGTCTTTTGCATGAGTGAAGATTGGATTTCCATGGTTTATTTTGGGGATTCGCATGTTCATAAATATACTAATCTGCATGCTTGGGCTGTCACAACAAAATGCCTCAGACTTTGTGATTTGGCCCACAGAAATCCATTTATTTCTGCTCTAGAAGCAATAAATTCAATATCATTGTGCAAGGGCAGATTTCATTCTGAGGCTCCTCCTCTTGGCTTACGGGCAACCTCTCTTGTAATGCGTGCTCGTGTGAAGTCCTCTTCATGTACCTATGAAGCAGGTCCCCACCTTTCCTGATGCAACCTTAATTCATCCCTTCAAGGACCTGTTTCCACGTGCAGTCACTCACTGGGAGTTAGACCTTCAGCACATGAATTTAGGGAGCACATAATTCAGTTTATAACAATAATGGGGACTATAATGTTATCAAATCAGGCAGTGCTGATGGTTGGGAAAGATGCTCTCCTTGTTTTATATCAAACTTATTTTTCAAATTATCAGGAGACTCATCCCTGGAGAAGACGAATCTCTTTTTTAGCAGCCACTGATGGCTGTAGATATTCATGTACCAGCACAGCATTGTAAAATCCCCACCAGCTATGCTAGCATGTCAGCTGGTATTGTCGTTATACGTGACTACATACATGTATATGAGGAATAATAGTAATTAATATTAGTAAGAGGTCATGAACTTAAATGATAATGGGAGAAACAAGAGTTAGAGAGGGAAGGTTAGAAATTATATAAATACAGTACCCGTGCATAAAAGTTCCAAATTTTTATATGTAAATTAAAAAAAAAACTAGAAACTTGGGTCAATAAAGAACATACTCATCTCAGAAAGGAAGAAACAAAAATCAGCATCCTGTCTCAGTCATGTCTAAAAATGTTAATCTCTTCCAAACAGAAGCCAAGTGGGAAATTCATATAGACCAGAGGTTCTCCACCTATGGGGGCCCAATGCCTTTCATGGGAGTCACCTGAGACCATCTACCTATCAGATACTTACACTACAATTTACAATGGTGGCAAAATTACAGTCATGAAGTAGCAGTGAGGATCACCACAACATGAGAAACTGCATTAAAGGGTTGCAACATGAGGAAAGTTGAGAACTACTAATGCAGACATATCTGAAATTCCTTCCTCTTCCTAGAACGGCAAGACTAGATGCCTGGAATGGAGCAGAAAGATACCTAGCTCAACAAAAATGGACCCACTACACAAAGTGCACTCAGCGAAGGCTGGAACAACTGTAACTCGATACTTAGGGTACCAACCACACTCTGTCCTCCTCTGGAGTAGTCTGAACTGAGGCCTCGGAGTCACAATTTCTCCTTCTACTCTTCCACACCCTGCCAGAGCAGGCAGCGCTGTAGGCACGCACTACTCCAGACCTCCCCCCCACCCACCCATCTGGCAGATAAAGTCAAACCAAGCGGGAACTGAGCAAGGAGGAAAGGGCAGGTGGGCGGGAAAAGGGCACAGCTTGCTCGTGAGCCCAGGGAGGCCTTGGTGACATGGGTAAGAAGGACCTGGCTAATCACTTCCTCCTCATTATTTCGGGATTATTGTAATTTTATGCAAACATGCCTTCTCCCCAACTGCAGCTTCTGACGGCTGCAGTTCTTGTTTGGCGCTGGCCCCCAGCAATGTTAATAAATGGCTTCCGGATCATTTTTATTCATTTCGTGAATTTCACTCACAGTACTTCATGTGACTTATGTAGCCCCTGCAGCTCATATTTCTATTTGAATTGCAGGGCAAGTAGTGAGTTTTAACATTCCAACTGCACACACATTCTTCTCTCCCTCGAAATGAAAGATCATTTGAACTTTGAATTGCATTAGCATGACATTTTTCTACTAAATTACCCTGGCTGCACTCAACAGACTGAAAAGAAACAAACCTCTTTTAACTCTGCAGGCCATGTGAGTGAATAAATACCAAAGGACTTACCAACAGAGATAGGGAGGGGCCACAACCTGGCCACGCCCCCAGCCGGGGAGCCCCTCTGTGAGGCAACCCTAGCAGATCTGAAGCCATCACTGTCCCCATCACTTTCAAAGCTGGGAAGGGAGAGAGATTTGGATGGATGGTTGGAGTCAAAAATGTAATGGTTCCCAGCAACTGTTGCTTCCTTTACAAATGAGGTACAGCACCCCGCATCATTTTTTTAAAGTAATAATGTTTGCTTTCTCCAGTATTATAATTGTCAGAAATGTTACTTGTGGGAAATCTAGAAAATGCAAATAGAGTAAAGAAGAAAGTATAATCCATCCATATTCTCACCACTTAAACTGTAACTTCTAGGGATATATTTTTGCAAATCCTTTGATGGGGAGTAGAAGAGGTCCTACTTAGTTATATCCATGCATGAAATCAGGATGCTATTAATTTTTCCATGTAGACAGGTGATACGAATTTTTCTACTTGACATTTCTTTTGTGAGCACGCTCCTGCAGCACCAGAAGCCATGGTTTGTAATGGCTGCATACCGTTTCCTCATAGGAGAATCTCCTGTTGATTTAATCACTTCTTTATTGGTACACACTGATGGTGCTGCCAAGGTTTGACTTCATAAAAGAGACAGGCTGTGCTGAGCAACTTTCTTCCCTGTCACATATCTGATAATGAATAATACCACCTCCTGGAATAGTACTAAGTGTCATCTATGGTAATAGAAACTTGTCAGAGGATGCGCTGCAGATTATAAAAAATAGTAGGTATAATGTTGTAATCATCATGATACACATTAACTCTTGCCATATCCCTTAGAGACGGTTTTTATTCCTGATATCTCTCTCTCTCTATCAATCTCTCTCTCTCTCTCTCTCTCCACCTTCTCTCTCTCCCCTCTCTCTCCCCCTCTTCCCCCTTTCTCTTAGGAATATATATCCATGGGTATACTTGTGGAGGACAGAGGTCCATCAGATGGGATGTCTTTGTCTAGCATTCTCCATCTTGTCATCACCATCATCACCGTCATCGTTAGTATTACTATTATTATTTGAAGACAGGGTCTCTCACTGAACAGAAACTCACTGATGGGCTATGATGGTTGGCCAGTGAGAGCCTCCTGTGGGATGCTCCTGCCTCTGACTCCCAGCTCTGGGATTGCAGGTTTGCATTACCACACCCATGAGTGCTAAGAGTCTGAACACAGGTCCTCAAGCATATGCAACAAGCTCTTTACCACAAAGCAATTTCTCCAACCTTGCTCTTCACATTCTATAGCTGAAATAAACGTGAGGAGGTTGCCTGGATGCTTAACTATGTCCTTACAAAGACCTGCGCAAGGTTACCTTGACACTTGGGTGAGGAGAAAACTGGGACCATGAGTCACTTCCAGTATTCACAACCCTCACAGGTAGACTGGGCTGGAGTCACATGTCTGTAAGCTTCCCTAGGGTAACTGTAAACACTAGACATGGCAGGTGGGCTCTCAGTCATGGGCTGCATCAGTTCCAGCTGAGCTGAACCACACACATCAGCATGAGGGTTAGGGCTATTTCAGATCACCTGTTTTTTTCTTTGCTACCAAATTTTGTGAGGCAGGGAGACATGGCTTGGCAAAGGAACTGAGCTGCTATTAAGCCTTGGGAAAAGCTCATGGCAAAGTTTTATAAATGGGTGCATAGAAAGACATGTGAAAAGCAGATTTGCAGAGGGGCTGGGGACTAAGATGTGACCCTCCAGCTACTAGCTGCATGGCCCCAGAATGATATCTTTTATCAAAACTTAGTTTCTTCATCCACATGAAGTCATTCGTTTACTGCATTCATCTTACTCATTTCCTATCTATCTGCTAGTATAGTGATATGTCATATCTCCTGGATGTAAGGACCAGGACATGTGCCACGTGGAGGTCACAGGAGTTGGTTTTCTCCTTTTACCCTGTGGGGCTAAGGGATCAAACTCAGGCCATCAATCTTGGTGCCAACTGGCTTTCACTGAGCCACCTTACTGGCCTGAAATGTACCATTTAATCACAAACAGCAAAACCTGCATGACCTCCATCTTCATGGAGTTGACACTGACATAAGAGGCCATTGAAAAGCATTCACATGAGTGAAGAAGTACATGCAGAAACACAACTTGGGACAAATACTATTTGCTTAACAAGCAGAATGCACCTCTAAGAAACTCTGGGAAAACAGCAAAGGCAAGATCAGAGAGGCTGAGGAGATGGTTCGGTGGCCAATCAGCGCTTCCTGCTCTTGCACAGGCCCCAAGTTTGGTTCCCAGAACCCATACCAGACAGCTCACAACTACACATAAATCCAGTTTGTGGGCATAAGGCACCCTCTTCTGATCTCCATGGGCACCTGCATGGACAAGGCCATACCTTTAAACACACACATACACAAAGGCATGCGAGCATATGTGTACACACACACACACACACACACACACACACACAGATTAAAAATAAAATTAACAAAAAGAATTTAGACAAGAGGTTGCTTTACCTATATAAGACATACAAAGACCAACAAAGCACTCAAGGCATATAAACAATAAATACACTTGTTACTATTATAATAAACTGAATAGCTGGATTTCCTTGACCTTGAAAAATCTTTTCAAGAAACTTAAACCTCTGGTTCTATTCCCCACAGGCCTAAACCTCACTCCAAAATACCTATAACACAAATGGAAATGCTTTGGATACCTTGTACAGGGTGTACCTCTTTCTCATCAGACACACTATTTCTGTAATAATTCCCTGCACAGCTCAGATGGGCAATCTGATTTCTAACCTTGTTTTCCACCAACAAATGAATGGACACATTCAGACACAACAATATTGGTGTTTGGAAGACTTTATTGATGGTGTATGCAGTCTGGAGGCAGGGCACAGAAGTTAGAACACTGGGTTGCTCATAATAGATTGCTCTTGGGCCTCACTGGAGCCACCCCACTCAGGGAACTCCCAGGATTCCCAGCAGAGCGCTTCTGGGAGGGAAATTCTTTTGCCTTTTCTTCCGTCCTTGCAGCTGTTGGTATCCATGCTCTCTGAGTTTCACCCTCTGCCTGGGGCATCTTGTTGCTCTGCCCTCTCTAAGGCAGCATCCTCACTGGCAGAAATTCCACTGCGAGCTAATAAAACGTTCATCTCTCTCCTCCTGTAGATAGGCACTCTCTCCTACCCTGGTCTGGTTCCTACAGTTCCTACAGAGGTCTGGAACTCATCTGGAAATACTAGAGGCCACGAATGAAGAAAGGCATGGAGAGGGTTGAAACAAGCCAAGCCGAAGCATCACCTTCTCTCTGGACATCACCACACTTGGAGCTAGCCCTATACCATACCCTGGACTTCGCAGTGAAGTGACTCTGTCTACATTGGATTTTTATGGGCAGGGTCTCACTATGAGGCTTGGCTCATCTTTTTTTTTTTTCCATTTCTTTTTTTTAGGAGCTGGGGACCGAACCAGGGGCCTTGCACTTGCTAGGCAAGTGCTCTACCATTGAGCTAAATCCCCAACCCCCTGCTCATCTTAAACTATCAATCTCCCTGTCTCCCACTCTCGAATGCTGAGCTCTATTACACATATGAATCCACTATGCTTCTCTCAATAATCCTTCGTCATCTTCCTGAACAGAACAAGTCTCCGGGTATACACATATCTCCTGGGAGACCATGGCTCAGCTCCCTAGTCTGCAGCCTCATGCTTCTCTTGAGACCCAAGGGGACACCACCTCATGGACTACTTCCAGTGCTAAAGCAAGTGCCCACACAAGCTTCAATCAAGGAATTTAAAACAGATTTGTTCCAGACAAAAAGCCAGAGGCAAAAAAATCTTAAGGTAGAACTAAACAGAACCTTACATTTTGCCCTTTGGCATGTTGGTTTTTCAATCACCTCAAAGGCTTTTTTATGAATTGGACAAAATTTCTCTTAAATTGCTATTTGTGCTTCCATGTGCTCTCTGAAAAGGTCAGGTAACACTATTCTTCACGTGGCAATCCCCTCAATGGTTTGTGTCAGTGCTCCTGTGAATGAGCAGATTTGCAGAGGTTCACAGAAGATGCACAAATCAAATTGTGATCAAGACCCTAGGCTCCTGGGTCCAAGATAATCCCACTTTGTCACGTAGGAAGGTACAGGTTCATGGGTATTGTAGCAGTTACTGGCCTTATTGAGTAAATCCAGGTTAACATCGTCATCTTAGAGGAACCCAAAATCCCTTTGCTTGGTGAAAATAGGGGCAAAATGTAAGTGCATAGTCACCCAGTGTGTGCTCAGTGTATGATGTCTGTGTAACGTTGGCGCTTGCCTTTTCTAATACTGTTGGGTATCTCTAAAGACCTGCATCTTATGGTACCTTTCAAAAGGGGTATTTCCAATACTTATTTTTTAAATGCTATAGATCATGAATAACAAACCCACATTTACCACTTTCAATGGTTTTAGTTTTTCCTTTATTTTTGAGATCATAGTATTTATAATATCATTTTCCCTTCCTATTCCTTTAAATCCTCCCTCAAGGGAGGATATACTCTTTTCTTTCTCTATTTAAAAATCCATGGTTTCTTTCTTCATTAATTATTGTTACCCCATGGCATGTCTATACATATATATTCCTAAGTATAACCTGCTCAGTCTGTGTAGTGTTACTTGTATGTTTATGATAATTTGGTACGGGATGGCCTAGTGCCCTTTTCCGGGGAACACTGTCCTGCCCTCACATGCTCCTTAGCTTCGATTGTTTTAACTGAATTGGATATAATTCACGTGCAGAAATTCACACACAGTTAAAGTTCACAGTCTGGTAGGTTTTCACACATGAATTCAGCCTTGCAACCATTAGTGCAGTCCAGATAAGCATCCTGTCCATCACCCTCAGAAGCCTCCCCCTCCTGTAAACCTATCCTCACTCCCCTCCCCCACTCCTTTCCATTTCTAGGAAGGTAGAGATCTGTTTTCTGTCAGTCAAATAAAAATTAAGTCTTTTAAAATAAGACAGGTCCTGTTATCACATTTTCATATGTGTATTACACTTAATAATATTTGCTACCCCATTAGCCTTCCTTGCTCTCCCTTCCTGTGCTACCATCTATTATAGATTAGCTCCCATCTTTAACACATGATATAAATAAAGACAAGAGGCAAAATCATCTACATCTTTTACTGAGCACATCACTTAGTGATTCACCCATCCACATCGTACCATGAGTCCGTGCTGGATTCTTTGTGCGGCTCAGCAGTGTTGCATTTGATGAAGACACAGCAGCTTGCTAGCTTGACATGGTGACAATCACCTAAGATCCCAGCACTAGGGAGACTCCTGAACTACTGTAATGAGCCTTAGGCCAGGCTGCATAACAGGAACCTGTCTTCCAAAGAACAATAAACAAACAAATAAATAAATAACTATAATGTATTTATCTATCCACTTGCTGATGAATGTTTGGGCTGTTTTCAATTTCAGGCTTTGACAAACCAAAGCTACAATGAGTCTTCTAGTGTGCAAACCTTATAAACTGTTTCATTTTTTCCCTAAAGAAATGGAAAACCTGGAAAGAGGACTATTAAATCATGCAATTGGTATATGGTGAAGTTTTAAAGAAATAGCTAAATGGTTTCAATTCCAGTAGCTGCACAGTCTCATCAAATCATGCTAGTTTGTTTTGAGTCAGGGTCTCTCTATTATGTAACTGGCCTCTTTTTACTAGTGCAACTTGGTGTGTAGATCAGGCTACATGCCTGTGCTAGCAGAAATCCACTTGTCTGTACCTCCTGGGTCTTGGGATTAAAGCCATGCGCCATAACGTCAGGTTCCTACTGAGGTCCTATTTGCTATTCTCTCTTGACCTAAGCACATTTCACACCCTTATTTGTCAATTGTACATGCCTTGGGGGATAACTGTTCAAATTATCTGCCCATCATTAACAGGATTGTTTTATTATTCCAGAAATGGTTCATAAATGCTAAATTATTCATACCCCAGATCATATTTCTAACTTGCAAATAGATTCTTTCTGCTATGGAAAGTATTTTTTAGATTTCTGTTTATGTGGATGAGTATCTGATTGCACATATGTGTGTGCAGAACATGTGTGCAATGAGTGATGTTGGAAGCCAAAAGAGGGCATTGAATCCGCTGGAACAAAAGTTACAGATGTTTTTGTTCACTCCCATGTGGGTACTGGGAACTGAAAGCTGTGTGAAAGCAGCCAGTGATTTTTGCATTGGCATTAAGTCACCTCTCTAGCCCCACCCCCTATGACTCATCTGTTTTCCACTCTCAACAGTCTATTTCTATCTGTAAATGAAAACATTTCAAGGAGCAAAAATTGGGGTGTGTGTGTGTGTGTGTGTGTGTGTGTGTGTGTGTGTGTGTGTGTTGTGTGTATCCATGTCTGTGTCTGTGTCTGTGTCTGTGTGTGTCTGTGTGATTGTAGCCAGGGTCTCTCACTAACCTGGACTTCACCAATTCACTGACTGGCCAGCAAGCTTTAGGAATCCTCCTGTCTCAGCTTCCACAGAGCTGAGGTTATAGTCAAGAGCCACAGTGTCCAGCTTTTTATGTGTGCCCTAGGGATCTGAGCCCGGTCCACATTCTGCCACAACAAGCATTTTATAACTGGGCCATCTCCCCAGCCCCAAGCAGAAGCTCTGAACTTTAATAACAATGCTCTTTCTATCAATCACAGTTTCTTGTGTCATATTTAAGGTGTCACACCATAGTCCAAGATAGGGAGGTTTTACTGTAGTGTTGAGGACTTGTACAGTTTTCTGATTTGTATTTCCTTCTAAGCCTATGACCTTTTTTCCCCCTATATGACATAAAGAGAATTTATCATTATTGGAAAAACTCTATTTTCTCTACCAAATTGAAGAACAACTGACTATATAAACATAGTCTATTCCTGGACTCTATTCTAACACACACACACACACACACACACACACACACACACACACACAGACAGAGAGAGAGAGAGAGACAGAGAGAGAGACAGAGACAGAGACAAAGAGAGAGACAGAGACAGAGAGAGACAGAGACAGAGAGAGAGACAGAGACAGAGACAGAGACAGAGAGACAGAGAGACTATTGATTCAGTGTACATCTTAAATTCAGGTAACAATAAATTCTCCAACTTACTGGGCTTTTTCAAACTCTTTTGTATGTTTCTATGAAGTTAAGAATTACTTGTCAAGTTTCACACAGACACACACACACACACACACACACAGATTTATTTGCTATTGTGCTGAATGTATAGATAAGCTGGGAAGAAGCGAGTATCTTGATAGTATGTAGCCTTCTGACTTAATGTTAGGATTCGACATAACGTTGGGCTTTTGTCCAACTTATCTCTAAGAATTTCACAGTTTTAGTGATGATTTTTCCCTAACTTTGTTTCAGCATCTGTTTGCTGTTACTGTGAGAAAGCAAATTGAACTTTAAACCCTCATAGACCCTGTACCCTGCTGTTTCTTCCTCCCTTTTTAATAAATTCTATGGGGTTGTCCAGGAAGATGGTCATCCCACCAGTGAGGTAAGGCAGGTCCACGTCATGCTTTCTGGACTCAGCGTTATTTTCGAATGTTAAACCTAGCTTTCTTCTCATTATCGCTTCTGTTTTGTGCTTCTTTACTAGTCCCTTTCTGTTTCTTAAGAAACAGGTAAGACATTGTGATATTTATCATGGTTTGCAGATGTTTTTATGTTCCAATTAAAATGTTTGAGCTTTGTCCTGGGATGAAGTTAATTGGAAGCAGTTTCATCCTCTGTCACACTTTGCAACTTTGTTAAGCAAAACCAGAACAACACTAAGTTTCCAGTCTAGTTTCACCTCCTGTCTCACTCCACTTTCTGCTGTCGTGACAAAATGCCTCAAGCTGAATGCTTTCTAAAGGAAATGGGCTTGTTTAGGTCAATCTCTTGAAGGCTGGGAAACCCTGAAATCAGACAGCATCTGGTGAGTGCTTTCTGTCTACATCACAGACTAAATCAGTATCATTTGCGTGCTGCAGAAAAGGTGCATGCATGTATACAGATGTGTTTGCATGTGTGTGCACATGTGTACAGAGCCCAGACATCAATCCTTGGTATCTTTCTTTGCATACTGTCCACCTTCACTTTTGTTTGTTTGTTTGTGTTTGAGAAAGAGGCTGTCTCTGGCCTAGAATTTATCAAGTAGACTATGCTGACTAACCACAGGACATCTGCTTGTCTCTACTTTGTTCCCGCCTGGGATAACAATCACCATCTTTGACTTTATTTGAGATGGGATGCTAGGAATCAAACTCAGGTACTTCAGTTTGCACATGGAGCACTTTACTGATTGCATGACTCCCCAGCACTCATTTTGAGTTTAAATGACTTAAAATGAAGGAAGTGGATTAAATAGATAAAAGGAACCCACGGCCTCATGAAAAAGGGGAGTTGACAAAACACAGTTTTGCAGTCATTAAAAGCAATCATCACCATTTAATGATGATTTTTCTAAGTCAAAACAGCTCAAACTGATTGTACAAGTGGTATGGTTTGAAAACAAAATGTCCCTCATTTTGTTTCCCTCAAGGTAGTGGCTTGGTTCCCAGCTTCTATTCTATTTTGGAATATTTTAGACACTTTAGGAGGTGAGACCTAGATGGAGAAAGTATTCCTTTAAAGGTATCTTGTCCCTACTCCCTTTCAGCCTCCCATATGCCCTGTGCCTATCATGAGGTGGTAACCAGCCCTTACGTACTGTACCCTACCTTCCATGGTGCTTGGCCTCCCCCTCAGGCCCACAGCAGTGGGATCAGCAACCACATACTGAAACCCCTAAACCCATGAGCCAAAATAAATCTTTCCTCTCTTAAATCTTTCTTCTCAACTATTTACCACAGTGATGATAAAACAAAAAGCTATATTGGCTCCATGTCTTTGGAAAACAAGGAATGTGGCCAGGTTGTTCTTGCTGATAAAAGCAACTTTGAAAAAGGAAAGGTTTATTCTGACCAATGCTCCACATGGCAGGAAAGGCATGGCGGTAAGAGCTTACAGCAATGGGCCACGCTCCATCCACAACCTGGAAGCTGTAGACTGGTTGCTTTGTTTCATTCAATCCAGATATCAGACAAACCCATGGGATGACATCATCCATATTCAGCACTGGTATCATTTAACCCAATCTAAAAACTTCCTCACAGATAGAACCTCAGATTTGTCTCCTATATATTCAAAATCCTGCCAAGTTGATCATAAATATTAACCAGCATAGCCAGAAATACACAAAAACTATATAATGAATTTGCTTTGATCTGTGCTATGCTGGCAAACAACCTTGAAATAATAGAAAAATAAAGCTGTTCAATTTGGAGCATTTGTCAATTTTTTGTAGTATGACTATTCCTTGTTACCTGAACTGATTTCTTTTAAATATTTACTTATTTTGTGTGTGTGTATGGGTGCTTTTCCTGCATGTCTGCACACCGTGTCTGTGTGTATATATATATGTGTGTGTGTATATATATATATATATATATATATATATATATATATATATATGTGTGTGTGTGTGTGTGTGTGTGTGTGTGTGTGTGTGTGTGTGTGTGTGTGTGTGTGTGTTTTGTTTTGTGGGTGTGTGTTGTTTGTGTTTTTGTGTGTGTGTTTGTGTGTGTGTGTGTGTCTATGTGTGTGTTTGTGTGTGTGTCTGTGTGTGTGTGTGTGTGTGTGTGTGTGTGTGTGCTTGTGTGTGTGTGTGTGTGTGTGTGTGTGTGTGTGTCTGTGTGTGTGTGTGTGTGTGTGTGTGTGTGTGTGTGTGTGTGTGTGTGTGTGTGTGTGTGTGTGTGTGTGTGTGTGTGTGTGTGTGTGTGTCTGTGTGTGTATGGGTGTGTGTCTGTTTGTGTATGTGTGTGTGTGTGTGTGTGTGTGTATGTGTGTGTCTGTGTGTGTCTGTGTGTGTGTGTGTGTGTCTGTGTGTGTATGTGTGTGTGTATGTGTGTGTGTGTGTGTGTGTATATGTGTGTCTGTGTGTCTGTGTGTGTGTCTGTGTGTATGTGTGTGTGTCTGTGTGTCTGTGTGTGCATGCTTGTGTGTGTGTGTGTGTGGTGTTCACAGAGGAAGTCAGATTCCTGGAGAGTAGAGCTATCGATGGTTGCGAGCCACCATGTAGATGGTGGAAACTGAACCCAGTGTCCTAGAAGAGCAGTTGGTACTCTTAACCTCTGAACCATCACTCTGTCCCATCTGGCCTGATTTTAAGGTAATCCCCTGAACTTGGAATTGGAAACAGATGAAAATAGACTTCCCTGCATTGATATGGCTGAGTTCCATTATACCACTTCATTAGATCCCACAAATTAACTCTAAAGAAATTAATTTTGTCAAGTGATTTTTCTGTAACTATTGAGGTGAACATACGATTTTACCCTTTGGTCTGTTAATGTGGTGTATAGTGAATCGATTTGTGTATATTGAACCATCTTTGTGTCTCGGGGATAATTGTACTTAATCACAGTGTGTGGTCCTTCTAATGTGCTGTTCAATTCTGTTTGCAACCATTTTGTTGAAGGTACTTTCCATGTACATTTGTCAAATATTTTGACCAGTAGTATTAGTTCCTTGTGTCTCTGGCTAGCTAGTATCAGGATAAAGCTGATGACTCCTTCCTCCTCATAGTCTTTTGGAAGAGTCTGAGAACGATTTGCATTAGCTGAATAACTGCCATCCTTTAAATATTTGAACTAAGGAGTGGAAAGATGATTGGAGAGATGGCTCAGCAGTTAAGAGCCCTTACTGCTCTTGCAGAAGCTCCAGGTTCAGTTCCCAGCGCCTGCACGGTGTTTCCAGTTCCAAGAGACACAGTGCCCCCTTCTTGTCTCTGAAGGAGCTGCATGAATACATGCAGGCAAAACACTAACACATGTAGAGTAAAAATGCTTATTAATACTCATCCTTAAAATCATCTGGCCCTGGGTTTTCCCTGGATGGAAACTTCTGGTTACCAGTTCTATGTCCTCATTCAGTTTTTGGTCTTCAGATTTTCTGTCTCTTTCTGATTCATTCTTGTTTTGTGTATTTCTACAAATGTTTTCCATGTTTTGTTTTGTCTTTGTGGCTGTGTTTGCTTTATTTTTATTTGGTTTGATTTGGTTTGGTTCTTTGAAACATGATTTTATTTTGAACCTGCAGGCTGTCCTAGAACTCAGAGCAAACCTCCTGTCCCTGAATACTGACTGTGAGAACTACACATATGAGCCACTATGCCCAAAATTTGGTGACAGCTTTTGATCATGAGTGATTATTGAGTTATGATCAAGCATGAAATTAACAAGGAGAGGTAAGTGACAAAGCTCAGGAGAAAGTAGACAAAGATTCTTTAAAAAAAAAAAACTAAAAATAGGAGAAAAAGTAAACATCATCATCATCATCTAGCTAAAGTAGGGGAAAAAAAGATCTTGAATTCCAGGCCAGACTGACTTATACAGCAATGCTCATCTCAAAGAGAAAGGAAAATTGTGCACAGCATTCATCCATGGAATGTGCTTCCATATAATAAAGGTCATAAGGAACAAGCCCATAGGTACTTCGCACCCAGCAGTGAAGTGAGGAAAGCCTTTCCTCTGTCAAAAATGTAACAAAGATGTCAGCCCCATGTCCTTCAACATCATTCTGGAAGGCTTAACCAGAGCAACAAGGCAAGAAAGAAAAAAAAAGGAAAGGCATCTACCTATCAATGGAAGAAGTTAAATTATCTCTGCAGACAAGAACTTATATAGAGAAAAATTCTGAAGAATCTACTCAAGGTGTTGTCCTTATAGGATGGATAACTGAAAAACACAGTGTGGGTAAAGCTAAATATTCACATTCTAGAAAGTGCAAGTTAACCCTTTCCTTACCCTACACACAGAAATTAATTCAAAGTAGAATAAAATTTGGGACTGCGGCTTGGTGGTAGAGGATGGGCTAGCATGTATAAGATGCTACAGCAATTCTGAGCATGGCGCTAAGTGAGTGCACATTAAACCAACCATACTCTCAGCTACTCAGCTGCTGAGAAACAAGGATCACAGGGCTGTACCAGCCTGGACAACTTAGGTCCTGTCTCAAAATAAAAATCATAAAGTGAAATGCCAGTCAAGTGGCGTGGGTCAGACCCTGTGTTCAATGTCAAGCACTGCAGAAACATGGGTTAAAGACTTAAGTGTAAAGCCTAAAACTTCTTAGAAGAAAATACGGAAGAAAAGTTCTTTAGTGATGATATATGTGGCACTGAAATTACAGGTGACAGAGGCAAAAATAAACCAACATTACATCAGAGAATAAACAAGTGAAAAGACAATATACAGAATGGCAACAGTATTGAAATCACATGGTTGATAAGACACACGATCAGGCAAGAAGAAATTAATACCCCAAGTGTGCAAGGAATTCGAGCAATTCAGTAGCAGACAATCACTCAACTTAGAAAGAGACAAAAGACTTAAGCCTTACACTAGCCTAGAGAAATATAAGTTAATACAATCACTATGAAAAAGAGTCTAGAGGTTCCTCAAAGAAACAAAATGAACTTGGCTTGTTGAAGAGATGTCTCTCACCCTGTGTTTATTTTAGTCAGCTTTGATCACAATAGCTAAGCTACAGCTAAAACTTGGGTGGTCAATGGCAGAGGACTGAATAAGAAAATATAAATCAGACACAAAGACAAAGACAACCCAGCTTGCATTCAAAAGAAGAAAGCCTTGTCATTGTCAAAAGGGCAGATGCGCCCAGACGGTATATTAGTGAAATCAACAGTGAGATACACAGTGGAGAGCTTAATTTCACTGTCAGCTCACACAGCAGATAGTAAGATGGTCACTTCCAGGAATTCAGAGTAAGGAAAATGGGGAGACGTTGGCCAAAGGACGTAAGTGAACTCTGGAGAAACGACATGCAGTGTGGTGACCATGTTTTAAAATGCTGCAATTTTTTAAGTAAGAGGACAAAGAAGTCTAGTGATCTCACCAAAACTATGGGGAGGAAAGTGGAATCTATGAATGACTGCAATGTTAATTAGCCTGACTGGGATGATCATTTTACTTGTATTAGAAGCTATCTGTAGTGTGGTGGTGGTGATGGTGGTGGTGGTGGTGGTGGTGGTGGTGGTGGTGGTTGTGGTGGTGGTGGTGTGTGTGTGTGTGTGTGTTATTGTGAAGGAGTCACTCTACCATGTGAGTCCTAGAGACTAATCTCATGTCAACTGAGATATTTTTGGACAACTGTCACATTTACCCACGGACACATCTGGCCAGCTGCGATAATTTTAAAATGTATGTGTACATCAAAGCAATAGTCAGTAAGGGCTAAATACATAGCATTTTTGATCTGTCCATCTACCACAATAATGCTAAAAAAGGTGAAAGAATTCAAACAATGACAACAACCAAAAAGCTGACACCAGCTATTTCTGGTAGCAAATAAACTATAAAAACTAAGTATATTGCTATCATACTCTATGGAATAATACGCAGCTATTTTAAAAAGACAAAAGAGAGAGTTTAATGATATAGAGAAACACTGCGTAAGGAAGAGAGAAGTGGTATGAAATGTGGAAGGTCACCTCAGCTTTGACAATTCCTCAAAATAAAACCCTACCCTGTTAGCCTCAGGATAGAAATTAATTTATGGTTCTTTAAAGGGGCCTTTTAAAGTCATTAGAATGACATAGTTTTAAACATAAGAAAAAACCAGTAGTAGCTGGCTTAACTTTTAAGATGAGTAGCCCAGGCCGATGCAGAAGCCACTGGTCAATTGCTAGGCAGGCTGCTCCAAGACTTGTTACTTCACAGGAGATGGTTCAGGTGATAAACTGTTCTTCCCACAAATCTTGAGGACTTGAGTTTAGGTTCCTAGCCCCCACAAACATAGCCTGGCACAAGAATTTATGTCTGGAACCTTAGTGCTCCGGAGATGGAGACAAGCCAGTCGCTGAAGCTCACTGGCCAGCCAATCAGCTGAAGCTGTGACCTCCAAGCTCAGGGAGAGACTTGGTCTCAAAACGTAAGATGGAGAGTAATGGAGAAAGATACCTGAGTCGATCTCTAGCTTCCATGAACACGAATGTACACATGTATGCACATATGTGTACTCATGAGGACACATGCACATATACACAACTCACAAATCATTTGGAACCCAATGGAAATACAACTCAAAACGTCTATAATGGAAACCTCTGACTGGGTTCCTGTTCTCCCCACCTGAAGGGCAGAATTAAGGACAGAGAGTGGCAGCTCAAATATCAATATGATCTGTAGCTCTTCAGGAGATCCTGCTCACTTAGCCTTCACCACTATCTCTAAGCAATTGTTGAGACAATATCTAACAATGTTGTGTACAGTAGCAACAAGTCCTGAGCTTGGCCAGGGCATCTATGTATCTCCCACTAGTCCTAAACAAAACATCATACATTTATGTCATTTCTATTCAAAGAGACAAAATTAAGATTGTCTTGATTTATTACCAGGCCCTTGCTAGACTCTGAAGACCTGGGAGGAATACCAATATGGCCCCTGCCTTTCAGAAGCCTGCTGTATTCATTACTTGCCTTGATTCTATGACAAAAACAACTTGAGGAAGGAAGTTTATTTGGGCTCATAGGTAGACAATGTAACAGCTAAGGATTCCTTTGTGTCCAAAACCAAAAATCCGTGTGTGCGTGTGTGTGTGTGTGTGTGTGTGTGTGTGTGTGTGTGTGTGTGTTTGAAATTTATAAAAGAACTAGCCTTGGGTATTTTGTTACATGAAATGAGGGCACTATTTCCTCAGATAGACTCTTTGTACAATGTTAGACGCCACAAGTTGCATAAAGTGCCTTGTGGAAACTGATCCTTTCTAGTCTAAACTGCAAATAAGCCAAATTTAAAAGAAAAAAATCAGCCTTAGAAAAATGCAAGTGCGTCCTCACTTAAAGCATCGGACTGCCGTTGCAAATGGCAAGTCGTCTGTGCTTTGCACGGAGGCTGGCAAACCGAACACGGAACTCACTGGAAGGCACTTATAAAACATTCAGGCTCGGATAAATGGATTTTAATTGAATGGAAGAGAAAGCAAAACTAGTTCCCATGGGAACGAGCTTTTATCTGTTCAGGTAATCTGAAGTCAAAGGCACCAGCCCTGACGTTTTTGAATTGGCCTTAAATGGTCCTACAAAGACGGATACAGTGATGCTCCTAAGTAGAAATGGTCTGATAGTTCCATCTGGGCCAGCACACAAGTACTCATGGCTACTGTTTATCAAGAAAGACAGTAGATGGCAGCCTTTCTGGTAAATCAAAAGAGGAGAAGCCCTGCTCCTGGCCCTCACTCACAGCCCTTGCTGCTGGGAGATGGCCACTGGAGGTACTGTCATAAAGTGTGCTGTGTCTTTGAGTGATTAATTAACACTGCATATTTTATATAAAAGAACATTCAGTGCCTGAGCACTTAACACTTAGTGAATTCTTCTTATGTGTCATGGGCTTTTCAGGTGGCCTCTCGATGCATCCTTCTGCATTCTCCATGGAACAAGCTCTGTTCTTATCCTGCTATTCACAAGAGGGAGGAACTAAGGTTCAAGGAGCCTGCCTGAGGTCTTTCAGGCTCCTGAAATGAGGATGACATGTGTTTTGTTTCCTGAAAAATGAACATGCATTCATACTTACTGATTTTCCACATTTAGTTTTGTATTTCCCCTTAATTCCTACTCCACAGACAGACGAATTGTGTTTGATCCTAATTTGTGTGTTACATTTAGCAATAACATATGAAGAGCTTCTCTCTCTCTCTCTCTTTCTCTCTCTCTCTCTCTCTCTCTCTCTCTCTCTCTCTTAGTAGACTTACAACATATCAAATCAAAACTTAGCCTACTTGTCTTCCCTTGAAAAGAATTATTGGGTGATTGATGTCAACCTATAAATGTTCATGATTTTTGGTAAGTAAAGTTATACCATAGATAAGTAACATTAGGTGACCAAGATGAAGGGCTCATGTTTACAAGAAAACACTTCTTTGCCATGGTACTTGAGATCAATGCCAAAAAAAAAAAAAAAAATCTGTCCAGGTTTCAAGCCTATTTTCCTGGGCCCTTTATTTGGATCAGACCTCATTTGATTCATGTAATGACAATGATTCTTAGTGGTTCCCATTTCAGCTTCAACCATCTCCAATCCCATCATTCCTTACAGCTCCTCTTGCCACACCTCCTTGTGCTACCCTGTCAGGGAACACATCCTCCCAGTCACTCAGTCACGCAATGATAACTTCATGCAGCTGTGCTGCTTGCCAGAATTAATGATCGAGGTTTTCCCCCTCAAGAAATAAGTGTACACAAAAATTAACAGTGGGTATAATGATGGAAAAGGATGCAGGCGATCTCAAGGTGAAACATTCGCATTGAGGTTATGTGTCTAAATAGCATTACTGCAGGAACATTAACTTTTTAAGAAAGACTGCATGGAGATGTCCATCCTTAATCCATAGGTACAAATTCTAAGTATCTCACTGACAGCTGTACCATGGAATTGCGCACATTGTTCATAAGATACTCAGGGGGCAGCCTTCTCAATAACAGGCAGCCTTAACAGATGGCCTTCAGCAGCAAGCCTGGCCCTACACACCACAAATATTCTCTCTAGTCTTCTCTACTATCCTGAGAAATATTTAATATCCAGTGGAGTAATAAAACGCCACTCTGACTCTGGATCAAACAAAAATGTCCCTTTATTCCCACAGCCTCTGAGCAACCAGCCTCATGGGCAGCTGGAACCCTCACATTGGCCCATTTCCAACCCCCCCTCTAACCAGAGCCAGGGCCTCTCCTTGCTTCGCTTCCAGGCCCAGGTGCCTTCTCTGTGGCCATCACAAGTGATTTAAGCCCTGGTGTGCTGCTTTGGTTATTGGACTGAGCTGCACACCACCTGTGGCCTATGGGTATTTTTGCTATCCATTCTAAACCATCCCTCATGCCCCACATTATTACACTTCCCATTTGGACGTGACTTCTGAACCATCCTTTACTTGCTGTGAGATGTAGGGGTTGGGACAGAAGGCAGCATAGGCAGCAGAAGTCAGACCTCTTTCCCTACCCACAACCATACCATGTGACTCAGGTCCTGTCTCCTCTCCATGGCCTTCCCCTTCCTCTGAACCAGCTTGGGGTCTTACTTGGTCTTTCTGCACTCTCCTCTCCTGGAAACCTCACTTCCCACCCCCATGCCTTACTTCATCCTCGAGGTTCATAAGCACTTACATCTGAAAAAAGGAAAAGGGTTTTTTTTCCTTAAAAACAGAAAAAATCTCCCAAGTTGGAAACACTGCCTACTGTAACTATAGAGATGCATCAATCACGTCGCAATAATTGCACAGCATAGGGTTTCCTGTTAGGGCTCAGCTACCTGCCAGAAAATGGCAGCAATCAGGCTATTGGCAGCAGACAATCAGGCATCATTTGTAATTCTTTATGGCTGCATGTTTCCTGGTCCGGGAATTGGATGCTAATCAATCAGTTGTCATGGCAACTCTACATCACACAGCTATCAATACAGAGAGAACGATGGGAGAAATTAGGAGGGCAGTGACTGCCACAGTCTCTGGAAAGGGGTGCCAAGTGACCTTGCTAAACAACAACCCATGAAAAGCAGGACCAATAAAGAGCAGGAGCCTCCCAAGGGTGAAATCTCACCCAGCCTCATTGGTAGGTAGCACAGCGAAAGTCATTGTCTTACCACAGTGGAAGGAGTAGGTGGGTGATTTTTGGGTCACCTCCCTCTCCTTGAATACCAGCTGAGCTCCCATGGCCAAGTAAGACACAGGATGTTTGAAGAAGGGGAAAAATGAACACTAGTGAGAGAGGAAGAGAAGGACCATGAGTTCTCCAATCAGCCAGCAAATGTTTAGGTACCCAATACATCCAAGGCCCTTCATGCAGCAAATATTTACCATCCTATGCTATAAACAGTAAAAGCCAACCAGGAACCACAAAGGTATCCAACGTGCCAGATGAAAGGTCCAATCTTGAAACAAACCTGGAGAGGTCAGAACTGGGAACAACCAACATGAGTCAGTGTCGTGGAGTTAATGCATCAAAACCTTTCTCTGGGAATGAGTTGGGTGTGCTGGATGATCGCTTAGCCTGCTTTAGTGAATCCTAACAAAATGAAGAGGTAAATGTATATGTTTCTGCCATACAGTGTAGGAAACCTCATCACAGAATGGAATAATGAGGTGTCATTTATGCCACTTAGCTCTAAAAGGCTAGGGCAAGACTAACTACAGTTGGGGTAGACGAACACCCAGCTCCATAGGTTCTGTATGACTCTGGTGTGACTCTAAGGTAGGCATTTCAATGCTTGATTCCTGGGTTTCCTTCTGTGTCTCTCCACTGAGAATAAGCATGGATGATGTTTAAATGAGACAGCATCTATGTGTCTTGACTTCTTTCTAACTTCACCTTTTCCAAGGTTCCCTGGCTCTAGTTAGAACAAACTGGCCTCTTGCATGAGGTCCAGAGTTCATTCTTCTGACTAATCATGCTGACCATTTTATCTGAGAAGGAAATGCCACCCAAAGGAAAAGAAGCCATCATTGTCTACAAGATACAAACTCTCCCATTGTTTACTACAGCACTACACATGATAACCAAGCAAGCATGAGTGAAGAGACAGGTGACTGAGTGAAGACTGGTGGTACTCCGTCTTGCTGGAATAGTTACCCTTTTCTCAAGAGAAAAGAAAAGAATGAAATCTTCAAATTTGTGTCAGCAAGAACAAGCAAAATAAGTTGAGCATAAGAAGACAAATACTGTATGTTTTCACTTATTCTGAAGCTGAGACCTTGATCTCATACAAGTAGAGGGTAAAGTGCCAGGACCCAGAGGCTGAGAAGGTAAGAAGGCAGATGGTTAACAGGGATGGTTAACAGATATAGGAACATGGCTGCATAGGAAGAATTAGTTCAAGCAATCCTGTAATACATCAGGACAACTTTGGCTGACAATTTACATGTTCCAAAATAGTAGAAAGATTTTGGAATTTTCCCAGCACAAAGAAATAACAAGTGTTTGAAATGAAGGATATGTCAATTGCTCTGATCTGAACACGATTCATTGTATATATGCATAAAATAATCATACTGTACTCCACAAATATGCATAATTATTGTGTCAAATATGTGTGTGTGTTTCATGAATTTATTCTAAAAAGCTTTCTAAACTTTCTAAATTGTCCAATAAGGACTTTTGACTTCTACATCGTTAGTCTCAGCCCACATATGCCTTGCCAATCTCAATTTTTGGGTACCTTTGAAAGAGAAGTCATAACAGAGCTTTCCATAGCTCTGTGGGTGGACTGGAGGACGGTAATGGATGGAGTATGAGAGGCTGGAGAGACAGCTCTGTGCTTAAGAATACTGGATGCTCTTAAAGGGGACTGAGTTCGGGGTTGGGGATTTAGCTCAGTGGTAGAGCGCTTGCCTAGCAAGCGCAAGGCCCTGGGTTCGGTCCCCAGCTCCGAAAAAAAGAAAAGAAAAAAAAAGGGGGGACTGAGTTCTGTCTCCAGCACCCACAAAAGGGCTCACAATCATCTGGAACACTAGTTCCAGGGGATTCAATGCCCTCTTTTGGCTTCTGTTGGCACCAAAAACATATCTGAGACATGGATATACATGCAATGAAAACATCTGTGCACATAAAATAATAAAACAATTCTTAATGATTTCTTACAAGATGATTTTATATCCTTCCTTCCTAACATGACCCACTCTCAAAATCATGCTCACCACTCAAATCAGGCAGTAACAATTAAATAGAATTTCAGTCCATTGGCAACTGCTGCCAAGATGCTATGGTATTGAAGGGAAAAAATGAGACAAGAAGTTATACTGGCTGGTTTTGTGTGTCAACTTGACACAAGTTGAAGTTATCACAGAGAAAGGAGCCTCGGTTGAAGAAATGCCTCCATGAGATCCAGCTGTAAGGCATTTTCTCATCTAGTGATCAAGGGTGGAAGGGCCCATTGTGGGTGGTGTCATCCCTGGGCTGGTAGTCCTGGGTTCTATAAGAAAGCAAGGTGAGCAAGCCAGAGGAAGCAAGCCAGTAAGTAACATCCCTCCATGGCCTCTGCATCAGCTCCTTCTTCCTGACCTGCTTGAGTTCCAGTCTTGACTTCCTTTGGTGATGAACAGCAACACAGAAATGTAAGCTGAATAAACCCTTTCCTCCCCAGCTTGCTTCTTAATCACGATGTTTGTGCAGGAATAGGAACCCTGACTTAAACAGAAGCCTAGTGAACATGAATCCATTTATAAACCAGTTAAATTACCAAACTATTCTCATCAGAGTAACATATCGTATAGGGATATGGCTCAGTTGATAAAGTACTTGCCCTACATACATGAAGTCCTGGGTCCAATCCATGTAAAGGGATCATGGTAGCACCCAAATGTAATCCCAGGGCTTGGAAAATAAAAGCATGTAATCAGAAGTTCAAAGTCATCTTTAGTTGCATTGCAAGTTCTAGTTCAGCAAGCTATAAAATACATTAACCCAGTCAATCAGTAAATAAAAAGGAAAGCACCAGAAGCTAGAGAGAAAAGCTCAGAAGTTAAAAGCATTAGCTGCTCTTTCCCAGAGCCCCAGATTGAGTTCCCAGCACCTACATGGTGGCTCACAATCATTTGTAGTTCAGTTCCATTATTCCAAAGCCCTCTGACCTCCAAGGGAAGAAGAACACGAGTAGCTCACATACATAATTGCACACAGAATAACGTAGAATAAAAATAAACAATCAGTCAGATAATAAGGTCTCATTAATGTATTTATACTTCAGACTAACTTTCAAACTGGATCATATCAGTCTTTCATGAAACATGATTTCCTCAACACAGCCTTTGGGCTTCATACAAATTCTCCCGCCTTCCATGAACAGGCAGTAGATCTTCTCATGGTGGGAAAAGTTCAGTTTTGGGTTCCACCCTTGTCTGCTCACAGCACTGTGTCTTTGCACAGGCAGCCCCTGCCTCTGGGCGACAGGCTCCTCCCCAGGCCTTGTTCTCAAATCCTGTTAGAACACAGCAGGTCCAGTGCAGAGCAGCAGCCCACATACCACGGCTCAGCAACAGGACTGATGGATGTCTTCAGTGGTGGAATGGTCACAGACAAGTGGAAGCATTGTGTAAAGCCATGCTATTGGGGTTTCCCTACTGAATCATCCCAGGAGCCAGTATCCAAAAAGGAAATCTGAAGTCTAGAATCAGCAGGCTTTTGTGTTTGTCATGTTATTACGGTCTCTAAAGGCTTGTGTTCCAAGAACCAAACTTTAGAGAACACTGAATTACCAACTCTTTGTTGTGGCAGCAACAAGCTAGTAATGACCCTGTGTCCCTGCTTCTTGAGGCTCACCACGTCTCCCCTAGCAAATTCTGAACAGTCTTACAAAGAACAGGCCAGGTGCACATGTGCAGAGACACAGAGACAGACGATGGCACATAGTTTATGAAATGGCTTCCTCTGTGAATATGTGTACATGCTATGTATGTATGTATATATATATATGTATGTATGTAAATGTACATATGATATGTGTATGTATGAAGATATAGATAAATATGTGTATATGTATGAGGAGTGGGGGATGAAGAGAAGGATGTGAATACATGTACAATTGTGCTTGGAAAACTCATCAGCTGAAACATAAGAGGTGACTCACAGAGGATTCCTTAGGAAGGACTCTGAGGATGGGGTTAAAAGATATTTTTATTTTATACCACTCAATATTACTGGATTTTATTTTTACCAGAGCATGTGCTGCTTCTATGACTTTAAATGAAACCAAATTCCAAAAGTTCCCTAGAAACATTTTTTTTGACACAGGGTCTTACCATGTAACCCTGGCATATATGCAACTCATAGCCCGGGCTAGCGTCCAACTCATAGAGACCTGCCTGCTGGAATTAAAAGTGTGTATCACTATGCCCAGCTTCTAGAAACTCTTTTAATACCAGGTATATAATTTTGTGGGGTTTTTTAAACCCCAAGTGAGACCAATTTGAGCCTCTCGTCTTGGTAAAAGCAACAAAAGTAGCCTTACACTGCCATTTCTCAGAGGTGCCTCCTTTTGGCCTGTGATGCCCACACTTGAGGCTGAATCGGTGCTTCCAACGTGCCAAGTACCCTAGCTATGGGACAAGGATGAGGTTTTGGACTCTTTTTAGGCAAACCAGATCAGCAAACTACAGCAAGGTAACAACTTTCAGAATCTGAATGCCTTTGAGCAAGAAGATGTCCAGCCATCACTGCCTGCTTCTCTTCCTACAGAAGGGAAGCTGAGACCCATGGGAGGGAAAAGGAACAAAGGAATTATGGCTACTGTGTGGTTTCTTCTGGCTCTAAGGGAATTCCCACCATGCCCTGTCTTTCTAAACCAGGGCAGAGTCGTCACTTACCTGTCCCCTATGGAGACAAGATGATTTCTCTGAGGAGGTGTAGCGGGAAATGCCTAGAAGCCTAGCATTTGAAAGGTGGAGGCTTGGGTCCAAGGTGGTCTCTGCCTATGTATTTAGAGGCTGGCTTCGGCAACATGAGAGCTGGTCTTGATAACAAAGTAACTAAGTTTAAAGGGATGGCTGCCCTAACACCAAGAATGACGGAAGTTAGATTTCCTGGAGTGAAGAAACAAAATCTGTAAGAAGCTTTAGCTAAGGAAATAGAGAAAGTCGGGCTGTTGGGGTGGTCTAGCTGACCCTTGACTTGATGACTATCTTATAGAGAGAAGAGTACGAAGGTAAGGATGGAGTAAAGAAACCAGGAGTGAATAGAATTTGAAAAGCAAGACATGTATGCCAACTGATGAAAAGAGTAGTGACCTCTCCTGTCACCTCTGGCATCCACTGGGTAGACCTGGGGGTTGGACACCTCAACTTCCACACTTTTGAGCTTAGTAATATGATGGTGGCTCTCAAAGTAGAAAGGAACATTTCTGCCTAAGTTAACTCTCTGATGGACAAAGCCCTCCCTTCAACGCTAGAATCTGTGTGTGTGTGTGTGTGTGTGTGTGTGTGTGTGTGTGTGTGTGTGTGTGTGTGTGTATTGTGGGGGGCAGTTTGTGGAAGTCTTAATAAAATGTAGCTGTAGAGCTCAGCATGGCAGTGCGTGCCCACAAGCCCAGTGCATTCAGGATGCTAAGTCTGGGCTACATGTGAAGGCCCTATGGCAAATAAATAGGTACCTTAAGTTTCCCTGCCTTTGTGAACAAGATTGCATTTCAGAGGGTAGCCTCTTCTACTGTGGTATTTCCTTTCACATCAAGTAAACATTGTTTTCTGTGTTTTTACACAGTAGGACCCTTGAACTACTGAAGTATAGTGGATTCTTTCTCTCTTGTTTCTTCCATGTTTTTACTAAAGGTACATTTTTACAAAACATTATTATGTCCAAGGGAATGAATCCTCCTTTTGTTTTTACAAACAGTTATTCTATTTGGGGGGAAAAAGGTTGCTTTTTGTTCTTTCCCCTTTTTTCCCCACATACAAAACAAAGCATTGTGGGTAAGTGAGAAAACAGCGTCCAGTGTTAGTTTTTTGCTTGAAGAGACGGGCAGTGTTCTGGGTTGTTACTGTGGCCATTTTATAGATGAGAAAGCTTAGTCCAGAAGATGCATACAAAGCCTGCAAGAGAGTTAAATAAGAATATGAGCCTCCGGGTTCTGGTCTCTAGACCTTCATGCCTTCCACTTGGCCATAGCAGCCCCGATGGCCTTCTCTCTCCACAGTTTCTCATCTCTACCTCTTTTCTGTCTGAGTCTGTCACTATACCTGCTCCCAGAAGCCTCTGTTTCCTTCAGATCTGCCATTTTTCCACTGTTGTTATTAAGCATTGATGATCTTTAAATCCTCAGGAAAAAAACTATTAACAGGATAGCATGTTTTCCTCATTCCCCAATCCCAGGCAGTATGGCCAGCCCGGAAGATCCTTCCCTGTCTTCCTATCTCCACTCACATTTCCAAGTGTTTGATATGAAGTTTATTCTGTGTGGAGTGTGTATATGCAGAGCCAGCATCAGGCCCCAAACTAGCCAAACGCCACTATGCTAGCATCATAATATATATGTGACTATGTTATTATCACAGGAGAAGAGGGAAGGATAAACAGAAGAGATGGGAGGAGGTTTGGGGGAGAGTAGTGACAAGAAGAGACATGAGCTGGTGGCATGAGAATGGCACTCTTTTCTCCTTTGCTAATAACATCATCAGAGATCAGGCTGTCCCTAAGCTACACACAATGCAAGTAAAACCCTGTCCTTGGGTCCTAGTTAGCTTTCTGCTACTGTGATAAATACTGTGACCAAAAGCAACTTGGGAAGAAAAGGGTTTGTTTCAACTAACAGATTACAGCCAGCAGTGAGGGAAGCCTATATTCCCAGTATTCAGGATGCTGAAGCAGGAGGATTATGAGTTTGAGACTAGATCATGCTACATAGATAGCTACATAGTGAATTGGAGGCCAGCTTGGGTTTCATAGCGAGGACCTATTTGTGAAAGGAGGGGGAGAAAAAGAAGAAGGAGGCAGAGGAGACAGAGGAGGAAATAGAAGAAGCAGAGAAGGAAGGAAAGGAATAAGAGAAGGAGGAGAGGGCAAAGAAGCAGAAGAAGAGAGGAGGAGAGAGGAGGAAGGGGGGAGGGGAGGAGGGAGAGGAGGCAGAATCTGTCATTGCACTGAGCCAATCTATGGGCCATTCAGCTGCTGTCTCTGTAGCCTCAGCTCCTTCATCACTAAGTTCAGCCACAACAGCCTTCTCTCCACAACAGAAGCAGCCAGTCTCCACTAGCCTTTGGGCCCTTGTACTTGCTGGTTCTGTCTGATGCTCTTTCCAGATGTTTGTATCACTCTTCCAGTGTCCTCACTTACACTTAACCCAGTGTCAGTGGCTTCAGGATGTCCCCATAGATGACCAATCTCTTTCCTATGCAAAATTAGCTAAATAAATTATAGGGTCATAATGAACAGAAAGCTCTCTCTCTCTCTCTCTCTCTCTCTCTCTCTCTCTCTCTCTCTCTCTGGTTTATATTCAGCTAATTTTCTCATACAGCCTAGACTCATTTGCCTAGGGATAGTACTGCCCACAGTGGACCTCTTACATCAATTAGTAAACGATATAATGTCCCCAGATACATGGGTAGGCCCATCTTCAATTGAAGTTCCACCTTTCCAGGTGACTCTGGGTTCTGTCAACTTGACAATAAACACTAACCAGGAGAACTTGCTATCCAATGCAGTCCCCACCACCCCACCCCTGCCACCAATGTTATATTTCTATTGCTTAGTTGGGAGTTTCACATAATGCACCCTGATCACATTCATTTCCCTGCCTCCCCAGGTCTACCCCCCCAACTCCCTTGTGACTCATACCAGAAAAGGGAAAAAGCACCAAGTCCAACTCATGTTGCCCATATACTCACTGAGCATGGTCAAACTCCCAGTGGCCAGACCCTTAAAGTCCTTCCCACCCCCACATCTGACAGAAGCCATCAGTGATGAAGAGGTACACTTCAGGTGTGGTCCTTAAACAGGCTTTTTATTCATCCTTCAAAACATTGCTACCCATAGACCTTTCTTATATAAAAATTCTAAAACCAACATTCAAGTCTCCTGATTGGTTCTTGGCTTAACTAGCCAGGGTCCACTACAAGGCCAAGTTACCCAGAGGGTATAGATGCCATGCTTCATACCTCTAATCCCAGCACTCAGGAGACATAGGCAGGAGAATTTCTATGAGTTTAAAGCCAAGCTGGGCTACATAATGAGTTCCAGTAAAACGTGGACTGTCTCACCAAAAAACAACTGGTGAACTGATGAATCCAAGCTCTGAGTCATCCCCCATGTCAGAGTCAGTCATTGCCAACCTTGCCTGTCAGGCTATAGCCCATGTAGCCCAGGTCTCTGACAGATGTGCATAAGAACCTTGGTAGGTCATCCTAATCATATATTGTGCCTCAGACTACAGACATTCACCTTGTATCTCCACATACACTCCTAGGCCCACAAGCCCTCAAAGGCCCATGCAACCCCAGGTGGCTTCCTCAGGCTGAGGCCCTGTGCTGGTCTGAAGCTCTCTACCAGGAGTAGTACTAATAGAAGGCTGGTATGCTGCTCAATTTAAAAAAATAAAACGACCCATAAGGTGGGTAATAACTGTCCCACGGAGAGATATGAGTGCCACTAAAGCTGTCATACTAGGAAAAAGGAATGATTGCTCTTCTCTCCTGCACTCTTCCCCACCCGCGTGAGCCCCAGAATCGTGCCCAGCCCTGTGTTAGACAGCATGATGCATGGGCCCTGAGCCAGTGCTCTTCAGAAATACCCAGGGAACTTTGGAAACAGGCCCCAGGGCTCCACTCCGGCCATGTGGAAGCAGAGACCTTGATGCTTTCTTCAGCCCTGCAGGTGATGGTGCTGAAGTTTATCCTGGCGCTGGCTTCTACAGACCACTGTGGTAGGGAACTGAGCAAGAGTGTAGGATGTGCTTTGTCCTTAAGGAGCTTACCACATAAGCAGAGAGATAAGACTCATTTATACGCGGTAAATTTAATTATTCCCTCTTCTGTGTTCAAACAGTGCCTCTGTGCTTATCTTCATTATGGCTTTTGTTTCATTGAGTTGGAAACGTTTATTAGCCCCTCTCCTTTATCAGCGCTCGGTGAACCATCGGAAGGAAGGCAGGGACTGTGTTCATTCGTCTTGGGTAGGTTTATACTCACAATCATTTAATGGTCCATTCCTTTCCTGATGCAAGAAAACTCAGGGAGGCTGGGGATGTAGCTCAGCTGCTGCAGAACTTGCCTGGTGTTTGTAAAGCCCTGGGTTTGATCCCTCACAAGACAGAAACTGGGTGTGGTAATGCGCATCTGCAATCCCAGTACCTGAGGTAAAGGTGGGAGGACTAGGACGGAAATCCCAAGAAGGAGAGAACCTGCTGTTGCACACTGTCCTGTGACTTCTATACAAGTACTGTAGCATACACAGCCACACACACACACACACACACACACACACACAAAATCAATGAATAAATAAAATGGAAAATGTAAGCTCTAAGGCTCTCATGTCAAGTAGGCACTGTTCCAGGCACCAGCTGTTCAGTGGCAAAGAAACGCATCCAGTCCCCAGCTGTCCTGGAACTAACGTGCCAGCAGGGGTGAGGATAGGAACAGTCAAGCAAATGGTCAAGACAGGGATGCAAATGAAATAAAGACATGGGAAAGAGATTGGTCATCTATGGGGACATCCTGAAGCCACTGACACTGGGTTAAGTGTAAGTGAGGACACTGGGAGAGTGATACAAACATCTGGAAAGAGCATCAGACAGAACCAGCAAGTACAAGGGCCCAAAGGCTAGTGAAGACTGGCTGCTTCTGTTGTGGAGAGAAGGCTGTTGTGGCTGAACTTAGTGATGGAGGAGCTTAGGCTACAGAGACAGCAGCTGAATGGCCCATAGATTGGCTCAGTGCAATGACAGATTCTGCCTCCTCTCCCTCCTCCCCTCCCTCCTTCCCCCTCTCTCCTCCTCTCTTCTTCTGCTTCTTTGCCCTCTCCTCCTTCTCTTATTCCTTTCCTTCCTTCTCTGCTTCTTCTATTTCCTCCTCTGTCTCCTCTGCCTCCTTCTTCTTTTTCTCCTCCTCCTTTCATAAATAGGTCCTCACTATGAAACCCAAGCTGGCCTCCAATTCACTATGTAGCTATGTAGCATGATCTAGTCTCAAACTCATAATCCTCCTGCCTCAGCATCCTGAATACTGGTAATGTAGGCATGAACAACCACAACCAACTATTTTTCTACTTCTGTTTCCTCTTGATTCAAAACACAACAACACAACACACCATCGGTCCATCTTAACCAGGGTGATCAACACAAGTGATTGGATTTTTCTTCTTTCACAAATCACCCCCATTGGAGCATGGGGTTGAATGGAAACAGAAAACAATGTCAAAGGCAATTTTCAAAGTCCAAGTAAGAGACAGTGGGCAAAGCAAAAGAAGCAGAGAAGTGGGGAGGGCAGGTGGCAGCGTGAATTTCGGAAGCATCTCCCACTCTGCTGATAGATAGGGTGGAGTAAAGCCATCAGGAGTGACTCCTGGATTAACAAATAAGCCCAGTGCCTGGAACGTAGTAACAGGGGTTTGATGGATGATTACTGAACAGCTAGATGAATGAGTATTAAATACCTCAACATCGGCTCTCCAACATAATTATGTGCCAGCGTGTCTGATGCAGACAAAGGCACTGGATCATCCAAGAGCTGTCACCAAAGCCAGAGGTGAGAGCGTGTGCCTGTCATTCTGGGTGCTCCAGAGGCTGGGACAGGACAGCCATGTCTCATGAGTTCAAGACCAGCCTGGGCAACGCGATGAGACATGTCAGAGAGAGATGGGGAGGGAGGGAAAGAGGAAGAGGGGAGATTTGTGTTCCAGCTCGGATGCTGAGTATCACCAGGATAGAAAAGCGAATGGGAAAGGAGGTGATAGATCAGATCGTAACAGCAAACCTGGTTGCGCTGCTGTAGTGTTTGGGAAGAGATTTGTTATTTTTTTTTGGGGGGGGGGAGGCCCTCAGGGGGAAGAGGCTTAGTTGTTTTGTTGTTGTTGTGTTTTGTTTTATTTTGTTTAAGGGACAGAGAAGTGGAGAGAATTGCAAAGATGGCTGTGCTGTCAAAGCAGAAGAGAGGACAGAGTTCATACAGATCGCAGCTACAAGCAGCCCTATTCGTTCTCCCAGGTAACTGCCATGGGTGGGGTATTGTCAGGAGCACCTCCCTAGTAGCCAGGGACCTAGCCCATTAGCAGGATGTCAGGAAGAAACTCCATTTGGACCCTCTTACCTTCTTCTCAGGCAGTTCAGTAAACCACCAGCTGGCCACTAGAAGCTGGCTGGCGGTAACAGCCAAGAGCACATTCAGGATCCCAAGGCAATCTCCCTGATGGAGATGCCTGGCCAGCGAATGACAGCAGCGGCCTCTGGTGGACACATGCTGTCTTGCAACCCCCAAAGACAACTGTCTTCTGCAGCCAGATCAAGAGATCGGGGAGTTCATTAGACAGCTAGGGAGCAACCACAGGAAAGACAGGGTTTCTAAGGAAGCTGGAATTGTTCCTAATGAGTATGAAACACCTCTGCTCAGAGGGCGGGTACCAAAATGTCTCACTCAGACCTGCCTCAGTAGGTACCCCAGTCTTCTTGAAGGAGTCACACAGGAGCGCTTCTGCGCCCTTTGCTTTTATTTCGAAGCCTGGGCACAAGTTTTCAGGATACAATATGCTGCAATAAGGATACAGCTAACCACATGGAGACAATACACTTCTCCTCACTTCAAGCTCTTTGCTTGTCTTTTGCCTCAAACATATTGCGATTATTTCGTGCGTGTGCGTGTGCGTGTCCGCGCACGCGTTCACACACAGACACTTCATGCGTGCCCGAATGCATTCCATTCACACAGCAGATATTTACTGAGCATTTAATATGCCTCAGACATGAGGCTAGCACCTAGAAACACAGAGATGAAGATATATATATATATATATATATATATATATATATATATATATATATATCAAGCTCTAAACAGCATGCTAGCAAGACAGCAAGGAGGAACCCAACCAGGCTGGATCAGTTATGGGTATTTTATTGAAGTTAATACATTGCATCTAGATCTTCACAGAAACAAGGATGTTTCTCTATCAAAAGTGATAAGAGACCATTGAAATGGCTCATAGGTAAAATTGCTAACCTGATGACCTGGGCTCCATCCCTGGGACCCACGCAGCAAGAGAGAGAACAAACTTTTATGAATTGTCCTCTGACCCCACCCCATTATACACTTAAAGTCTTTTTTATAAACAGTGATTTTTAAAGTTCCAGCAAGGTAACAGCACTCAGGAGGTAGAAGCAGGAGGCCCATCCTCAGCTGTATATAGAGTTCGAAGCAGCCTGGTAGACATGAGACCCTGGCCTCCCCTCCCCCCAAAACATTCCAAGAAGCAACAACTCATCAGGTGACATCTTAAAGGAGTTTTGGGGGCTAGAGAGATGGCTTGGCTGTTAAGAGTCTTTGCTGCTCACAATCACCAGTAACTCCAGCTTCAGGGGTCCCACCAACCTCTTCCAACCTCTGAGGGTACCTGCACACGCATAGCATGCACTCATGAGCATAAATAAAAGTGTTTTAAAGTTTCGGGAAAGGCATAGGACTGTTAGAGGCACCTTCCATGGCAGCAAGTGGCAGGGCCACAGGAAGTGGGGAGAACTGACTGAGAAAGGCCTTTGCTAAGGAGTTTGTGTAAGGAACCTCAGAGTCAGCTCAAGACACCTCAGGACTAAGTTCTCAGCATTCAGGAGATTTGCCCTAGACAATCAGAGGTCATGGAATAAGAGACAAGGACAGGAGATGGAGAATGAGAGAGATGAGGAAGGGAACAACGAAGAGGGAGGAAAAGGAGCAAGGGAAAGGAGGAAGGGGTATTTAGAGACAGACATGGCCCATACAAAAATGGTGGTTTATAAAGGTACAAGGGGAACCCCGTGTTACCCTGAGGTACTTAATTTTAATCAGGTATGTTAATAAGGTAAGCCAATGGGGTGAGGGGGTTACTTACTGGATTTCAACACTTTAATAGCTGAACCTAGTCAGCCTCAGGAAGTCGCCAAGTAAGGGAATAGTTCCTGGTGGCTAGCTTTAGGAATGGAATCTAATGATCTTTAAACAAGGCAGAGGGAATGGGAGAAAAGAGGAAGAGTAAGGCCTGTCAGAGCCATGGTCACCACGCTAAAGCTGGCCACAGTCCCTTCAGTTTGGGCTCTTGGGAAGGGTCCAGACTCTGTCCACGGTACGTTAGAAATAAGATGTGACTGGGCAGGCATGGTGGGGCTCAGAAGGCTGAGGCAAGAAGATTGAAACTTTGAGAACAGGCTGGGCTGCATAAGGACTTTGAGGCCACCCTGAGCTAGATAGCAAGACAAGGGACAGAGAGGAGGATGGAGGAAAGGAGGGAAGAAGAAGGGAAGAAGGGATGGAAGGATGGAGGGAGAGAGAGAAACTTCAGTTGGGATGAAGATCAGTAACAGAGCATGGGCCTAGCATACAGGAGATCATGGGTTCTAGTCCCTGCCCTGCCAAGAAGGGGTGGGGTAAGGGAGATATTGATATTGATATTGATGACTGAGGACCTATAAATATCTACTTGTACTCAATGCCTTGTCATTTCTGGGATGTGCTCTAGAGAGCTGACATACACAAGCATCATATCTACCTCTTCTTCGAGCCCTGAACAAACCCAAGCACTGAGCTAGCACTGTGTCTGGACTGTGTGCCTTGGGCTCAAAGATCTTCGTGTGCCCTTTTTCCTCTCTAAACCTAAAGTAAAGAGAAAGAACTGCATGGTGCTGCCAAGCGCTGTCCTAACTCTCCCAACCTCCTGCATGAGCTGAGTGTGCTCTGGCCAGACCATCCCCTGGGGACAGGTAGCAGAGGAGTATCCAGTCTGTGTACCTAGCACCTCTCAGAACCAAAGGAGCACTTAAGGAATCACTGAAAATTGGTCTTCAGCAAGTTAAGGTGGGATACATGTAATCCCAGTCCCAAATCTTGTATTTGGTGGACTGAAGTCTGTGGGGTGCGTAGAAAGAGAGTGTGTGATGTGCAAGGTTGGAGGAGCTTCCCTGAGCATCTTCAGCAGGAGAGCCTGAGAGATTTGTCATCAGATGGGGCGCAGTTCCTTCCATAATCCCAAACAAACCTTAAATGTGAATGTGTTCAGCCGAGAGTGTTTCACACAAGGGTCCATCCCCACTGTACACCTGGGCAGGAACTGAACAGCAAAGAAGAGAGTATCCCAGGAGGACAGACCGAGAGACAGTCTCCATGGATCTGACTATGTCACTGTGCGGATTTTAGGAACGCCCACAGTGTCACAGATCTGTAAGATGAAGGGGCTGCTAAAGTAACCCTCTAGCAAGTGACCTTGAGTCCCACCAACCAGGGAAGACTCTGAGTGAGCACTGGTTCACTGGGCGAGCCTCTCTCCAGGGCATCTCCAAAAGTTGAACATGAATATTTCTAGGGCTGGAAAAAGAATTTTCAGCTCCCCATTCCCAAGCACCCAGAGGGTCCAAACGTCTTCTGTTGACAAGAAACCCAGTGCTCAACTCAAAGGGAGCAAGAGGTAATTTATTCTTGCACCAAATATGGATGTCCATGGCCCAAACACAAGATCCCAAATAGAATTGATTTCATGACATGTTTTAGATACAGAACAAAAGAAAGTCACAAATCAAATTGTTTTCTAGGACCCTGGTAGAAACGTTGACTAGCTGGGGTATAAAAGCTGGGTGGGGGAATCTCTTCTATAAGTTTCAGATGTCAACTGTCATATGACACACTTGGCTTCCCAGGTTGGTGGAAAGTAGTGGTCTAAGTAAATATGTCTAAAAAGCCTACCTGACAGGCACAAAACTATTAGGTTAGACACAGAGGTGGTTGGTGAGTATCCGGGGAACTAAAGATGGCTCAAGATAATGGGCTAGAACTGTAGGTCTCCAGAGAAGTGTTCACCTGGTATGCAAAAGTCTCAGGATGTCAATTCCTGGTAGTACACAACACACACACACACACACACACACACACACACACACACACACACACACACAGAGAGAGAGAGAGAGAGAGAGAGAGAGAGAGAGAGAGAGAGAGAATTTCTGTCCTCTTAAACTTTGTCCTGACCCCGTGACCTCTCCAGGGGCAGACAGCTCCCCTGTGATAGAGTGCTTAAGTGGCCTGTGCACAGCTCTAGGTTTAATCTCCAATACTTCAAAAGTAAATAGATGTCGCCAGCACACAGAGCTGTCCTCTGCGCCCATGTCACACATGGAGACGTGTCCTCCTAAGGACAGAAGCCAACCAATTCAAATGGAATCTTCCTTTTCTAAAGGAAGGAGAAACTCCACAGCTCTCTGCTTTGACCTCCAGGTTGTTGACAATTCTTACTGCTCCTGGTGCAGCACATGCCCACCTCACCTCTCAGATGGTGCTCTGGTAGCCATATGAAAAGTATCTTAGGTAAAGTGTTTTTAAAGTGTTTCCCAATTGCAGTTCTTATTCCCATTCCCAATCCTACACCTGAAGTTCCCCAACTAGTAATGAGCTCCCTTTGTTCTTTGTAGATTCTCCTTGGACAGTCTCCTTGTGGGTGATGCTAAGTTCCCTCTAGAAGAGTAGGAGAAGTTCTACCACACAGTACCCTGGCCATGGTACCCTTCCTTCAGAACCCATGACTTAGAAGTGAGATTTTAAAGAAGCGTACAAGTCTGTTGGTTTCCAGCTACAGGACCTAAGGATCTGTTTTGTAAAGTTCCCTGAAGATAGGCTTTCTGTTTATTCCTGTAAACATATCCCCTACTGTGGGCCAGAGGCACAGAGGTGTATGGGTGTATCAGGTGCTTGTGGGAAAGCACAATGAGTGAATACATGAACGACTAAGAAAAAGTCAAGGGGCAAGATGATAAGGCAAAAAGCAAATCCCCAAGATGAAATTGACTCCCTCTTCCAGGAGAGAGAGAGAGAGAGAGAGAGAGAGAGAGAGAGAGAGAGAGAGAGAGAGAGATTCTGTATGTTCACATCTGTATGTGTTTATGTCTATGTCTCTGTGTGCCTCTCTGTGTGTATTTGTGTGTTTCTCTGTGTCTTTTTGTATTTGTGTGTGTGTGTCCCTGTCTGTGTCTTTGTTTTTTGTGTGCCTGTGTATGTGTCTGTATGTATATGTGTGTCTCCATGTGTCTGTGTGTATATGTGTGTGTTTGTGTATGTGTGTATATGTGTATGTCTGTGTATGTGTCTGTGCGTACGTGCATATCTATGTGTCTGTGTATGTCTGTGTTTTGTGTGCATATCTGTATGCCTCTGTGTGTGTACCTGTGCCTGTGTGAGAGCATCTCTGTGTATGTCTATGTGTCTGTGTGTGTATTTGTGTCTGCATGTCTTTGTGTATGTCTGTCTGTTTGTGTGTGTGCCTATGCCTGTGCCTTTGTGTGTGTCTGTGTATCTCTGTGTCTGTGTATATGTGTGTCTGTATGTCTGTGTCTGCATGTCTGTGTCTGTGTGTCTGTCTGACAATCCCATTAATTCATCCCTTCCTTGCTCTTCAGTTTTGTAAGGGACTAAACGTGGTTTAGGGGGAGCCAAGCCTGGCTGTTAATCTCGCCACCAGAGGGTGGTGCAGACTAAAGACCAGGAGTTTTCTTTTCTTGTTTCACACATGCACACACACACAGGCACAAACACACATGTGCACACACACTCACACACACACCCAGTGGGTAACAGCACCCTCTCCACTAAGGCCAGTTTTGGATCCCTGGTTTAGCACTTCTTCCCTGTGTACTCCTGAAACCATAAGTCTCTTACCTGCGTCTTTGCATTTGGGGCCTATAACTAGGTAATTAAAATCTGTAATTTGAAGAATAGAAAACAGGAGGGTCCCTGGCCAGTCTGTCTGCTCTGTTCACTCTTAGGAAACATCCCCACCATATTTTTCTAGACAACTCACCATGGTCCCGGGGGGAAGCCAGAAGCTTCTCATGGATGATCCATATTTAATTGATAATTAATTGGCCACAAGGGGCTGACTAAAAAGCCATGAAATCACAGCAAAAGCCTTTCTGGGGAAGATCGCAAGCACTAGGCTATTATCATTCAATGTTTGGGCTCAAGCTGGATTAGAAATTGAGAAAGCAGCTTGACCCCTCAGCATCCACTTGTAAATATTGGGTCTGGAATGAGGAGGAGGATGCCCAAGGGAAAGAAGGAAGCGAAGGAGATGGTCTGGCCCATTACTCTATCCCACAAGGCAAAGATAACACTGAACGAATGTCATCTCTTCCAGGTCATCGCGGATACACGTTTCTTCATTTGACGATGAAACGTAAGGTTTACAACTCTCCCTTTACTATCTTTAGTCATTCACTCAGCAATAATTGGAATGATTGGATGGGCAGTGCTGTAAAGCAGAGGAGATACTGAGACTATAAGGTAAGGCTTCAAGTGTGAGCACAGTATCATGAAAGTCCAGAGGATAACACCTTCCCTCCTTCAAGCTGAAGCTTTTTAATTGTACTGCGTTTTACTCCCTTCTAGTAACTAGGCCACATGCTCTTCCTCAGCATCAGGGACCTGTACAGACAGCCTACTTGTGTTTATAGATTAGGACTGTTATTTACCACAGAACTGATTAGATGAGCAGATGGATGGATGGATGGATGGATGGATGGATGGATGGATGGATGGTCAGGCAGACAGATGGACATACAGGCAGATGGACAGATGGACAGATGGATAAATGGAAGTATGGATGGATGGAGTGGTCTGAATGAGAATGGCCTCCTTGGTTGGGATTTAGCTCAGTGGCAGAGCGGCTTGCTCAGCTCAAAAAAAAAAAAAGAAAAAAAAGAAAGAAAAAGAAAGAAAGGAAAAAATAGCATCATCATTTTTGGGGTTGGGGGTTTAAACAGTGGTAGGCACTTGCCTACTGCATAAGGGCAAGGCATAAAGGCCCTGGGTTATCCTCAGCTCCAGGAAAAAAAAAAAGAGAGAGAGAAATGGCCTCCTGGACTCATATATTTGAATACTTGGATCCCAATTGGTAGGATTGTTTGGGTCTCTCTCTCTCTCTCTCTCTCTCTCTCTCTCTCTCTCTCTCTCTCTCTCTCCTCTCTTCTCTCTCTGCTTCCTGGTTATAGATAAAGACATAAGCTCTCAGCTGATCCTTCACTCTGCCATTGTGGACTTTTACATCTGAAACCATGATCCAAATTTAAATACTTTCTTTTATTAGTTGCCTTGGCCATGGTGTTTTATCATAACAACAGAAAAGTAGCTAAGACATTAGTATAAAAATAGATGGGTGAATGGATGAACAGATGTATAAACACTTCATCTTCTCTCTTATCCCTCTGCTAAGTGTGGGAGCGTATTCGCTACTTTTCTCTTGGCTATAACTAAAAGCCTGCCGTGGAAGGAAAGCTTGTTTTGGATCAAGGTTTGATGGTATAGTCCACCATGGGGAGTGAGGAAATCCAGTGTGTAAAGCAGCTGATGATCCAGTGTGCCTGCACCAGAGAGCAGAGCTATGAAAAGGCTGGTGCTCACAGTACTGTCTCCTTTTTATTCAGTCCCAGCTCCCAACCCATGGGATTCAAATTCTGTGAATTTACCACTTTCAGGGTAAATGTTCCCTCCTCAGGGACAACTCTCAGGAGACACCCTGGCAGCTGTGTCAAATCTGTGAACTGGCCTTAATGAGAAACAGCTGAAGACTGGCATGGTACTTCATGCTGTAATCCCAGCAATCAGGAGCCAGGCCCCAGTTCAAATACAGCCTTGTTGATATAGTAGATGTCAGACCAGCCAAAGCTACATTACAAGTCCCTGTCTCAGAGAGAGATGGGGGGGGGACAGAGACAGAGACACAGAGACACACAGAGATCCTAGGGATGGAGGAGTCTCCCTGCTGAGTCTGTGAACTAGTTAACTAGACACATTCTGCATGCTAGAAATATCCAGGCCTTGCACTGTCAGAAAGAAGACTGTGGGAGCTGCCCTGGAAGATAAAGGGAAAAGCAAGCTGCCTTTATCAGAGCTGGAGGAGTTTATTGAGAAACAAAGAAGTCCACAGCCTAAACAGCTCAGAATTACTCACTCCTACTCAACTCGGGGACCCAAGGGCAAGGGTCTCTCTGTCATCTGAATGACTGAGTTTGCCCTGATTTTGACTAATTTTTTTTGTCTTCCTTAATGGCAAATAATAGTTGTATATCTTTACAGCATAGCATGTAATGCTCTGGTAGTGATACACTATACCCAGTATTTTTACACTACCCTTCATCTCAAACACTTCCCTTTTATTCATAATAAGAAATTTCAAGGCCGTCTCTTCTGACTGGCTTGAAAGTATTAACTACAGTCATTCTGAGCTATAGCACAGTCACCATGCTTCCTCTTACCTGATTGTGAGTATGTCCCCTTTGTCTAGCCTCGCCCTGCCTCTGGTAATCCCTATTCCACTCCCCATTCTAGCCAGCTCAGCTCTTCTAGGTCCCACATATGAGACCACGTGGCATTGCCTCTCTGTATGTGGCTTATTTCACTGAGCATAATGTCCTCCACGTCCATCCAAGTGATCTCAAACAACACCACTGCATTCTTTACTCTGGTTTTGAAAGTAACAAGCTTAAGATTGGGAGAAGTCACTTTCTACCTCAGGATTTTTTCTTTATTTGCTTAGGGGATTCGTGTGTGCGTGTGTGTGCGTGTGTGTGTGTGTGTGTGTGTGTGTGTGTGTGTGCGTGTGTGTGTGTGTGTGCACCTGAAGAAGACCTCTGATTCCTGGAGCATGCTAGGGTGAGTACCTACTGATGAGCTCCATCTCTAGCCCAGGAGCATTTTCAATTGGCTAACTTCAAACTACTTCTAACCTATTGCAAAGAGAATAGGGCTAGGTGCAGCAGTTCACGCTGTAATCCCAGCACTTGGGAGACAAAGGCAGGAGGATTACTACAAATTAAAGGCCATCCAGGACTTCATAGTGAGTTTCAGGCCAACACAGGCTAGAGTGAGACTCTCACATTTAGTAAGTAAGTAAGTAAGTAAGTAAGTAAGTAAGTAAAGTAAGTAGATGGATGGATGGGTGGATGGATGGATGGATGGATAGATAGATAGATAGATAGATAGATAGATAGATAGATAGATAGATAGATAGATAGATAGATAGATAGATAGATAGATAGAGATAAGAAAACCCATTTTCTGAGCATTTCTCAATGTGTGAAGCCTGGAGTTCACAGGGCAAGGGAGTGCGAGTGTACATGGGGACAGGAAAACCCATCTCCAAATAAGAAACAAGCAAACCAACTTTATATCCTTCAGTTGTTCATTTGTCCGGACCTGAATTCCTCACCCATCATGGAAGTTTCTTCTTTAGTTGGATTCAGTTTGACTTCTCTGTCTCTTTTCTGCTCCTCTCGGCTGCCCTCCCCAGCAGTCTCTGCAGTTCCAGAATAATCTCACTTTTCCCGTGCCGTGTGCTAAGAGGTAAGTGCTGAAGCACCTGCCCCCTGCCTGGGCCTGCAGGGCTCTCCCCTGGCTCTGAGTGAGCCACCCAGGGACTCAGCACCCAGCGGGCCACTCATTTGCCTCTTGGTTATATTTTACCTTCTTAGAGTAATTCAGATATCAAGCTGACTGTGCGACCAGACTACAGGCACAAGAGTTTACGTATACTTATGAATATCTGTATATTCAGGAGTATAGATTTTGGGCTTAGGGTTAAAAGCACTTGTTCCTCTTGCAGGAAACTTGGTTCAATTGCCAGCACCCACATGGCTGCTCACGACAACCTGGAATTCAGCTCTGGGTATCTACTGCCCTCACTATCTCCCAAGGGCTCTAGGCATGAATGAGGTACTCAGACATGTGTGCAGCACAACACCCATACACATGAAATAAAATAATATAAAATAAAAAAATTAAAGGATCTAGATCTTTCTGTCCCCCTATATCTATGTTCGTGGGGTTTGTTGTTTGTTGGTTGGTTGGTTTTGGTTTTAGCTTTGAGGCAGAGTCTTACTATGTAGCTCCGGTTGCCTGGGACTTGTTATGTAGACCAAACCAGCCTCAAACTCACAGAGACCTCCCTGCCTCTGCCTGCTGAGTGCTGGGATTATAGGAATGCACCATCATCACTGACTGTATCTATGTTAATATATGTCCACTTCCACATGCAGTGAGTTCAGGTAATTATAAGAGCAGGCCTAGTTTTACATATAGATCTTCATGTGCATGTATAATGTGGGTACATGTTTATGAGATCACTCAAGAACAGTTCTCTCATTCCTTTGAAAAATTACTTTTTCCCTTTCCTTCTATTTTTTTTTCTTCTCACTCTAACGGGAAATGGAGTCTAAGAGCTGGAGATAAGGCACAGTGGTTAAGAACATATATTGATCTACTAGAGGACCCAAGTTTGATTCCCAGCACCCATGTCAGATGGCTCATAACTCTCTGTAACTTTACTTCCTAGGGATCCTATATTTTAAAATAATAATAAGGTAAAAATATGACAAGGATTGTAAGCAAAAATCCCTAGGTTTAAGAATATATAAGTATACATGGTCACATAGAAGCAGAGCTATTTGGGGAAGGAAGTAAACCAGAAGAAGGGAGAGTAAGGGCACTAGGGATAAGTAGGAGCAAAAGGCAATGACATGCATGGAAATGTTGTAAGGAAACTCATCACTTTATACACTGACTATAAAGACTTAAATAAATTACAATAAATAGAAAGGAGAGGCAGGCAGATCTCTGAGTTCGAGCCCAGCCTGGTCTGCTAAGGGAGTTCTAAGACAGCCAAGGCTTCACAGAGAAATCCTATCTTAAAAATAAATAAACAAATATGAAAATGGTCTAGGAACTGAGGGTACATCTCAGTGGCAAAGCCCTTGCCTAGCATGTGGGAGGCACTAGGTTCAAATCCCCATGATTCGCAAAATAAAGAGAAGAGGAAGGAGTGCCTGTTCCTTTTCCTTGAGTCTTGGCTATCACTGTATCATAACTCAAGCATAACAATGAAAATACAGTAAAAGAATCTGTTTTAGTTACTTTTCTATTGGGAAGAGACACCATGATTAAGGCAACTTATAGAAGAAAGCATTTAATTTGGGCCTTGCTTACAGTTCGAGGTTTGTCTATGACCGAATGGGAGGTAAAAGTGTGGCAGGCCTGCGTGGAGCTGGAGCAGTAGCTAAGAGTTAAAGCTTCTGAAGCCTCAAATCCCAAACCCAATGTCTTCCCCTCCAACAAGACCACACCTCCCAAAATAGTTTGACCCACTAGGGACCAAGGATTCAAATACATGTTTCCTATGGGAAACATTCTAATTCAGATCACCACAGGGCTCTCCATGGCTTCTGTTAACATTTCTTCTAGACTCAGTTAGCTCCACAGTTATCTGGCAACAGCCAGGTATGCCTGACTCAGTATAAAAGGGGCTGCTTGCCCCCTCCTCTCTCTGTTATTGGCTCTCTCTTGACCTCTGGCTCCCTAACCCTCTTCCTCTCTGCCCTTCTCTCCCCAACCCTCTCTCCTCTCTCTCTCTCTCTCTCTCTCTCTCTCTCTCTCTCTCTCTCTCTCTCTCTCTGTCTCTCTCTCTCCCCCTCCTGTCCCCTTTTCTGTCTCTACTACCCCCTCAACTCCTCTTCCCATGCCCTAAATAAACTCTATTCCATACTATATCTGTCCTGTGGCTGTGTGGCTGGTACCTGAAGGGGAAGGAATGCTTCAGCATGGGCCTGCAGAGGTTACCTCCTTCCACCTCAGCATACCGTGCGTGCTTCTACCAAACATATGCCTGGTTCTTTTTCCTTTTTATAAAACACAGCAGCTTCTTCATTCAGGCCTCCCAAGACCAGCAACTTCTGTTAAAATCAGGTCTTTGCCACGTGACAAAGAATGGCGTCACTCTCTTGTAGACAAGTAATCATAAGAAGAGGCCTGGGAAAGAGTGTGCACTGACCATGAAAGAATAAAAAATGCAGCTAAGAAGTCAGAAGTTTAAAAAAGCCCTAAATACCTCAAATTCCAGACCCTGCCCTCTACCTGTAAGTAAAAGGTCACATTTCTTGAGCCTGCTCTCCCAGGAACTAAAAAAAGGACTTAAGATAAGGCCCTTAGAGAACAATCTCAAGAAACAGGAAGCTCCTCCTTGTGATATTGCACTGGTATTCTCGACACTTTCCAATGACGCCATCCCTGCCCCCTTGGGTTGTGGTTTCTCCCTTTAAATACCCTTTCTCCCAGCCTCTCGGGGTCGAACTCCACTGCCCCTGCATGGGATATGAGTCTCGACCCCAGTGCACTGGTTCCTATCAATAAACCTCATGTTTATTACAGCAAGGACAATCTCACATGAGTTCTTGGGGGGTCGCATCATCCCGAGACTTGAGTGAGGGTCTCCCTGCTCCGGGGGTATTTCAACCACTAGACGCAGGAAGAAGGTCGTCTAAACCCCAGCCCCAGCTCAGACAGCACATAGAAACCACATCAGTGACCTAGAGACATCCACATTACCAGCACTATCTCCTGATCTTTGCTTCTTGGTGGATCATTAGAGATGAGCCCAGCCCAAAGTGTTGACTATGAAGAAAACAATCATAGCTGTTTTAAGATACAACATATTACAGGTTTTAGCACCACCAGTGGGAATAAGGATATTCTGAAGACACTTTTACTCAGATCGGAACTTCCTCGGATAGCTTATATGAGAAGGAAAAGGCTGAAACTTGAGGGGAGCCAGAGGAGGGCCTTGTCTTCTAGAGAGAGATTTCACACAGCACTGACAACTGGTCAGAACTCCTTGCAGAAGAGCCTAGAGCAGAGATGATAGGTCGGTGACAAGCAGGACCATGTTTTGACCCAGACTGCCTTGTTCTGCACACGTATGGCCCTGGAGTTAAACCTAAGCCTCACTGGGTCTTTGTCCTTTTTCTAAAAACGAAGTGTTGATACACAACTAATCCCAGCACTCATAAGGTTAAAGCAAGAGTCTGAGGCTATATTGGCTATATTGGGCTACCTAGTGAGAACCTATCTAAAAGAAAAATAAAAGCATAAAGGTAAAGAATTAGAGTTGGCAATGGAATTATCTTAGTCTTTTTTCCCATGGTCCCTTGGCAAATTCCTTAGAAACTGGTTTACAACTATCAGTCTGATAAAGATGGTGAGCTATACCAGAGCAGAAGTTACCAAACCACCCTTATGCTAGCAAGCCAGAAAAAGGATTCAACACGACAGCTACATGCTGGAGGCTGGCTAACCTAAGCTCTACTGGGTCCCAGGTACCTATGTGCTCCAGCAAGCTAGAATCTGCAGAAAGTGTTATCTAATGCATAGCCCTCAGAGCTGGCTATGGGAAAAGGCACTGTGTCATCCTGATGTACATCTGGTTAGAATGAGCAAAAGTAGATGCTGTTTGCTCTGTCTGCCATCTCTCTGTCATTATCTTCTTTATGATGACAGCAATGACCAGCTGTTAAATAACTGATAGTGGTCATTTCTATAGGACATGTAAGACAAAGTCCTGGCATCTAATCACAATAAATATTCACAGAACATGTAAGTGTTAAGTTTTCTGAATCCAGCTTACAGAACAAGAAAAAAAAATCTTTAAGGGCTGGAGGGGAGATAGTAGATTTCACCTGAATCTAAGGAGTTTGAGCATTGGAGTGTTTGCAAAAAAGAAGGAAGCCACTTCCTATCAAAGTAAGTATCATGAATTCTGCCTTAGTCACTATTCTATTGTTCTGACAAGAAGCCATGACCACTGTAACTCTTAAAAGGAAAAGATTAGTTGGGGCCTTGTTTACAGTGTCAGAGACCTAGTTCATTATCATCATGGCAGGGAGCATGGTAGAATGCATGGCAGACATGGTACTGGAAAAGGAGCTAAGTTCTACATCCTGATCTACAGGCGGTAGAAAAGAAAAGACTCTGCGCTTGGTATGGGCTTTGGAAACCTCAAAGCCCACCTGCAGTGACACACTTCCTCCAAACAAGGCCCTACTTCCTAATCCTTTTAATCCTTTCAAATAGTGCTGGTGACCTAGCATTTCAATATATACAGAGGCCATTCATATTCAAACCACCACAATGAGGAAGGCTTGGTTGTGGAAAAACTGTGTGTGTGTGTGTGTGTGTGTGTGTGTGTGTGTGTAGGACTCTAAACAGATAGACCTTTAGAGACTGGGGCCTAATTGGCAAGCACTGGATCAACCTGGAGTGGCTGAAGAGCCATCATTGAGAAAATGGAGATATCCATGACCCATTTATCCTTCTTTCTACAACCTGAAGCTACATCTATCCAAGCCACAACCAGCAGGCAGACATATGCTTAACATACTCACACAGACACATGTACATTGTGTTTACTCTCGTCAGAAACCAGCCTAAGAGATTGTTGTGGATTCTAGAAGAGGTGGGGAGGGCCCCATAGCAGATTGGTGAGGCTCTAATTACATAACTCTGAGGTGGAAATTTAGTAAAACTGCAGACTTAGAACAACATAAAATACATAAAACAACTCCATCCTCTCATTATGCAAAGAAATTGCTCATTTGTGGAGTTTAGATTACAGTAGAGAGCTTATAAAGCAAAAATATGGGACTTTATGGCATCCTATAAGCACTGGCATGTTCTTCACATAGAAAGTACACCTGCTGTATGTCGCCCAACTGAAAAGCATGGTGAGTCCTCTATCTAAGGAGGTATGCCCCACAGTTCCACTGCACTTCCCTCCAGAAGTGGTAAGGAAGGGTTTTCATGAAGAAGTTTCCTGGGAGAGCCACTACCTATGGCCCTTCTGAGACCATAGAGAAAGGATGCACAAAGAACCATTGGCCAACAGGGACCATTTGAATCATATTTGTGGCCACTAGACTAGGAAAAGGAAGATGGTACCTATGTCCTGGCTTTATGAAGAAACAGAGCCATGGGTGTATGACTCAAAGATTTCCCTGGGACCAGAATCTCTACAGGAAAACAAACAATAATAAACTCACTTAGCTTTCATTTGGCTTAACTTCTTTGTTTTATTATTTACATTAAAATAGGCTCGAGGATGAATAAGTCATAAAAACTGCTTCTTACCACTATAAGTTATGGAACTCTATTTACAAGGAGTAAAAGGTTTGGTAGTCAATGCACTGGGAAATGTTCAAGTTAAATTCACATGCACATACCTTTGAAATTTCAAATGAATGCTACTATATGAAAAGTTTTGTCATTGATAAACACTCAATGGGCTTTGTTTAATGTTTCATTTTTACATTTTTAATCCATTAAGAAAATGGGCTGGCTATGGAGGCACAAGCTTTTAAATCCATGAAGATCTCTATGAGTTCAAGGCCAGCCTAGTCTATGCAATGAGTTCTGGGACAGCCAGAGTGACAAAGTAAGACCCTGTCTCAAACAGACATAAAAATAAGAAATTTATGTCTTTCCTTTTTCTTTGCAAAATTTCTATCATTGTGAGGAAAAAAGTTTTAAAATAAAACAAACTTTGGAAGTTGATCAATTACTTTTACATTGCTGTGATCAAAATACCTGAAAACTGAAATGGAATAATTTGTCATTATCATGTTTCAGAGGCTTCTGTCCATCACAGTAAAGTAGGCTTGGCAAAGCACATCGGCATACATCATGGCTGCCAGAAAACAGAGAAAGGGAACAAAAGAAAGGTCCAGGGCAGGATAGTACAAGCCTTCCCCCTCCCCTCCTTCCTCCAACTATCTCTGCCTAGAGCCTCTAGAAAGGACTGCCCCTGACCATCTATAGTTTCTATCTGGTGGTAGCATGGCTTGAAAGTCCTTAATACTCTTGCCAATAGACAAGTCTGGAAGTAAGTATCTGTAGAGCTGATACTTACTCCCCCATATCTTTCATCATTTGCAAGATATCAACATACCTCCAAATAGTACACATTTGATTCCAAGTTCAGGATAAAGGGAAGCGATCACTTTATTTTAATAGCTTCCGGTGCTAAGCTAAGTTTACTATGCTGTGTTGGCCTCTACAAGTGCGGTCCCTATGTTAAAGACAACAGTTTCACTCAGAGAGCTTACAATAAAGTGAAGAATTATGATTCCTAGTCCTCAACAGCATGCTCACTGACTTTATGCTTCCCACAAGTCAAGGCCTGTCTACATCCAGAGACAATATTATTCCTCCAGCACCAAGCTGTCATTGATGAGAAATCCTGGAGAAAGTGACCTCTTGACAATCTCTCTATCAAATGTCTTTGACTCATGAAAAGCTTAGTGAATACAAAAGACAACTGTTTATCAAAAAACTAGTCAACAGTTAATCAAAGTCCAGTCTTTAATACATCTATATAGTCTGAGATAAGGACTTGGAAACCAAGCCCATTCTAACTCACTGCTATGGTTTCTAGCCAGGGAGAATTGATTGATGGGTTCTAGCGGCCCCTGTTCTGCAGATGTAGAACAATGTCTCTGGCCTGAAGCAGCTCTGAGACTAGAAGCAGCAGCTCAGACCACATGGTGAACATCTGGGATTTCATGGCAGTAGTTCAGTACCAACTCCATGCTGGAGGCACCTTTACTCCATGCCTGGACCCAATGGCATCAATGAAAGATAAAGAGATACTTAGTGGGGGCAGGGAGATCATGTCTCTCTGAGAGGGAGGGCATGAGGAGAAAGTCAATTCTCACTAGGCACTGGGATACTTGGAGATATCTTCAGGAATTGGAAAAGAAAATGGACCCTCCTGCGCCTCTGCTACCCACTTCGTGATAAGAGCTGGCACTTGCAAGAAAGCAAGTAGAGAGCATTCAAAATCCAGAGTGGATTCCTTTGTAAGTCTCCTCCTGGTTTTGGTTCAGTTTTAGTTGAGTCTAAACACACAACTGTGAGCTGTTTTGTTCAATAAATGATAAGATATGTTTTAGTATCTGTAAGGACCTCAAGAAAGCAGCAAAGAACCCAAACTCCAACCTCAGATTCTGTGGCCCCGCAATGGTTCTAGTTTGCCCAAATTGCAGGTACCCAAAAGACCACTGAGGAGCCAATTCCAATGTAAATACATAAGGGTCTAGAACAAGGTCTGTCACTATCACAGCGGGTCAGAGGGAGAGTCCTGAGTCTAGGGATTCAGGGTTTTTATTGTAGTTCTGTAAGACTAGAAGTGAGCCTTAATGACGGGGAGACCTCCCCAAATGAGACAAAAGAACAGAGTATGATGCAAGCACAAGAGATTTATTTTCCGGTGCATTGGGGTCAACCCTCAATCAGCCCCTCATGGCTAGTGACTAGAAGGTGTCCCCAAATGGCTATAACAATCAGTTTTTATACTTTTTAGGGGTACAAGTTACATCAGAAAGGTTACACTTTAAATTTATTGTCTAAACATATTGACCTTTGAATCTATTGGCTAGCAAGATGGGCAGATAATGACATACATTCGAACTCAATCTGGGACCAGAGGGTCAGGTGACTAACAGTGAGTACCTTTTACAGTTTTTCAAGAATTTTCCTGCTTCTCCCAGGAACTGTGGGTGGAGAATGGAACCTGGCCTAGCCTTGACCCGAGATGGGTGGGTGTAAGGCTAGCGAAAGCCCCTAGGGTCCTTCAGTTATAACAAATGGGAAATTTCCATACGAGTCAGCAAGTTAATATTTTAAAACCTGCATTTCAGGCATAATCTGCAGGAACCAAAAACAAGGGAAAACCACCTGACAAACAGGATGGCCAGGTTATCTATTCTCTGTAGGATGGATGTCTTAGGTTATTTTGGTCCTGCTATTGTAGCCTTGCTGTTGCTAAAGGGGGAGAGGATGTCAGAGGATGTTTGCTCAGGTGTGATTTTCTTCCTAGAATTTGAGATTAGCTCCTGGTCTCGCATAAAATGGAATTTCTTCAAAAAATGGGGTTGATTGGGTTTTACAGTTTCACTATGACCTTGCTTCATGATGTTGGATGAATTCTTAAGCCTTGAGGTCCAAGTTTCCTCATTTCTCAAGTACAGGTTTTTCATGTTCTTTTCTTCTCCTGGCATGAGACTCAAATAAGATAATGCTTACAAATGTTCTTATTATGGGTTGAATGTGGAATTTTCCATCCCATTCAAGCTTTTGCTTTGAGTTTTTGGTCTCCAGAAGGTGAAGCTGTCTGGGAGGTTGTGAAGCCTTTGGGACATGGTGTCTAGCTGGAGGATAGAAGTTACTAGAGGCAGGCAGAGTATAGCCTGATCCACTTCTAACTCTGGTTTCTGCTTCAACATTGGCCAAGATAAAAACAAACTACTCACCAGGTTCCCACAATCATACCTTCTCTGCCCTGGTGTGCAATATCCCCTGAAACCATAAGCCAATGTAAAGTCTTCCTCCCAAAAGTTTCTTCTATCATCCATTTTGTTGTAGCAATGAGAATTCAATTCTGAACAGTACTGGGGACAAAGTCACCAATAATAAAGAGCTGAGAGGAAAGGCCACTCAGCCACCAGCTACCCAGGTACCTGGGAAAGTCATCATAAAGCTACAATAGTGGATGACAGTCTTGGGATATAATGAGTTAAAAGCACTCACAGATACAAGGATACTTGCGCTGCACAGGACTCAGAAGCTCCTCCTTCCTCTGGGTAATCTGTGGGCCTCTGGCAAATCCATAAACCCCAGATTCCCAGTGCTGCCCATAGGGAAAGATAACAGCAGCCAAGTCTCAGCTCTGACGTCCCTGCAAACTAAAAGTGAAAAAGATATTTTTAGACTTATCATCATGCTTGTTAAAGCAATGCTGCACACACATACGTTTTCCCAGGACTGTTGAGGATACTCAGCTCCCACGTACTTGCCTGCACTTTCTTTACCACATTCTAGCCCTACTTTATTCTTAGCCTACTGTATGTTCCTGTGTATTTTGTCTTTCAGAAACCCGCGGGGGTCTCTGGGCTCGAGGGCCACCCCTGCTGCTCCAGGAGCAGCTCTAAACTACTTTTCTTTTCATCTCCGCAAACAACATACCTTCTCTAACCCTGGGCCCAGGGAAGGCTCCATATGGACTCACTTCTACAGTGTTGTATCTGGTCGTCAGCAGCTCCTGCGGCCAGCATGTATGTAAGGCGCATTCCAGCCATTGTGCATGGCCCCATAAGTGCAGAAAGAAGTGAGATGGGATAGCCCAAGTCTTGGACTGAGAAGAAATTTTAAAACAGGTCAAGGAGCCATGCTTGGCATTTGCATCCCATTCTGTGGTACCTGAGGCTGTGCTGGCTCTGTTCTTTGCATAGATATAATCACTTGTGAAAAGATGTATTGATACTTCTGTCTCAAGCAAGTCAGTTCCCCATTGTGAGTTTCCATTTCTTCCTATGCAAAATTAGCTAAATAAATTATAGGGTCATAATGAACAGAAAGCTCACACACACACACACACACACACACACACACAGATGCCTTATAAGAACAACAGTTAGATTGGATTAGAGACCTCTTATTTCAACCTAATTCTCCCTGAGTCTTAAGTATAGACACCATCTGAGGAACTGGGGATGGCAGCTTCAGCCTGTGGTTTTAAGTATACAAAAGTCAGTCTTACTGGTCTGTAGTGTTCTTCCAGGACTCACATCTATTTCTCTGAAGGTAAATGATGAACTTTTGGTGTGCCTTTCTCCCCTTAATGCTCAGCAACTGGTTGGCAAGAACAAGGTTCGAACCTACCAAGATGTACTGCTGTCTGGGTTGGGCCTGGAGAACAGGACTGTGCTTCTTTTGATCTACCCACAACACACTCAGCAACAGAGTGAACTCTGGATCCCACCACAGGGGTGAGTCTCCGAGTCATCATGCGTTCTCGGCAAGCAGCAATCATAGTAAGGGCTACACTCCGTGTGTCGTCCACAGCATTGTAACAACTTCTCGGGAACCAAACAGCTGCATTGTTTGTCCTCTGTAGGGAATAAGAAATTGGTTTCTAAAACTGAAACACTTGAATTATCAAAGTAACACGATGAATAAAAGAAACTTCCTGTACGATTCTATTCACATGCATCCCAGAGTGACAGGAAACAGGTCTGGGGATGCCTAAAGAGAAGACACAAAGAAACAAGAGGCAGTCACAAAGCTGCCTAGGTGATGTGCATGCTCAATTTCTTGAAGGTGGTTGTGGTTTCACAGGTGCACATGTCAAAAAGCACTGCATACCAAAGCATCTTTCAGACAGACTTCTCACACGTCAATTATACATTAATAAATCTGCTCAAAGCCAAGGTAAGAATGACAACTGATTTATCAGGGAGTCTTGCAGCTTAAGCCCTGCTGAGAGGAAGATCAGAAAAAAAAAAGAGAGGCAATTTGCAGGTAGTTCTCTGAGAAGCTCTGAGATTCAGAAGGCAGAGTGGGGAGAGGAGCAGGCAGCGTGTGTTCAGAGAACCCACACTCTCAGGCCCTCACATCCCATGTCACGATGCTGCCTGCTCCTCAGAAGTTACCCTACAACAGGCAAAAGTTTGTAGTCTCAAGTCTCTAGGGATTGCACCCAGGTCTCCTAGCTGAGGGAAATCCCTCTGATGTCTGCTGCCCTTCTCTGCTCCACTGCCAACCAGCTTCTTAAGACCCTAGAGAAAGAGGGAGACAGAAAGGGAGAGGGAGAGGGAGAACGGGTGAGGGAGAGGGACAGGGAGAGGGAGAGGGACAGGGAGAGGGAGAGGGACAGGGACAGGGAGAGGGAGAACGGGGAGGGAGAGGGACAGGGAGGGAGAAGGACAGGGAGAGGGAGAGGGAGGAGGGAGAGGAGAGGAGGGAGAGAGGAGAGAGAGAGAGAGAGAGAGAGAGAGAGAGAGAGAGAGAGAGAGAGAGGTCCCTGTCAGCACATCTCATTAACAGAGGTGTCAGCTAAGTCCCAGAGCAAATACCACAACCTATATGCTCTTGGGCTTCATGAAGCAGGAACAGCAATATCTTCAGGGCAAGACTTGGGTGGCACTGTCCCTCAAACATACCTACAACCCTGAAGGATACATGGCTACTGCCATATTCTGAAGAGGTCCATACTAAGAAGTTTCCTCCTCCTCCTCCTCCTCCTCCCTCCCTCCTCCTCCTCCTCCTCCTCCTCCTCCTTCTCCTCCTCCTCCCTCTTCTTCATTTTTCTTCCTGCCATGGTTTAGTTTTAGAGGTGGAATTTAGACTTCTGACCCCACCCTCACTGCTGATACACACACACACACACACACACACACACACACACACACACACACACACACACACATCCACTGTTTCCATGCACACCACAGTCGTCATTCACAGAAGGTTCATTTCCCATGCATGTCGGCATGCTGTGAGGGAGGGCAGCTGCTATGAAAGACAGACATCAACTTGTAGCATCAACATATCTAACATCTAAACACATTTTTAAAACGATGTATTTATTTTATGTATGTGAGTACACTATCTCTGTCTGCAGACACCAGAAGAGGACATCAGGTCTCATTTACAGATGGTTGGGAGCCACCAGGTGGTTTTTGGGAATTGAACGCAGGACCTCAGGAAGAACAGTCAGTGCCTTAACCACTGAGCCATCTCTCCAGCTCCTAAATGCATTTTGATCCCTTCCATATCACACCATTTGTTTCGGGTTGTGTTGTTTAGTTTTATTTTGCATCTGTGGTGCTGTTGATTCAGCCCAGGACCTGTGCTTGCTAAGAAAATGCTCTGACATTGAGCTGTGGTCACAGCCCTTGTTCGTTGGAACAGGATCTTACTATGTAGCTCAGGTTCCCTTTGAATTCTACGTGCTCTCGCCCAACCTCCTAGGTGCTTGGATTGTAGACATTCCCTCCATGCCTAGTTTATTACTTCATTTTTATCTAGAAGACTTGGGGAGAGACCTGTGAATTAGAAATCGGCTGTTCAGTGCACAAATCTCCATGTGTGCAGATGTCAGAGGATGCCCATGATTATGTTAGAGTATGAGATCAAAAGGGGAAAAACCCTGCTGGGTAAGGGTTCTATTGAAGTTAAGACAGTCAAAAATAAGTTCCTATTTGCTCTGTGTTAAGTTCTTGCAAGTTAAGGTTTCTATTTGTAATGTAGAATAAGTTTCTGTTTCTTAGATTGAACGTAAACTGCTTAAGACCCCACTCATGATGTATATCCTCAACTCCTGCTCCTTGCCTTTCACTGTATCTCTAACAATGTATAACACTCAACTCTCTTGTCTCAGTGAATATCTTAGCTCTCTTACAACAGACTCTTCAAGAGGCCAGCAAGATCTGCTCTTTCAATTCCCAACTTAGTGTGAGACAGTCAGCTGGCCCGTCCCAGGTACACTCCAAAATACAGATTGCTTTAGTTGGACAATGATGGATCTAGTCTTTCTCCTCATGATTCTCAGCTTCATCAAGAGCCAGACAAGAAACTTAAAGACTGTTTGTCAGGAACCTATAAGTACATCCCCTGACAAAGCCTGGGAATGGGGAGAGAAGAGAAGAAAGGGGAGATGGGGAGGGGGTCATCCTAATGGGCCCTAAGCAAACTTCACCTCAGCCCTCTTTCTTAACCTAATCTTCCTTATGACTGTGCAGGGCTGTTTATACGGGGATGGTTGTAGTGAGGAGTATTCAGAAGCTGAAGAGGAGGGATATATATATATATATTGGCATCCTATTGCCTGGCTTACAGGATTGACTGATCATAGAGCATTTATTTCACCACCCCAGCACCTCAGTTTCTCCATCTCTAACAATGTAACAGTGTGGCTCTTGTCACATAAATGATTATAGAGACCAGGACAAGAATCCACTCTACACTTTGAGCAGCTTTATCTACTCTAATTCTTTGATATTTGAAGGGTGGGGAACTAGAGCTGACTGGGAGAAAGAACAGTAAGTGTCTCTGGGGAGGGGAGCTTCTGGGGAGGGGAGTCAGGATCCTTCCTTCTTTGAGTTTTCAGGGCTCTAAGCACAGTTGGCTAACATGCAAATACTTTCCCACCAGTTTATTAGCAACTGAAAGTAAGAGGTGTGGACTGGTTGACAGATATCTTTTGTCTCTTCTAAATTAAACTCAGGTTTAAAGGGAGCAGAGAAGAGAGAGCTTGGAATATGGGTACTGTCTCTCACAATACAGATCGCTCTTGTGGGATGGCAATGTTTGCATGGTTGAGTCACAGGTTCTAGGACAGGACTACCAAATGAAAGGGTCAGCCCCAAACATCCTGGTTCCACTATTTCTGAAACAGAGACTAGAAATCTGTTTATGACCTAGAACCAAGCCTGTGGTGACCCCAGTTCCAACATGGGCAGAAGGAGAAAACACCAATCTATTGTTCTTGGTGGCTATACAGGGAGGGAGATGAAGTGGATTAGAAGAGTCAGACATCATTTTGCAGTCACTCATTTATGAAACTGCATTTTATTCGCCCAGCCTCCATTCCAGATGTGCACAGCAGTTCCAAGACAAGAGAAAACAATGTTCTGATGGCAGCAATAGGGTGAGCTCCTGAAAGCTGGAAAGATGGCTAATCTGGGCATTGAAGTACAACAAAAAAACCACCCAAATCCTTAGTACCCTCCTTCTAGGAAGGAGCAATCCCCACCCCACCGCTGCTTCCTAAAGAAATATCAAAAAGAGTGGATTATTTTTCTTCTTAATTAAACCTTCTAATTTAGACCCACCACTCTGAGTGCCTTGCCTAGGGAATGGTGGACTAGAGGGGAAAATACATAAAGGCACACAACTTTCTCTTATGGCTCTGAGTTCTGAGGTCTTATAACGTGGGTGGAAGCTTGCATTACAGCATGCACCAAGCATGCAAGCAGCTCTGGATTCAACCCCCAGGAAAATGTAAATTCGGGCTCTTGCTGTGGCATCCAGGGGTATTTTGTTATAAATTCAGTAGGCTAGAACACTAGAGTATGCTTGTCACACGGACAATTCAAAGCAGAACCAGAACTTGAAGCCAGCTTTGGCTGAAACAAAAGCCCAAGTTCTTCTCCAGTCTCTCCCTGACTTCCAACACACACACATACACACACACACACACACACACACACACACACACACACACACACCATCCCTGCACTTGCCCTACCACACCCTCTCCACTCAAATATTCTTGCTGAGAGTGTGATAGATGTGTAATCCTTGTTTGCAATTCTTCTAGACTCTACCCTACAGTTACCTAGCAACAGCTTGTATAGTCTCCTGCCAGGTGCTAGCCATCCAGGTTTATGAGAAGGACTGATATCTCTCTCTCTCTCTCTCTCCTCTCTCTCTCTCTCTCTCTCTCTCTCTCTCTCTCTCCTCTCCTCCTCCCTCCTCTTCACAGGAACTCCCCTGGCCTCAGGCTTCAGTCCTTGAGGTCAGTGAATTCGTCCACCAAGAGCACCTTCCCAGTAAAACTGTCTTCAATATATTCTAATCGGGTTTGAATTGGCTCACTTCATCAGTGGAGAAATAACCTATCACAAAACAGCATCTATGCACATTTGAAAATTTGTCTCAGGGAAACATTATCAACCAAAGGGTCCCTGTGCCTTTTCTTCCTCTCTCCCATGTGTTCCTGGATGGTCTCTCCCCTTCTTTATCTCTCCTCTTTCTTTCTGTCCCATTTCCTTCTTTGCCTCTACTTCCTTCTCCACACTCCCTTTCCAGGTCCTGAATAAACTTACTTTTATTACTAGGCTCGTCTTAGGGCTGATATACCTCAGGGCGATGCCACAACATGCCCCCCCCCAAACAAGGCACTGCCTCCTGCTGTGTCATACAGAGTTTTATAAAACATCTCAAAGACTGCTTGAGATTCGAGCAACTTGGCCTGAGGTGCTGAGGTAGCTGGGGAGAGCAGGCATCCAAACTGAAGGCAGGAATGTGGTTTTCCTCCCCCTATTGTGCAAAAGGATAACTGTGGTGCCTATTAGCATAACAAAGTGCACATTGGCCTTTGGCTCTCTGAGCATCACAAATACCAGTTACAGAGTCCAAGCTGATGTCCTGTCTTCACCCTGCCCCTACTCCAAACTTCTCCAACTCATTGTGAAAGGGCCAGAGTTGGGGTCAACCTAGGGCCAGTGGGGAAATTCCCACCACAAACTTCTGAGCACAAGGACCCCTTCCTTCCAGGAAGAAAAAAGCTGGTTTAGTTCCTGGAGCATCTACAAGCCAAACTGTCACACAAAGCTACCTGTGGCTTCCAACCAATCCCCATTTGGGAAAGTCTTGAATGGTACACTGAGTCCGATCTGAAAGTTGTTTCACTCCACCAAATGCACATAGTACCCTACCTAGTTACCATTGTGCAAATTCAGGTTGGGGGATTTAGCTCAGTGGTAGAGCGCTTGCCTAGCATGCAAAGGCCCTGAGTTCGGGTCCCCAGCTCCGAAAAAAAAAAAAAAAAAAAAAAAAAAAAACAAACAAACCATTGTGCAAATTCTGCCCCAATTGTTTGAATTGTGACCCAATTGTTTACAAGGTATATAACTCTCTGTTAGAGTCTGCTCAGGGTCATCTCCCCCTTGAAGTGGGAGGACCCCAACTTGTTGGAACTAAACTCCTTTTGCTTTTACATTGATCACTGCCTCCATGAGTCTCATTCAAGAGGTCCTAGAAGAGGTTCAACTCCGACCTCTCAATTGGCTTCCCTTCCCCAAGCTTCTCATTCCAATAGAACCCTGCTCTTTTGTCCATGCAGTCTCCTGGTTCTCTTGGGTCTTGGTCCCTCCTTTTCAGCTCTCTCTCTCTCTCTCTCTCTCTCTCTCTCTCTCTCTCTCTCTCTCTCTCTCTCTTTCATCCCCCTCTTTCTTGGTCCTCCTCTAGCTCATCCTCCTGCAACGGCACATCATGGACCAGTCCATTGACCATGTTCAGTCTACTCATTTACCTCCTTGTTCTAGACACCTCTGGCTGTAATCTTCCTTGTATCTATAATAAAAACCTTCTCCTCAAACATGGAGTGGTCATGTCCTCACTTTACACTTGCCCTGAAGCCTCCTCCTCCCAACTCCATTTCAACTTGCCCTCAGGCTTCCACAGCCCTGGCAGTGAGATTTTTCAAGATGGTTTGACAGGCACAAGTCCCACAGCCTATGCTGCATAGGGAGGGCCTCCCTCTCCCACTCATTTGTATGTGGGGCTCCACAGCAGTCTGACATGACAACTCCTTTGGTTCCTATTTCCTGTCCCAAGCGTGTTTGTTCTGTGGGAAAGGATATGTAAGGGGCTAAAACTTCCAGCAGCAACCAGAAGAGAGCAGCTGCAGAAGCCATTACAGCCAAAGAACCATCAGGATCCAGACAGCGTGGCTGTTTGATGCAGAGAGCTCCCCTGCAGACTGGGAGCTGAACACTTACATCTGGGGAAGTGATGACTTCATGGCTTTCCGTCCGAGGACACCTGTTCCAAACAGACCCCTTTACTCAAGGCAGGTGGTGTCCTGCCAAGGTCTCTCCCCTACCCCCACATACTGAGCTGACCTGGCCCAGCATTGATATCAAATGCTCTCCAAGTGCCCTACCCCCACCAGATTAATCCCTAACAAATCCCTGCTAATAAAGACCCCATCTCTGCTCTGCCCAGAGTGACTGACATTAGAACTGAATGTACACCCTGAGGCTCAGAACATGCACCCATCTTCTGTTTCTCAGCCTCGCCCCTCTATACTGAACTGTTTTGGGCAGGAGATGGCCAGCTGGGCCAGGCCTCAGGAGATCTCGCCAAAGACTCGGTGGAGTGACAACCCCTCCCCACCTCACTTAAAGGCAGATGGAGGCCATCTGTGCCTGAACTCTGGGAATTGAGCAGGCAGTGCCCTGGGGCCTATTGGGGCCTCAAATCCATGAGGAAATTCTGCCAAGCTCTCAGAAAAACCTCACCACTAAAAATAAGTGGTAATTTCCCTGCCTTCTCCACCTGCCTGAGCTGGAGAGCAAGTGCCAACCTGGGTGGATTTCCTACAACATGCCCTGGGGAAAGGCAATTGCTTAGTGTCAGGTCCCAAAGAAACTCAGGACAGATGCATAACTGTGGTGCCTATTATGATAGCAAAGCTCATACTGACTTCCAGGCTCATTCAGTACCTGTAGCCCCTCTCAGCTCTTCTCATCAGCCTCCAGCCCTAGGGCCTCACTTCCCTTCCCCTAGCTTCTCTTTCCTATATAACCCTGCCACTTCAGCCATATTCTTTGCTTGGCTCTTTCTCTTGGTTCTTTCTCTCCTGGTCCCCTCTCTTGCTCCCTCTCCCTCCCACCTCTACCTCCTCTTCCTCTTTCACTTCCTCCTTTTCTCTTTCTTCTCATGGTTCAGTGTGGTGGCCATGTGTAGAAACCATAAGGCTTCCCACCTTTGTCCAATCACAGACAAGCATACTTCCTGATGTTCTTCCTGCCTGTTTATTTCCCACCTAAATGTGATCAGGCACAGCCTGTGCAGTTGTGCTCAATGAAGTGAAAACACATGGTTTGTTATCTTACATGAACAACAGCTCCCAGCATTCCAGGTCTTTGGGTAAGTGAGGCTTGCAGGTTAACTTTAGCCCTCACACCTGCTCTGGACACTTGTAGATGCCTCTTGCTGTTCTCTCCCTTGTATTTACAATAAAACTGGTTTTATGGTGATCTGCAACCATAAAACCAGTTCCTGATACCAACGCAGGCCAACTCAAATTTATAAATTTACATAAAATATTATGAAGGGTGTGTGTGTTTGTGTGTGTGTATTGTTGTTGTAACTTGGTTGTGTGGTTCTCCAACATCAACTTCATAAATAACACTATCTTTTCTGAATGTCAAAAGATTGGACATGGCTAGAAACCTTTTATGCTAACAGTGACAGACCCTGAGCTCTGGGATGGGGATGTCATAATGGTCACAGCTATTGCATCGTGTCATGGCAGATTCAGAGCAAGAAACCATCCCTCCTCTCCCTCCCCCTCTTGTGTCTCCCCAGCCTTCTCCATGGCCATTCCTGGTATAACTCCATGACGTTATGCTGGTGAAGCTGGATATAGTGGTTCTTGGACACTTTCTATCACCATGGCAAGTGTAACCCATGAAAACAAGCTAAAAGGAGGATTTACTTTGGCTCCCTATTTCAGAGGTTTCTTCAGTTCATAACATTGTGCACTGTGGCAGAGGACAACAGCTCACCTCATGGTGGCTCTCCTCATGGTGGCCAGGAAACAGTAAGTCAAAATATCTGAACTTTAGGCATTCTCCTTTACCTCCTTCCATTCTATCTGATCCCTGACACTATGAGGGGTTGGCCATATTTGGGGAAATGTTTCTCCTCTTAGCTAATTCTCTCTGGAAATTCCTTTGCAGACACAAAGGTGTGCTTTACAAATTTCCTAGATGTTTCTCAATCCAACAAAATTGGTGATTAAGACCATGATAGGACTGAAAAGATGGTTATAAGTGTTTACTGTGTGTCTTTAGCTACTGTCTTATTATTGTGAAGAGTCATCATGACCAAGACAATTCTTATAGCATTTAACTGAGGGTCTGTTTACAGTTTCAGAAGCGTATTCCATTATCATCATGGCAGGGAGCACGGCAGCATTCAGGCAGATAGTGAGGTAGCGGAGAGTTCTACATCATGAGCAGGCAACAAGAAAAGAGAGCCTGGGCCAGGTTTGGACATTTGTAACAAAGCCCACCACACCCTTCCTCAGACAAGGCCACAACTCCTAACCCTCTTTTCTTTCAGTCCAGGTCCTTTATTTCCTTTGTGTGCATTAGGCCATGAATTCGTATGGAATGGGCTCCAGCAGCTCAGGCTCCTTCCCGTTAGTCCTCACAAAGTGGGCTTCTCTGGGTGGCGCAGGCTGGCGCTTCAGCTAAACCCAGGTGCCCTTCTCTTTGGCTTCCTTTTTCTTCTGATCCTTCTCCACCCACTTCAGGAAGCTGTCTCTGCTCTTTGAGTGCTTGATGTGCTCAATCTGCACATTGATCCTCTTGGCCAGAATCTTGCCTTTAACTTGCTTGTTTACAATAATGCCCACGGCACGCTGGGTGACATTGTAGACTCTTCCTGTTTTGCCTTGGTAACACTTATGGGGCATTCTTTTTTGAATAGTACCCATTCCCTTGATGTACCCTTCTTGTAGATTCGCATGTATGTGGCCAAAGGAATGACTCCATTTTTCCTAAAAGGTCTAGAGAACATATACCATACCGAGTACCTCTCCTCTTTCCTTTTGTGTTCATCATTTTGGCGAGTTACTGGAAGATGACTGCCCCTGCAGAAAGCTCTCCTAATCCTTCTAATCCCATCAAAGAGTTCCACTCCCTGGTGACTAAGCATTCAAATATATGAGCCTAGGGAGTCACTATTATGTAAACTACTGCATTGTGTGAAAATGAGAACTGGACCTGAGTTCAGCTGCCCAATACCACTATAAGAGTTAGATAAAGCAGAGTGTGTCTGTAAGCCCAGCACTGGGTGGGAGATAAAGTAGAGTGTATCTGTAAGCTCAGCATCACTCACTGTAAGGCCAGATAAAGCAGAGTGGGTCTCTAAGTCCAGCACTGGGTGGGACACAGGAAGCAGTGTTCAGAGACAGGGGGAAGCCAAGGGCTCTCTGACTAACCAGTCTAGCTCTAAAGCCTGTAAACAAATAAGCCTCCTCTCTTGAAGTAATTTTCCTCAGGTATTTGTCACATGTTAAGAGCAGTAACCCCTAAGGTCTGAGCAGCTTTCAAAGTATCCCAGACAGGCATCTTGAGTCTTAACTCAAAAGTGCTGGCACTTGAGGTGGCCTAGAGTCACAACGCCTCAGTCAGGGTCTCTTCCTAAAGGCCTGTAAAGCAGGTGCACAGAGCTCTAGGACCTCAGCTGGGCAGCACATGATAGAACGAGAAGATGGGAGCCTGATAGGGCATAGCACTGAGGGCCCTTGAAGACAACAGGACCTGCAGAGATGATGACCCAGCAAGACAAATATCATGGAAGTGGGATAAACCTCACTGTAGGAACATGTGGCCTTCCATTTACCATGGAATAAAAAGACTTTCATATTTGTTTGAAAACCAGTTCAAGTTTCTGTTCATAATTAATTACAATTTGTTCTTAGATGCGACACGTGAATGTGTACCATCTTCAGTATTTTCTACATTCTCAATCAAATTCTTCCCTTATTTTCCTTAATAGTGTTAGCCTTCTGTCTAAGCTCCACCCCACAGTTACCTGGCAACAGCCAGGTGTGCCTGACACTCGCCCTCCTCACTCTCTTGCTCTCTTGCTCTTACCCTCTTCACCCTTTGTCCCTTCTCTCCCCATTCCTCTCCCTGCTTCTCTCCACATGCTCACGGCCAGCCTCTACTCTTCTATTTCTCTCTCTCTCTTTCTCTCTCTCTCTCTCTCTCTCTCTCTGCCCCTACTACCCTCTTAACTCCCCTCCCCGTGCCCTGAATAAACTCTATTCTATACTATACTGTCCTGTGGCTGGTCCCTCAGGGGGAAGGGATGTCTCAGCATGGGCCCGCTGAGACACCCACTTTTCCCATACTTCACTACACCCCCATAGAACATACCCCCCACCCACTTTATCTTCTTATAGACACATTGGTGCTGAAACAATCCTCTCTTTATCTTTTTATAAACACATCAAATAGCACAAAGTATAAAGTTCGCCTGCATCTGTGATGAAGTGGTTTCTGTCATGTCTGTGTCTTTTGCATTGTTGCTACAGTTGTCCGTCCTTCTGAATTCTTAAATCCTTCAGCACAGACTCAGAGGCTGTCTCCTCTAGGGAACATTTCTGGCTGTACTTAGATCTCACCAGTCTCAGACATTCTCTGCTTTCCTTATTGTATTCCACACCATATTCCAAATGTAAGACGAGTCCTCAGGACTGTCAATCTTCTCCTATAGGTTGGTGATATCAGAAAATGCTTTTTTCCCCCGTAAAGGCACCATGTATGATTTTGTGTGTGTAACATACATACTATCAATGAAACACTCCACATAATTCATAGTCCATGAATTCTGTCATCAAATTATATTGCTTGGGCCAGTGAGATAGCTCGGTGGGTCATGCTGCTTGCTACCAACCTGATAATCCTGGAACACATTGTCCAAAACTGAAAAATCACAAAGATTGAAACCACTTTCTACTCTGTTACTATGACTAATTTGTTACATATGATGATTCCTTTTTTTGCACAGATAAATTATATTTTAATGAAGAGGAGATTGCTGGAGCAAGGGCAATAAGTCAAGCAGTAAAATGCTTTCTGTGCAAGCATGAGGAGCAGTTAATACCTTCAAACCCACCAAACCCTGATGAGGCAAGAGCCTGTCACTGTGTGACTGAGGAGGCAGAGAGATTTCTGGTGTTTGCCGTATCGCACGAAGCACAGTCCTCCGCTCTACCAGCTGAGCTATCGAAGGCTCCGCTGGGTTTCTGGTGTTCAGTAACCAACTAGCCTTGCCAAATTGGTGAGTTCTTAGTAAAAGAGAGAAATTCTGCATTTAAAAAAAGTGGACAGCTTTTCTAAGATTGAGCTCTGACAGCCAAGCATGTATATGTATATATGTAAACACATGAAATGAAACACACACACACACACACACACACACACACACACAATGTGTGTCTGGGCTAGTTTTTTTGTCAATTTAACACTAGTTAGAATTTTCTGGAAAGAAGAAACTTAAATGAGAAAATGTCTCCATAAAATTGTTGGTCAGCTAAGCCACAACCCAAAGACTATACGTGGACTGACCCTGGGCTCCAACCTCATAGGTAGCAATGAATAGCCTAGTAAGAGCACCAGTGGAAGGGGAAGCCCTGGGTCCTGCTAAGACTGAACCCCCAGTGAATGTGATTGTTGGGGGGAGGGCGGTAATGGAGGGAGGATGGGGAGGGGAACACCCATAGAGAAGGGGAGGGGGAAGGGGGATGTTGGCCCAGAAACCGGGAAAGGGAATAACAATTGAAATGTAAATAATAAATACCCAAGTTAATAAAGATGGAGAGAAAAAAAGATTGTTGGTCAGCAAGGGCATTTTAATAATTGGTATGGGGGGAGCCAAGCTTACTGTGAATGGCGCCTCTCCTGGGCGGGTGGTCCTGAGTAGTTTCAGAAAGAACGCTGAGGAAGTCATAACAAGCAAGCCAGTAAGCAGCATTCCTCCATGGCCTCACTTCAGTTCCTGCCTACAGGCTCCTGCTTTGAGTTCCTGCCCTGATTCCCTCCATGATGGAACTGTAATGTAGAAGAGTAAGATGAAGCATATCCTTCCCTCCACGATGGAACTGTAACGTGGAAGAGTAAGATGAAGCATATCCTTCCCTCCGTGATGGAACTGTAATGTAGAAGAGTGAGATGAAGCATATCCTTCCCTCCACGATGGAATTGTAATGTGGAAGAAGATGAAGCATATCCTCCATCCACGATGGAACTGTAAATGTAGAAGAGTAAGATGAAGTTATCCTTCCCCCCATGATGGAGCTGTAATGTGAAGAGTAAGATGAAGCATATCCTTCCCTCCATGATGGAACTGTAATGTAGAAGAGTAAGATGAAGCATATCCTTCCCTCCACGATGGAACTGTAACGTGGAAATGTAGAAGAGTAAGATGAAGCATATCCTTCCCTCCACGATGGAACTGTAATGTAGAAGAGTGAGATGAAGCATATCCTTCCCTCCACGATGGAGCTGTAATGTAGAAGAGTAAGATGAAGCATATCCTTCCCTCCATGATGGAGCTGTAATGTGGAAGAGTGAGATGAAGCATATCCTTCCCTCCATGATGGAACTGTAATGTAGAAGAGTAAGATGACGCATATCCTTTCTTCACCAAGTTTGTTTTGGTCATGGTGTTTTATCACAGCAATAGAAACCCAAAGACATTCTTTAGTTACATTGTTTTCTAAAAATGTAAACATATATTATAAATATTTTGTGTGTGTATAGGTGTGCCTGTGTACATATGTGTACATGCAGTTTGTGGAGTTTTTTGTTTTGCTTTGCTTAACCCAAGTCTTTCTCCCCAACTCCTCACATCAAGCTGTCTGTTGGAGGCAAATCCTTTTAAGCCCTTCTCTGAAAGGGTCTTCTGGGGTAATGGTACCATCAGCAGTCTTAGCTTTCACAGAGAGCAGGCCTGGGTGTGCTCAGTGTGACGGAGGGGGTCAGACTGATTGACCCTCAAGGGCCCATGCTCCTTGCTCTTGTTCTGTTCCCTCAACACCTTACTTTTTTAAACATTAACTTTTAAATGATTCTTTGTGAATGTCACATCATGCTCCCTAATCCCACTCACCTCCCTCTCCCTTGCAACCTCCTACACAAAATAAAATAAAACTAAACAAAAAAAAATGAACAAGTAAACACACACACACACACACACACACACACAAATACATCATGGAAGCTGCAGTGTGTCACAGTGTGTGCCAGTTTACCCTTTTGTTCACACATGTTTACTTACAAATGTTCATCACAATGTGTCACTGGTCTGGTTCAAGGCCTCTGGTTTCTGCTACTCTTATCAACACTGGCTCTTCGCTGGGACTCCTCTCAGATATGCTGTTGGTTCCCTGTGTCATGGAGACCCTGATGCTTGGGTCTGTAGACCTGGCCCCTTCCTGCTTTCCAGCAATTCATAGATGGGGTTTATGTTGGGGTAGGCCAACTCCACGCCCTGGATCTGGGCCTGGGTAGTCAGCCCTCCAGCTCTCCTGTACTCACATCACCAGGGAAAGCTCTCCAGCATGTCCCTGGCTTGCTCTACCAATGCTGCAGCCTGCAAGGGGCAGAGTCAGCTCTCCTGCTCTCCTGCCCTTGGGACTGGCTCACCTCTACCCACTCCACCAGGGCCAACTCTGTTACACTGTCGAGGTGAGGCAACACCTTATCCTTAGACCACAGCTTTCAGTCATCCCCACTTCCCTTCGCCCTCTCATGACATTTACTAATGCTTCCCCTAATTGTACCAATTCTAATTGTACCATTCCAAGTAGGAAGGCCTTTACATTACCTCTGCTCCACAATGCTCCTCCTATTTCAACTACAACTTTTACTTGCAGTTTTCTTTGTTCTTTTTCCACATGTGTACATGCCTGTAGTGTGAATGCATATGTGTATGCCTATGGACAGATGTGCTTGCAGATGTGCACATAGCTGTGTGCACAGGGGTATGGAGGCCAGAGGTTGACACTCGTGCCTTCCTCAGATAGTCCTCACATTTTTTTAAAGATTTATTTGTTTTTATTTATTTATTGTTTTTATATATGTGAGTACACTGTCTTCAGACACCAGAAGAGGGCATCAGATCTCATTACAGGTGGTTGTGAGCCACCATGTAGTTGCTGGGAATTGAACTCAGGACCTCTGGAAGAGCAGTCGGCGCTCTTAACTGCTGAGCCATCTCTCCAGCCCCAGTCCTCACATTTTATTGATTTTATTTGTTGTCGATGTAACTCCAAGCTTGCAACTTTAGCTGCTCGACCTAGCCAGCTCAATTTTGGGAAACCCTGTCTCTGCCTCTCAATTACTCCAATTATCCTTTATGTGAAAGCTGGAAATCCACACTTTGGTCTTGAACTTGAGCAGCAAGCACTTCACCCACTGAGTCATTTCCCAAGACCATGGCCTCATTATGCTGCTACGTTCTCACTTCGTCCCAGGAAAGACTGAGCTCTGGTTAGTATTTATGAAGCATAATTCCCAGTGTCTTCACTCCCTGCCCCAGCCTCTCATCTCATGCTTTGCTCTAAAAAGCTTTATAAAATGTTGTTCTTGTCTCAAATATTTTAGCATAAACACATTGCCTATCTTTAAAAGCCTCATGCTGAGACTACTGTGTGCACAGTACTGCTCATGCTCTTTGTTGGAATGAAATCTCTTTTCTCTTACAACTCAGTCTGAATTTCATTCATTGCATGTGTCCTTGTATGTTCTCTATTAGAACCATCACCATGAGCACAGCACTAGAGTCTGCATCTGAGCCTCTCTGTGGCTGCTAAGGCTCTGGTGGGCCGATCTGCCTGGAGGATGGGCAGTAAGGGGAGGCCTGAATGAATTATTTGTTGAGAAGATAAATGAATGTTGTTGAATGATGAATTTTTTCCCCTTGTTGCTCCTGTGGGTTCATATAAGACGCGGTGTTCTAAGCTCCTGCAACTGTTCCAGGCTAAAACACAAGCAATGAGAATTTTCTGGTGCTTCAACATTACATGCCCTATACTACATTTTAATGAAAACTGCTGTTTAGTAAATTTTAATGCCTTCCTAGACTCACATGCTGTCCACAGCACTGAGGAACAAAAACTTCTCATTAGTTAAATAAAAAAAAGTTATCATTACTTATAGGTGAGAAAAGTAACTATAAGATAGGCCTATATCGAACCGGATGTAGATTTCTCCTGAGAGACACACCCAGAATACAGCAAATATATAGGTGAATGCCAGCAGCAAACCACTGAACTGAGAACAGGACCCCCGTTGAAAGAATCAGAGAAAGAACTGGAAGAGCTTGAAGGGGCTCAAGACCCCATATGAACAACAATGTCAAGCAACCAGAGCTTCCAGGGACTAAGCCACTACCCAAAGACTATACATGGACTGACCCTGGACTCTGACCTCATAGGTAGCAATGAATAGCCTAGTAAGAGCACCAGTGGAAGGGGAAGCCCTTGGTCCTGCTAAGACTGAACCCCAGTGAATGTGATTGTTGGGGGAGGGGCAGTAATGGGGAGAATGGGGAGGGGAAAGCCAATATAGAAGAGGAGGGGGAGGGGTTAGGGGGATGTTGGCCCGGAAACCGGGAAAGGGAATAACAATCGAAATGTAAATAAGAAATACTCAAGTTAATAAAGAAAAAAATAAAAAAGATAGGCCTATATCTATTAAAGAGCTTATCTATGCAAAAGACTAGACATTGCCTTGGATGGAACTACCATATATATGTACACACACACACACACACACACACACACACACACACCCACACACACTTGCAGGTGTAGAAGAGAGGAGCTGGAAGGCTCCAAAGACAAAAATCAAAGATATGGGGATACTAACTACTCAGATTTGATCAATCCCTGTTGCATGCATGTGTTAAAATGTTGCACTGTATCCCCGGAAGATGTGCAGTAATTACATGTTAATGAACAATGAAAGTTTTGGGCCGGGAGAGGTAGAGTGGTTAGAAGCCTCTACTGTGCTCACAGAAGACCTAAATTTGGTTCTCAGGACCCACATGAGACAGCTCACAACCACCTGTATCTCTAGATTCAGGGCACCCCACACTTTCTGTGGGATTCCATGGGCAACTGCGAATGTACATTCACTTAATAAAAGTAAACCATTCTTTAAAAATCATATCAACAGCTCAGTGGTACAAAGTTTGCCTACCATGTCCGAGACCTTGAGTTCAATCCTAGCACCACAAAAGTAAAACGATTAGAAGGGAAACAGTAGAGAGCTTTGAGGCCCCTCACAGTCTCAACAGGAGAGACAGGGCTAGACGTGGACACCAACGCTGCAGAGGCTGTTAAGTTGATTAGCTGAGTGATTTTGGTTTCTCCAGACAGGGTTTCTCTGTGCAGCTTTGGCTGGCCTGAAATTTAGAACAGAAGGCCTCAAACTCAGAGATCTGCCTTCCTCTTTCTCTCGGGTGCTGGGATTAAAGAAATGTTCCACCACATACCGCCTGGTTGGACTTTTTCTCTTAAAGCTCCAATTCTCTTTACATTTAGTGTTGAACCCCAAATTTCTGATGAAAAGCATCTGAATGACCTGGCCCAGATGTGTATTCTCTCTCTCTCTCTCTCTCTCTCTCTCTCTCTCTCTCTCTCTCTCTCTCTCTCTCTCTCTCTCTTGCACACGTGTGTGCGCATGCGCACATGCCAGTGCTTTACTAGAAGTTTGTGTTTTTCTGTCTTACATTTTAGACAGGGTTTTAGATCACAATCCTCTATGGCCTTAAACTTGTGATTCTCCAGTGTGTGCTCTCCAAGCACTAGAATCATACGTGTGCACCCACCATACTCTGCTTATGTTAAGGTTTTAAAGTGGTCACGGTGACGAGCTGTTGTTTTGTGGGGATGCCTGACGTAGGCAAGCGTGTTAGGCAGGTTTCTCATTGCTGTGATAAAATACCTGAACAAAAGCAACTTAAGAAGGGAAAGATTTATTTATTTCAACTCCTAGTGAGAGGGTACAGTCCATCGTGATGAGGAAGATGTGGTGGAAGGGAAGGAGCTCTAGACCTTTACATCCCACCCACTGGCGGGGTGGAGGTGCCTCTCTAAGAGGGAGAATGGCTAAAGCCTGCCTGGCTCAGCTGGGGTGGAGTGTAATGGAGCCCACTCCCGGTGTGTGGAGGTGAGGGCAGGGCAAGGCAGATCCTCTGGGCTGGGGGAACATGGTCCCTTCAGACGCAGTGGGGTCGTAATGTGGGAGAATATCCTCTTCCTTCTCTGCAGGAACCAGAACACAGTGCAGTATTTAGCTCAGATTGACACTCAACCACGATCTGGTGATTAAAACAGAAGAGATTTGCTTAAGGACATCTCATACCAGAAGGGGACTCAAGGAGGGGAACGAGCTAGCAGTCCATGTAAGGAAATTGGTCAGGGTGGCCAGGGTTCCCTGTGACCACTTGCCAGCCTCTCTTGGAAGTTTAAGGGTCAGATGACCCTGTGTCTGGCCGTCCCACATCAAGAGTGGGTTATTCTAGTTCACATGAGTGTGAGGGGCTTCCTACCGGACAACTTAGACAACTTAGGACAGCACAGCCAGCTTCACAGAATCTGGGTTGTGGGTACAGGTATTGCTGCATGCAGCTCGGGGTACGGTGGGGGTGGGGGAGGCTTGTGTGTGACCTTACTGTGCTCAGTCCGATTTCCACATCTACAACAGAACTTGATAGCACAGATCCAGCAGATGAAAGAACATGGTATGAAACAAACAAGCAAAACAATAAACAAAAACAAAAACAAAAAATCAATAAGTCTATTTAGTCCAAGAAGAACAGGCAAATTCAGACATGTGGTAGTCACCTTCACTGATACAGAAGAACCAAGGAGACAGGATGGTGTCTTCCACTCTGTCTCTGGGTACCTGGTCTAAAATCATATTCAATCTCCCCTATGTAGGATAGTAATGTATGTATGTATGCATGACCCCAGATGTAGAGACTTCAAGAACAGAGCAACTCACTAATCTGTCCTGTCTCAGACATGAGTTAATTGACAATTCTTATTTTCGATTTTTACAAATACGCAGTGGTCATAGTCTGGGACTCCTTGCCCCCATCTAGGGCCTGTATGGCCCTGAGCCTGAGTATGGTACGTGCCCCAGGCTTGCCCTGCCTCCAAGTTTGCCTTGAACTTGTCCCCTCTTAGGGTCTATCCCAAGATCCACAGTCATGAGTCTGGGGTTTACCAAGCATTTCATGGTAGCCTCCAGAAATGTTATGATATCAGAGAACACTGGGGAAAGACCCACAGACTCAATTCAGATTAGAATTAGCTAAATTTATTACAGTCAGTGTCAGGGCCACAGTCCGAAAGCCAAACTAGAGACTTGCAGTGCTGAAGAGGATGAGAAAGGGGTTCTTAAATCAAAAGCCCCAAGAGGACCTTAGATATCTACACAGCAAGGTAAGAGCTGTCTGTCTGTCAAGATTAGGCAGTTGAGGCAACCTCACAATAGTCTTGGAATGTCTGCAGAAGCAGGTTACAGAAGCCCAATGAGCAGTCGTGTCATGACAACGCAGATGGTGACGCCTGTACATCTCTAGGTAGGAGAATCACTCAGTCAGGCTTACTGGGAACTTCTCTTCCAGGGTCTGGGGTCAGAGACAAAGAGCAACTAGGTACCAAGATGGTTGGATGCCCAGCATAAATGGAGTTTCTTTAGCCATCACAAGCCTACAGGGGATATTTCATAGCCACCACCAAAAGACCAAGGGAAACTGAATAACGTTATGGCTGGGGCTGTTTGAAAGAAACACATGACCATCGTGGAAGGCAAGGATGGGGTTAAGCAAGGTGTTCTACTCCCAGACTGTCTATAAGGCAGGGTGGGCAGGGAGGGTTTATGTACAGCACATGAAACCTTGGTACCAGAGGGGCACGAGAAATGGTGTGGTTGAATGACCTTAAACCCCAGGAATCTCAGAATTGAACATGGCAGGATTGGAGCCAGCTCCCTGCCAACCTCTACCTGCTCTGGAACAAGTAACCAGAACAGCCCACTGAGAAGACCATGGACACTGGGTCACATAGCATAAACCCCTGGAGTTCTCCATGCTAATGAGGTACTTAGATAGCCACCAATGAGCTTCCCTCCCTGGACATTCCTTCCTGAGAAAAGGTATTTAATCCCTGGGTCACCCCGAATAAAGTGTATGCATTCACATCCACCATCAAATAAAGCAGGATGAGCAAGCAATGACCATCTCTTGGTCAAGGATCCCCACTGGGTAGTCCTCGTCATAAAAAGCCATGCCAAAGAAGGCCTTCTCTCTTCCAAACTTTGCATTCTGTAGGCACGCATTCAGAATCAGACTGCTTCAGCATCTCCAACCAAGCGCTGCCTTCACTGCCTGGTCTATGGACACCCTGAGGGGAAGCATGGACCTTGGACCCCCTTTCACTACTCCCAGTGGTGCCCAGAAACACAGAAGATCTGGAACCACAACATTCGTCTCCGATCCCACTGTTTACCCTTCCGAGGAAACATGGATTGTGGACCGCTGAAAATGAACTTTGCCTTTCCTTTTTCCTGTGGCCAGGCACCCCGGCACACAGGCAGGTGCCTTATGACAGGTTTAAAGTGAGCTCTTGAAATGTCCTGCTCCACCAGATGCCTGTGGGGAAACACTGGAGCCCCAGCTTGTAGTTACATAGCCCAGACAATTAATGGGGTAACATTTGCTGCCTGTTTCCAGATCCCTTTATTTGACAAGAGCAGCACGTATCTCTCCCTGAAGCCGTTAAGACTGCTTGAAAGAACATTCAGAGGCTTTAAAAGGACTGCTTTAACTTGTCAAAACCCCTCCTTATGAGGATTCAACATGACACTCCCTGAATGTTCACAGGCCAGACTGGGCCTATGAAGTCCCCACATGACTGGAGGTCTACAGCTCCAGTCTGTAGACTGGGTTTGAGTGGGTGAGATGGCCCAGTGGGTAAAGGTGTTTGCTGCCATTCCTGATGATCTGAGATTGATTCCCAGTCCCCATGTGGTGGAAAGAGAAGACTGACTCTCAGAGTTAACTCCGTGACTCAGAAGCAGCTAGTGGACTGTTTACCATTTCTCTTTCTGTATTCACCTGAAAAGGGAAAGGAAGGAAGAAATCGATGCTGACTATCCAGCCCAGAAACACTGGTCAAGCACTGCCCAGCCCTGTGCACAAAGAGTGCTCACAGGAAGTGCTCACTACCCTCAACAGGGTCTCGGGCACCTGCAAAGGACCTTGTGCCCTGGTTTCCCTAAAGAAAGCTTCATCAGAACAAAAGTGTATGGGACTGGGGTGGAGATTACCAAAAAGAACTTTCAACCAGAGTACTTCCATGCATCATGGAAAGGTTTTTTCCTTGTTCATTATATTTTTTAAGAGTGATTTTATTTGTAGGGTTTTGGAGACAGGGAGTTAACTTTGGAGCCCTGGCTGACCTGGAAGTCACTACGTAGCCTATTCTGGCCTCAGACTCATGGCTAATTTTCTGCCTCAGCTACCCAAGTGCTGAGGTCACAGGTGTGAGCCAACATGCCCTTTGGCATTTTAATACATTTTAAAATGATCCTGGAACGGACTGACCTTTTCCAGATCTGAGTCTTTTGTTTGTCTGTAGTCTTGTGTCAACTTGACAAAAGCTGAATGGAGGACCCTCTACGGAGCAAACGCCTCTGTAAGATCAGGTTGCAGTGCATTGTCCTAAGTAGTGATTGCTGGGAGGCAGGCAGCCGATTGTGGGTGGTGCTGCCCCTGGGCTGATGGTCCTGGGTTCTAGGAGAAAGAAGGCTGAGCAAGTCATGGGAACCAAGCAAATAAGCAGCACCCTCCATGGCCTCTGCATCAGCTCCTGCCTCCAGGTTCCTGCTCTGTTTCAGTTCTTATCCTGTATTCCTTCAAAGATGTGCAATGATTTAGAAATAGCAGCCGAATAAACCCTTTCCTCCCCAAGTTGCTTTGGTCATGCTGCTACATCACAGTAATAGAAACTTGAACCAAGCCAGTGTTCTTCTGTACCGGATATTGCTTGTCAGAAACGAAAGTTGGAAATCCCAGGAAAAGGGTATAGAGGGGAAGGAATGATTAGAGGGTGTCTTAGTTAGGGTTCTGTTGCCATGAAGAGACACCATGACCATGGCAACTCTTATACAGGAAAGCACATAATTGGGGCTTGCCTGCAGTTTGAGACGTTTACTACATTGTCAAATAGCAAGGAGCACGGCAGCATGCAGGAACAGATGGACATAACATTGGAGAAAGTACCTCAGAATTCACATTCAGAACTGAAAGCAGCAGAAAGAGAGGGTCACTGGGCTTGGCTTGGGCTTTAAAACCTCAAAGTTCATCCCCAGGGACACATTGCCTCCAACAAGGTCATGCCTCCTAAATCCTTTCAAACGGTTAGACTCCTTGATACTAAGCACTCAGTTCTGTGAACATATCATTCACATACTAAGCAAATTATCCCAGTTAAGATGTACCATTCAGGTTTTTTTTTTAATACATTTACATAACTGTGAAGATATTACCCAAATCAACTGTAGGAAGTTTCGTCACTCCAAAGAAAACAGAATAGGGTCATCAGGATTCTCAGGGAGAGAAGGGATACCAACCCTGACTATCTAAATTCCATTCCCAGGACCCAAATGGTTGAAGAGAAGTGACTCCTACGATTTTGTCCTCTGACCTCTACATGCACACTGGCACACAGTGCGGATAGATAGATAGATAGATAGATAGATAGATAGATAGATAGATAGATAGATAAATAGATAGATAGATAGATCAGATAGATCAGATAGATAGATCAGATAGATGACAGACAGACAGACAGGTAGGAAATCTATACTTATTACTATTCAGTCAGTTTCCCTGTCAAACCTCACCTGTTCCTCGCCCTGGGAAATGACAAGTCTGCCTTCCTTTTCTACAGATTCGTCTATTTCACAGGTTGGCTGAAGTCACTGAAAGACGCTGCCTGCCCACAGGTAACATCCCACAAAGAGGCCCCCAGCCTCAGTTTCCTACAGACAGTGACTTTTCAGCAAAGAGGAAAATGTGGATGACGGGATACTGGGGAGTTGTCTCACTGAGTGAAAGCACTTGCTGCATGAGTACGAGGACCCAAGTCATTTCCCAGCACCCACATAAAAAGTACCTGTGCACATACATGTAACTCCAGTACTGTCAGACAGTGTCAGTGAGTGCGTGCCAGGGCTTGCAGCTGACAATCTAACACCAGGGTCAGTGAAAGACCCTGTCTGCAAGAATGAGGTAAAGAGTTTTGACACAGGATACCAATGTCCTCCCTTGGCCTCCATACACACACACACACACACACACACACACACACACACACACACACACACACACACACACACACACACACACACACACACAGACACACACACACACACACACACACACACACACAGACACACACACAGACACACACACAGACAGACAGACACACACAGAGAGAGAGAGAGAGAGAGAGAGAGAGAGAGAGAGAGAGAGAGAGAGAGAGAGAGACAGGCATAGACCACACTCAGACATATATGTATGTGCTTACAAAATAGGGGGGTCTGAAGAGAGGTGGTTACGTTGTTGAATCACTGGCTGCTTTTGCAGAAGATCCAGGTTCAACCGCACACACCCACATGATAACCCACAACATTCCCTAACTCTAGTTCCAGATCCAATGCAGTCTTCTGGAACTACGCTCACATTAGTGCACAGACATGCATGCAGGCAAAGTGCACATACACATGAGATAAAATTAATAAATACAAAACAATTTAAAGAAAGCAAAATTACGTTTAAAAACGTGAAATTAAAAGCGGATGTTTTAATTTCATCTCTGTTTCTATGATAAAACATTCTGAAAACAATTTAGGGGAGAAAAGAGTTTATTTCAGCTGACAGGTTCTAGTCCCTCACAGACAGAAGTACACGCAGGAACTCAAGCAGGGACCATGAGGCAGAAACCATGAAGGAACGCAGCTTGCTGACTCACTCGAAATCTTCATGCTTAGATAGCGTTCTTATTCCTCATTCATACTGTGGAGGCTAAAGAACCTCCATTAGGCACCCATCCTGGTACCTGATGGCTCTCCACCTCTGACACAAGCCGCTTACTCCTTTATCCTCACCCAGAAGGGGGCAGTGTGTCCATCTGCCTGTTATGATATGACTGGCTGCTGCTTTGGGCTTCTGTAACCTGCCTCTGCTGACATTCAAGGACTATTTTGCGGTCCCCCTGCCCACCTAATCGCAGCACAGCAGGACAGCTCTTGTGGCTTTTGCCTTTAAAAGCCCTTGCCTTCAGGCAGCAAGCTTCTTATCTGGGCTGTAGACTGTGGCCCTAATAGCAGCCCTAATAAATTTGACTATTAAAATGTAAATTGAGTCTAGGGGTCTTTTCCTGATGGTCTCAACCTCCATAATGGTACTACACTGGTTATAGCAAATAAAGCCTCATGCACCGTTTTAAGCCTAGAAGCCATTGTGTATGGCTTGAGTCATAGATATGTAAGCAGTACTCTCCTGTTTCTTGTATGTCAGTGAGTCTCCACGAGACATAGATATGGAAGCAGTACTCTCCTGTTCCTTGTATGACAATGAGTCCCCACCTGCATTACTACAATAAAATTCTCATGCGCTCAACTTTCCAGTGAATCTATCACCATGAATGTTACAACTGTGTGTGTCTCGTCGGCATTACAAAGTTCTTGCGGCTGTAGTCTTACAGCCATCTGCACTGTGTGCTAATCAATTCTGATTCACTTAGAAATGTGTGCATTGATGTTTTAATGCAAGCAACACTGGAGCCATACCAGTAAAACCGTCTGCTTCGTTGTAAATGCAAATGTAATTGCATTACCAATTACATTACATTGCTACTAATTACATTAGTAGTACATTGGTTTTTGCAAATGAACAATCGTGCAGTGTTTTAGGCATAAGTACCCAGGTTTAGCAAAGAGGCCATTGCAAATAAATGAGTTACAGATGTGTAAGTGGTGCTCTCCTGTTCCTTGTATGTTCGGTGACTGCCTACGTACACTGACTTACTAAAAATCTCATGTGGTCATCTTTCCAGTCAATGTATCACCACCTCCTTCCGTGGCAGTAAAACTGTGTGTGTTGTGATGGTATCACAAAGTTCTTGCTGCTGTAATCGTACTGTGGGCTTATCAATCCTGGTTCACTTAGGAACATTCGTGCTTCTGTGTTACTGCAGGCAACTTCAGAAGTGTACGAACAAACCTGTCTGCTTCTTTGTAATTATTGGTGGTAGTACAATGGTTTTGCAAATACACCATTGTACGGTGTTTTAGGCATATCTGTGTGTCTTTCCCAAAGAGGCCGTCATGCAGTACATGAGTTCTTGTTAAGAACATCGTGCTCCACGCTCCTTTCATGTTCAGTGAGTGTCGAGGTACACTGCTCTAATAAAAAGCTCGTGTGCTGTGCTTTCCAGTGGACCTCCCATGTCTGTTACCCTACATTTGTGTGTCTTGTGTGTCTTGGAAAGTTCTTGCTGTAGTGATAGAAATGCATTTCACGATGTGTTGATCAATCCCAGTCCTCTTAGGAATGCCTGCTCTGCAGTTCTGATGCAGCAAACTTCGTAGCCGTACAAGCAAGCCTGTCTGCTTTGTTTTAAATGCACAGTAGAATATGTTACAGTAGAAGTACATTAGTGTTTGCAACTATATCATTGTACAGTGTTTGAGACATGCAAGTGTGTGTGTCTTCCATGGAGCTCATTGTGCTGTACATGAGTTATAGATGCTTTTGCATGTTCGCCCAATCCTTTCATGCTCATTGTCCAGATTCATTGATATAATAAACCTCCCATGTGATCTGCTTTCCAGTAAATCCCCCACCTATCGGTTATAGTACTTCTGTTACGTTGCATCACCATTACAAAGTCACTGTCATTGTGATCTTCCTACCTTTCGCACTGCGTGCTAATCAATCCCAGGACTCTTAGGAATGCTTATGTTCCTGGTCTAATGCCAGCAACTTTGTAGAGTTGTTTGATAAATACAAACCTTCTGCAACATTTTTTGTTGTTGTTTTACACCCAAACACAAATTACTTCCTGGTCCTTTCATGTTCGTGAATGTCAACATTGGTTTGTAACTGCATGGCCAAAAGTTAAGAAGTGGGATTCTGCCTTGTTTAGGACTACTGCATGACCTCTGTGAGCCCGGCTGATGTATGTGGAACGAATTCCAAAGGGTGGTGGTCAATTTACTTCTGCCTTTTGCCCTTTCAAATTTAGGCTGGTCTTCTCTCCCCAATTAATTCAGGTCTCCTAGTCAGTCTTTTTTGTTACAAGTCACGAGCCAGGGTTTCCCACTGTGCTTCCCAGTTATTTTCTACCTGAGAGGGGATATAAGTGGTGAATAAGACACAGGAGACTCTCACTCTTCCGCCTTCCACTGTCTTCCTCTCTCCTTTCATGTTCCTGGCTTGAATGTCAAGGTCCACTGCTATCATCCCGTAAACCTCACATTCTCTGCTGTCCAGTCAGTCTATCACCTCGTCTGTTACAGTACAAGTGTGCGCCTTGCAGTGGCGTTGCAAAGTTCCTGCCGCTGTAATCATACTACCATGTACACTGTGTGCTCCTCACTCCCTGATGTCTTAGAATCATTTGAGCTGCTGCTTACTACAAACAGCCTTGGAACTAAATGAGAAAACTTGCCTTCTGTGTGCGAATGAACATTACATTGCAATATATTAGTAGCAGTACGGTTGGGTTTTTTTTTGTTGTTGTTGTTGTTGTTTTTTGGTTTTTTTTTTTGCAAACACACTATTGCGTTAGGAATACCAGTGTGCAGTGTACTTTCCAAAGAGGCCATTGTGTGTGGCTTGAGTTCTGGATGCATAAAGCATGCCCTCCTGCTTCGTTCATGATCAAACAGTGTTCATGTGCACTGCTATGGTAAAAGCCTTGTGTGCTCTGCGTTCTAGAATGTATTGTCACCACTTGTTTCCCTGAAACTGTGTGCCCTGCTTGGGTATTACAAGGTTCCTGCTACAGTAATGGTACCGCCATTCTCACAGCGAGCTCATCCATCCCGGTGCTCTGAGGAGCATTTATGCTGCTGTTTTTATGCAGGCAAATTCGGAGCTGTAGGAATAAACCTGTCTGCTGTGTTGTTAATACACTTTAGACTATGCTACAGTAATAGGACATTGGATTTTGCAAATGCACCAGTGTGTAGCGTTTTATGCATTTGGGTGTGTTTAACGAAGAGACCACTGTGTAGTACATGAGTTACAGTTAAGAACACTGGGCTTTCTTCTTCCTTTCACGTCTAATGAGTACCTGGGTGCACTGTTATAATAAACATCTCATGCGCTTTGCTTCCCAGTATCTCTATCACTTTTGCTACAGTACTTCTGTGTGCCTCGCTTTGGTATTACAAAGTTATTAACGTAGTAATAGTCCTGCCATTTGCGTACTGTGCTAAGCAATCCTAGTACTCTTGGAAACATGTGTGCTGGTGTCCCAATGCAGGTGACTTCAGCTCTATACTAGTAAACCTGCATATTTTGTTGTAAATAAACATTAGATTACCCTAAAGTGGTAGTGCATTGATTTTTTTTTTGAAAATATACCATTGTATAGTGTCTTATGCATATGAGCATGTGTTTTTCCAAGAGCCTATTGTGTACCGTGTGAGTTACAGATGTGCATGTGGTGTTTTCTTGTTTCTTTTCTGTTCAGTCAATGTCCAGGTTCATTGACAGTAATGAAAATCTCATGTGCTCTGCTTTCCACCTATCACCACTTCCGTTAGTCCATCTGCTACACTGCATTGGCATCGCACAGTTAATGCTAACAGTCTTGGAGTATCTGCAGTGTGTGCTAATCTATGCCAGTACTGTTAGGAATGTCTGTGCTGCTGTTCTAATGCAGGGAACACCAGAGCCGAAGAAATAAACTATTTCTGTTATACGTGCACATCACCACATCTGTCACACTGTAATCTGTGCGTTGAATTGGTGTCACAAAGTTCTTGCCCTTGTAATCTTACTACCATTTAAGCTGTGTGCTAATCGATCCTGGTGCCACCATTATGAATGCACTGCTGATGCAGGCAATTTCAGAGCTGCAGGGATAAACCTGCCTGCTGTGTTATAAATGCACATTAGAACACACGACTTTTCTACTACATTGATTCTGCAAGTATGCCATTGTGCATTGCTTTAGGCCTGTGTGTATGTGTGGGTCTGTGTATCTGTGTGTGACTGTGTGTCTGCTTGTCTATGCATGTGTGTGTGTGTGTATCTGTGTGTGACTGTGTGTCTGCTTGTCTATGCATGTGTGTGTGTATATCTGTGTGTGACTGTGTGTCTGCGTGTATATGCATGTGTGTATGTGTCTGTGTGTCTGTGTATCTGTGTGTGACTGTGTGTCTGCATGTCTATGCATGTGTGTGTGTATCTGTGTGTGACTGTGTGTCTGTTTGTCTATGCATGTGTGTGTGTGTATCTGTGTGTGACTGTGTGTCTGCGTGTATATGCATGTGTGTATGTGTCTGTGTGTCTGTGTATCTGTGTGTGATTGTGTGTCTGCATGTCTATGCATGTGTGTGTGTATCTGTGTGTCTGTGTATCTGTGTGTGATTGTGTGTCTGCATGTCTATGCATGTGTGTGTGTGTGTGTGACTGTGTGTGTGTGTGTGTGTGTGTGTGTGTGTGTGTGTGTGTGTCTGTGTGTGTGTGAAAGATGCTGTTGTGAATGGCTTGAGTTTTAGATGCTTCCGCCACTCTTCCCTCTTCATGTCCAGGAGCACTACTGTAATAAAAATCTCATGTTCTCAGCTTTCCAGTGAATCCACCACCCTCTCTGCTATATTACAGCTGTGTGTGTTGAATTGACATAACAAAGTTCCTGCCATTTTCATCATACTACCACTTGCACTGTGTGCTTATCATTCCTGGTTCACTTAGGAACATTTGTACTGCTGTGTTACTGCAGGCAACTTCAGAAGTGTACGAGTAAAACTGTCTGCTTCTTTGTAAATGATTGGCAGTAGTAGCCTAGCTCTTGTGCACACAACATTGTGCAGTATTATAGGCATATCTTTGTGTGTTTTGGAAAGGCGCCTTTGTGTAGTGCTTGAGCAATAGACGTGTCTGCTGTGCTCTCCTATTTACTCCAAGTTCAACCAGTGTCCAGGTACAGTACTACAATGACAGCCTCATGTGCTTCTCTTTCCAGTAAATCAATCTCCAATTGTTAGAGTAGAGAGCTGTACTTGTCTGTTGTCATTATAACGTTCTTCCTCTTCTAATCCTATGACCATTTTTACTGTATTCTTCACCATCCTGAAGAACATAGAAACATGCTAGTGATTTAATGCAAGCAACTTCAGAACTGTACGAGCAAACCCATCTGCTTCCTTATGAGTGGGATTTAGATTTCCCTGAATTTGTTTTTACAAATATACTATTGTACAGTGTTTTGGTCACATACGGGTGTGTGGATGCCCCATGTGTTCTTCTCTTCAATTCCATCCTTTCTCAGACAGTTTCTGGTGCCGAGCTACAGTATGAATCCCAAGTGCTCTGCTTTTCTGTAAATCAACCCCTATTTCTGTTACTGTACATCTCCGTGAGGTGCCTTGGTGTAACAGAGTTCTTGTTGTCATAAAAATACCACTGTTTTCACAGTGTTCTTACCAATCCCACAACACATAGAAACAAATTTGCTGCTGTTTTCATTCAAGCCACTTCAGAAAACACACTAAAACCACACTATTATGATGTATTGTTTCAGTTGCATGCATATGAGTCATCCAAAAAAATGACACAGTATGGTGTTTCAGTTGTAGATGTATACGGCATGCATTTCTATTCCATTCATGTCCAACCAGTGTCATAGTGCGATGTTACAAAGTGGTCTCATGTTCTCTCTCCAGAAAATCAACTATGTCTTCTGTTACACAGAATTGTTACAATACACTATTCAACGCACACACCACCATAGGAGAAACACGTTCACGTCCTTGAGATCAGTAATTAGACTGTGCAGTGTCTTAGTCACCTGTGTATGTGCTTTCCAAAGATGTGACTGTGCACTGCTTCCGGAATAGGTCATATGTTGTGCTCTGTCATCCTACTCTTGTTCAATCACTGTCCAGGTGCAAGGCTACAAAAATAACCTCGTGTGTTCTGCTTTGTTGCAAATCAGTCACTACTTGTCTCACAGTATGTCTCTGTGAGTGGCACTGGCATAACTAAGCTCTTACTGCTGTAAAGGTGCTACCTTTTTACTGTTTTCTTGACAATCCTGGTCTCCATGGGAACCTAGAACTGCTGTTCCAATGCAAGTAACTCCTGGGCTGTATGAGTCCACTTGCTGTCCTCACTGTAAACAGAAACTGGATTTCACTGTAGAGAAGTACATTAAGTCTGGCAAATACATCATCGAATACATCATCACGTAGCATTTTAGTCACATGTGCGTGTTTCCTAGAGATGCCACTGTGGGCTGCTTCAGTTATAGACGCAAATGCTGTACTGTCCTACACCGTTCAAGTTCAACCAGTATCCAGGTTCACTGCTGTAATGACAACCTCACGTGCTCTCATTCCCAGGGACCAATCATATCTTCTGTTACAGCACAGGATTATATCGGTGCACTGCTTCTTGTAAATGTAATGCCCTTTTCACTGTGTTCTTCACAATTCTGGTGCACATAGGAACATAAACACTGCTCTTCTGATACAGAGAACTTCAGAGCTCTAGAGTCCACTCATTTGCTTCAGAGGAAATAGAATGTAGATGTTGCTTCATTAGAAATATGTTGGGAATGTTACAGGAGAACACTGTATATGCATCTACAATCCAGGAACTAATCAATGACATCTTTGCAAAACGTAGGCATGTGTGACTTAAATACCACACCTATTTGCAAAAACAATATACAACCACTGCAACAAATCTAAATTCCACTTACAAAAAGGTAGTACGCGTTTACTAGTAGAACTCTGAAGTTGCTCGCATGAGAACAGCAGCAAGTCTGTTCCTATGTGGACCTGGACTGTTAAGAACACAGTGAAATGGTCGCACTTCTACAACACTAAGAACTTCATTGTACCAGCGCACCTCACCGACATGTACTGGAGCAGCGATTGATTTACAGAAAGCAGAGCACGTGACACGATTATTTTGGCAATGCAACAAGATGCCGACTGAGCACCACAGGACTAGGAGTGGTGGCACACACCTCTGTAACTAAAACACCACGCAATGGCATATTTGCAAGAAACCAAGGTACGAATACTGCAGCAAACTCTAAACTCCCTTTACAACAAAACACAGGAGTTAACACGTATAATTCTAAAGTTACTTGCAAACGACAGCAGCAAATGCGTTCCTATGTGGACCAGGATTGTTAAGAACATAGTACTTAAGAAAAAGATAGCACTTTGACAACATGAAGAACTCTTTCGTACAAATGCATGTCAAAGAGATATGCTGTAACAGACGTGGTGGTTGATTTACAAGAAAGTAGAGAATGTGAGACGTTGCTTTAGCACTGCGTTGGGTTACTGTTGAGTGAGAATGGAATAGAGGAGCTCAGCATATGCTCGCATAGCTGCAAAAATACACAGTGGCATCTTTGGAAAACATAACACACAATACCGTATTTGCAAAAACCAATACACATTTATGGCAGTGAAATCTAATTCCAGTTTACAAGGAAGCAGACAGGTTTACTCGTTCAACTCTGAAGTTGCTTACTTCAGAACAGGAGTGTTTACGTTTCTAAGTGGACTAGGATTGCTAAGAACAGTTAAAATGGTTGTACTTTTACTGCAGGCACAAGAGTGTTATCTAAATGCACTACAGCACCATGGACAGGGGATGCGCAGGTCTGCACCAGGTCCTGTGCACTCATGTTATGGCTTCCCGTTTAGTGCTTTATAGGATTTGTGAGTGGGTTAAATATATGAAGAAGAGAACAGGCACTCTGGTTCTTGTCCCCATTCGCATGAGGTTTTGGGTTTGTTTTTTCCTTCTATTGGTTTGTCTTGTCTAACTTCAATGGGATGTAATTGTTTCATTTTTATTATATCAGATTTTGTTATATTTTAAGTGAATAAATAAATAAATGAAGACCTAGCAACTGTAGTAAAGATTAACAACTAGACTGTTATTTATACCTTCTGGCAAAGGGAACATGAGTTATCTCCAATGGAGTGACACTGGGTACACCAACCACTCCAGTGTTCAGAAGTAGTTGACCGATACAGAACAGGCTCTGCAATGCTCTGTGTGCTCTATTCGGGTACGATTCGCTAGGTTGTTTGGTTTTGTTTCATTTTGGGTGGTGTTTTCTCTTCTCTCTTTTGTAGGAGGGTTGTTGCATTGGGCTTTAGTTTGTTTTTTTGAAAAGAACGTAAAGTTGGGTGAGTAGGGAAGGAGAAAGAATATGAAAAAACTTGGGGGAGAGGAAGAATATGATTGATCGAAATACATTTCAATTTAAATAGTGTTTTAAATAATAAAAAGATAATAGCAAGAAGTTTTTTTTTAAAAGAACACAGTGGAAATGATATTAATTTTACAGCAGAAACTTTGTTACATCAATGGCACTCACAGAAATGTCCTGTGGCTGAAGTGGTTATTAATTAAAAAAAAAAAAAAAAAGCAGAGCACATGAGATAACTACTGTAGCACCGTACCAGGACGCTAGCTTAACAAGAACAGAGTGGGAGAGCACAGCACGGCACGGCACAGCACGGCACGGCACGGCACGGCACGGCACGGCACGGCACGGCACGGCACGGCACGGCACGGCACGGCACGGTACAGCACGGCACGCACAGCGGCACGGCGCAGCGCAGCCAGCACAACTGCATAGCAGCAGCGGCACAGCACAGCAGCACAGCACAGCACAGCACAGCACAGCACAGCACAGCACAGCACAGCACAGCACAGCACAGCCCAGCACAGCACAGCTCAGCACAGCACAACCAACACAGCACAGCACAGCTCAGCACAGCTCAGCACAACAGCACAGCACAGCACAGCACAGCACAGCACAGCACAGCACAGCACAGCACACAGCACAGCAGCACGGCACGGCACGGCACGGCACGGCACGGCACAGCAGCACAGCACAGGCAGCACAGCACACAGCAGCACAGCCCAGGACAGCACAGCAGGACAGCACAGCACAGCACAGCACAGCACGGCACGGCAGGCACAGCACAGCACAGCACAAAACAGCACAGCACAGCACAGCACAGCTCAGCACAGCACAGCACAGCACAGCACAGCACCTCACAGCACCGCACAGAACAGAACAACACAGCACAGCACAGCACAGCACAGCAGCACGGCACGGCACTGCACGGCACGGCACGGCACAGGGCAGCGCAGCGCAGCACAGCACAGCACAGCGCCAGCGCAGCACGGCACCACAGCACAGTGCAGCACGGCACGCACGGCACGGCACGGCACACGGCACAGCACGGCACCGCACGGCACCGCACGGCACCACACGCACGGCACCGCACGGCAGCACAGCGCAGCGCAGCACAGCACAGCACAGCAGCGCAGCACAGCACAGCACAGCACAGCACACACATCTGTAACTGAAGCACCACACAGTGGAATCTTTGGAAAACGCATTCACATATGACAAAAGCAGCACATAATACCATATTTCAAAAAAAAAAAAAAATCAATGTACTTCTTTTTTTTTTCTTTCCGGAGCTGAGGACTGAACCTGGGGCCTTGTGCTTGCTAGGCAAGCGCTCTACCACTGAGCTAAATCCCCAACCCCACAATGTACTTCTACTGCAGCAAATCTGAATCCCTTTTACACTGAGGCAGACAGTTTTACTCCTACAACTCTGACGTGGCTTGCACCACAACAGCAGTGTGTGTGTTCCTGGGTAAAGCTGGTCCACTAAGAACACAGTGGAAAGAGTAGCACTTTTACAACAACAAGACTTTGATTAAACCCTCTCACCTCACAAAGGGGCACTGGAGGAGAAGTGTTGATTGATATACAAGAAAGCAGAGCGCATGGAATCACTGAGTAACTGAACCAAGCAAGACACTGAAGCGGTACACAGTGGAGTCTCTAAAACCAAACACTTGTGACTAAAACACTTCACAGGGGTGTATCTGCAAGGACCAATCAAATCTAAACCCCATTTACCAGGAAGCAGACAGCTTCACTCATACGAGTCTGAAGTTGCGCTCAGCAGAATAGCAGCATATATATGTTCCTAGATACAGCAGGTTTGTTAAGAAGGCAGTGAAAACAGAAGTACTTTTACAACAGCGAGAATTCTGTTATGCGCAGGGATGTGTGCAACAGAAGTGATGACTGATTTACCAACAAGCAGAGCTCAAGTGTTTATTGTTGTAGCACTGCCCCAGGACACTGATTGAACAAAAATGCAATGGGAAAGCTCACAATGAGCATCTTAACGTGAAGCAGTTCACAGTGGCCTCTTTAGAAAACACACACATACGTGACTTAAACACACCACAATGCCATAGTTGCAAAAACTCATGGACTTTTATTGCAGAGAAATCAATCCTATTTACATCAGACCTGATGGATCTATTCATCCAGTTCTAAAGTTACTTTCACCAGAACACCAGTGCATACCTCCCTGGTAAGGGCGGGTTTAAGAACACAGTGAAAATACCACAGTGAGAACTGTTATGCCAATGCACCTCGGAGAGAGGCACTGTAACAGAAGTGGCTATTGATTTACAAGAGAGCAGAGACATGAGATTATTATTATAGCACTGGGACACTGATTGAACACAAATGGAATAGAAGAGCACAGCATAAGCCTCCATAACCGAAACAATGCACAATGGCAAATGACTAAAACACCCCACAATGGCATATTTTCAAAAATGAATGCACTCATATTGCAGCAAAATCTAAATCTCATTTACAATGAAACATGCAGGTTTATTCGTACATCTCTGAAGTTGTGAACATCGGAGCGGCAGCGCCTTTGTTCCTAGGTAAAATGAATTTGTTAAGAACATGATGAAGATGGTAGGGCATTAACAGCAACAAGACCTTTGTCACACCGGTGCACTTTACAGAGGCACACTGTAAGGTGAGTGGTGACTGATAGCCAAGAAAGCAGAGCACAGGACAGAATTGCAGCAGCATTGCACCAGGACAGTGACTGAATAGGAATGCACCAGGTAGAGCTCAGCATAGCATCAATAACTGAAGCAGTACACAGCAGCATCTTTGGAAAACACATACACAGGTAACTAAGCCAGCACAAGGGCGTATATAAAATCCAGTGTACTTCTGCTGCAGTGAAATTTAAATCCTGTTTACAATGGGAGAGATGATTTTATTTTCACACCTCTGAAGTTGTTTGCATCACAAAAGCAGTTCAAATGTTCCTTGGTAATGTGGGTTTGTTAAGAATAAAGTCAACACTCCTGCCAGAGAAGCTGGTAGGCTAAATAGAGATCTTCACTTCTGCCTCTGCTCCTGGATGGCCCAATCCCCACTGTCACCTGCAGCTCTACAGTCCCCCTTCCTCTCCTGCATCCATCTCCAGTAGATCACACAAATCTTCCCTGCTCAAATTCCTTCTACCGATTTATTGTTTAATCTCAGCCCCCACTCCAGCAGGCTCTCCCTGGGAATCCACAGGACACTCTGACCAGGAATGCAAGAAGACTAATTGCAGATCTTCACCTCACCCTCCGTTCCTTCAAGTCTGATCCCCCAGTCTCAAACCTGGTTCTTTAGCAAACCTTCTTCTGTGGCTTCCCACTCTCTCCTCCTATTTTCAAGGGACTAACTAAACAGGTCCCAGTGGAACACTTTGTTTCCGTCCCTCCTCCAAACCCTATCTACCACACCCAGTCCTTCCCCATTTCTAAGTCTCTAGTCCCAATACCCAGAAGCAACTTAAAATTGGAAGCTCCAGTACCTACATTCATCAGGACTTAGAAAGATTTTTCCTATACGTAACACACAACTACCACACTCCCCTTAGACCAAGAGGAAACAATACCAAGGAACAAAACATGCCAGACAAAGACAAGACCAGACATCAACGCCTAGAATTAAAATCTTCCCGATCCCACAGGACTAAGTGCTGGCATGAAAACAAAATCACTAACATCCATGACAATATGTCTCCAGTAGAGCCCATCAAACACACACACACACACACACACACATTTCTTCTCCTTCCTGTATTCCCCAGTGCCCTGAATACTCCAATATGGCTAACTCACAGCATAAGACTACAAAACAGCCTTTATGAATGTGATAGAGGCCTTTAAAGAGGAGACAAATAAATTCCTTAAAGAAATCTATGAAACCACAAACAAACTGTGGAACGTAATGAATCAAACTACCCAAGCCTTCAAAGTGGAAATCGAATCAATAAAGGAAACCTGAAATGAAGGAAATCTGGAAATGAAAAATTTAGGGCTCAAACAGAAACCACAGAAGCAAGCTTCGCTAGTGGAGTACAAGAGACGGAGGAGAAGCTTGGACATTGAAGACATGATGGAAGAAGTGTATACATTGGTCAACAAAGATGATAAACCTAAAAAAAAAAAAAAAGCATGGCACAAAGCATCCAGGAGATCTGGGAAACTATGAAAAAACCAAATCTAATCATTAATAGGAATACGAGAAGGAGAAGAAACCCAGGTCAGAGGCACAGAAAATATTTTCAACAAAATTATAGAAGAAAAGTTTCCTAACCTAAGGAAGGGCATTCTTATAAAGGTACAAGAAGCAGACAGAACATCAAATAGACAGGGCCAGAATAGAAATTCCCCTCAGCACATAATAATCAAAGCACTAAGCATATAAAAGCTGCAAGGGAAAAAGACCGAGTAACATATAAAGGCATACCTAATAAAATTACATCTTATTTCTCAATGGAGACTCTAAAAGCCAGAAAGACCAGACAAATATGCTATAGCATCTAAGAAACCACAGATGGCAGCCCAGACTACTATATGCAGCAAAACTTTGGATCACCATAGATAGAGAAAATATATTCCCTAATTGCATTTTAAAATTCTTATTATCACATATTCAGTAAAGTAGCTGAATACAGAAGCAACTCACAAAAAAATCAATAGCCCATCTCTATGAAAATTACAAATGGTCTGAGAATCAGGGAAACAACGCGTTTTGCAATAGCCTCAAAGACTATGCCATTTCTTGGTGCAATCCAGAGCCAGGGGGGATAAAGGACACCAAGGAAAGCAAAGTTCTCTAAATCAACATGAACAAAACTCCTATAAACCCACAGTCAACTGATGGCCCTGCACATGGGTCATTTCCATGCACAGGACCTGAATGGGTCTACACCAGGTCCTCTGTGCTCAAATGATGGCTTTCAGTTTAGTGTGTTTTGTGGAATTCCTGAGTGTGTGGATGTGTGGGTCTCTGATTCTTGTGACTTCTCTTGGACACATATAAACAGTTACTCCATTCTAACACCATCTTGGTCAAGTTTCTGATCAAGGCAACTCTTATAAAAGATAATATTTAATTGAATCTGGTTTACAGTTCAGAGGTGGAGTCCATCATCATGGAGGGAAGCATGGCCGCATCCAGGCAGACATGGTGCTGGAGGAGCCGAGAGTTCCATATCTGGATCCGCAGGCAACAGGAAGACCAAGAGAGCCACTGGGCTTGGCTTGAGCTTCTGAGACCTCAAAGCCACTAGCAATGCACTTCCTCTAACAAAGCAGACGACTCCACTAAGGCCACATTTTCTAATAGTGCCACTCCTGTGAACCCACGGGGCCCATTTTCATTCAAACCACCACAAGTGGTATCTTTAGGTTCTGAGGATGCAACAGTTAACAAACAGACGCAAACTATAAAGTTGCTTTTCAGTGAGAGAAGATAGAAAACAAAATGGACAATAAATCAATGAGTACCATTTCTGGTTTGCATGGCCGTGAAATCAAACAGATTGAAGCTGTTGTTATTTCCCCCATGTACTTATTCACTTCACAGAATGAGATACTAAGATAGCAAAGCAGAAACACCAATCTACAAGCCTCTTCTGGGTCCCCATTGCTGGAAGGATCCAGCCCCAGCTCTCTAATATGTGATCTTTTTTTAGTGTGGAAATACATTCCTCTTCATAGGGCTCAGTCCTGACACTCTCCATGGACCTAGGATTTACCCCATTCAGGTCCAGTTCCAAAGCCTTAAGCACAATTGCCACTCCTCATGTTGGAGACATTATGTGATAAATGAACCTCTCAGGGAAGATATTTAATCAATGACCATCTCATTGGAAGACTTATTTAATAAGTGATAATTATCATAGGAGGGGATAGTAGGCAGTGACAATCTTACAGACAGTGTTTCTTAGATCCATCACCACCTCACTGAAAGCATAACTGATCTATGATTGTCTCTCTTACTAGCTTATGATCCCAGGGCAACGACCTTACTGGCTCCATTCTCTAAACCACAGTTGAGGTCCTGAGCCCAGCAGGTTATTACTTGGATTAGATGAAAAGAAAGCCAATGAGCTCTTGAATTCCTTGATCCTTAGGATATAGAAACATATCATTGTGGTTTGTCCAATCTTCTTCTCCAGAACTATTTATAAGGGCAGGAACTTTGAAACTGAAAAATGCAGTCAAGTTCTGAGTTATTATAGTCTTAAATATAGAGACGTGATACTTGGAGAGAGAACACATTGCTCTGAAACGGGCAGGCCAGGGATAGTCATGATGTCATGGCAATCTTTGAGTTCCTGAAAGCATGCATCCTGGTCTGGCTTATTCACTTTCAGGAAACCCCTTGAAAGTGACTTTACTAAGGTGTGAGACTTAGGCCTCACAACTTTTTTCCAAATCTCTGTGTTTTCCTGTCTTAGTTGTACTGTTGTGAAGAGACTCCAATAGGGCCACACCTACTCCAACAAGGCCACATCTCCAATGATGTCACTCCCTATGAGTCTATGGGGGCCATTTTCATTCAAACCACCATGCTTTTCTGATCAACCTTTGTGCTTTGGTCTTCCTAGTCCTGCCCCGTTAGTCTGGGCTCTGAATTCAATTCGCTCTAGGTTTCTCAGGTCTCATTGCATGGTAGATCTCACCCTCACTCAAATAGGGTTGACGGTTTACTCTGCACATCCTGAAGGTAGGTCCAGCCGTCCCACTGGTAATGATAAGATGCGTGCACCTGTGTCATCAGCCTGGCTGTCCTCCCAGTGGCTTTTGAAGTTGTCTTCTCCCCAGAGGCCCAGGCTCAAAGGCACAGTCACCCTCTACCTTGCCCCAGTCCATCCCCCTTCTTACTTAATTTGTTTTCAGATGCTGGGGAATCTGACTTTATAACCTATTCCACATCTAATCTCTTCCTTTGCTCTTTCTTTCATAACCCTAGTGAAATTCTGGATTCGCAGCACTTCCCTGGACTCTAGACAGGCCTGTGTGCTTCCCTGTGCTATCATGTTCTAGCTCCTCCCTGTACAGGACCCAGTGCTCCATGTGTTATTAGCTCTGCTCGACATGGATCCTTATGTACTTCGTCCTCTCGTCAGCCTTCCTGCTCCCAAATGCTTACTACACCAAGCCGTCAATCCTTACACATACTCCATTTTAGGAGTCCTGGCCTCTGGTTCACATGGTTTCTTCTGCCTGGAAACTTTTGTGTTTGGCCTCGGGGTTCTAAATTCAGTTTGTCTATCAGTTGTTCAACAGAGGCTTCCTAGCTGCCCTTTGGGTTCTGCCTTCTTGTGAATCCACCACTTTTTTCAAATACTTAAAATTGACATCCACCCAGACATGTATCTCATATCTAAAATCTCAACCCTCAGGAGGCTGAGGAGGGACGATCTAGAGTTTAAGGTGACACAGTGACACTCAGCACTTTTTTTGTAAGAATTATTTATTTATTTAATGTATATGAGTACACTAACTGTTTTCAGACACACCAGAAGAGGGCATCAGATCTCATTACAGATGGTTGTGAGTCACCATGTGGTTGCTGGGAATTGAACTCAGGACCTTTGGAAGAGCAGTCAGTGCTCTTAACCACTGAGCCATCTCTCCAGCCCCACAGTCCACTTTCATGTTAGCTTGTGGTCTTAGAGAGAGCAAGCCTGGTGCTGGAATAGTGTCTTGTAGATAGTAGGTTGCCAATAAAAATATGCCTTGAATGAGTTTTAATATAAACCAAATAAAATAGTAATAGAAGCCTAGATTGATTTGCATGCCCTGTATGCTAAGACAGTTCTGTAAGCTTTGCATACCTGCAAAGCCCTTCCCACCAGCCTTGGAGGAGGTCGCTGTCACTGTACACACTTAGAGGTAAAAAACAAAGCCACAGGAGGTTGATAAACTTGGCTGAGGTCATGAGTCAGTTAAAAGCTGGAGCTGAATTTGAACCTCTGCACCTGCTTCTAGGAATACAAAGACAAGTCTTTGACCCTTGTTATGGTTTAATATGGCTTGAGTGTGTGCCCTAAGGTTCATGTGCTGAAAGCTTTGTCTCTAGTATGTGGGAGATTTGAGGAGTAGAGCGTTCAAGAGAAATGCAAAGTGATTAGATCAAATGATTCTCTCCCTCGGGAGAGGCTAATGTTGTTCGCAAGGGATTTTAGTCAGTCTCCAAAAGTACATGTTGCTATAAACAGTGCAAACCTAGTCTCTGACTCTGACTGGCTTCCTATCTCATGACACAATCTCTTCACATATGTTCCAGTCATTGCAAAGCCATTTCTCATGAGGCCATTGGCGGGGCTGGACAATTGTGGCATTCTAATCTAGGGCTTCCAAACCTATGAGCTAAGTGCATTGCTAGGGACTATGCTTCTGTAAGAACATGGGCTTTGTTGCCATGTTGCTGGAATATGAACCTGCCACTTCCAAATGATGGCTCGCCACTGTGGCTCTTGAAGGTCTACAGAGCATGGCACCAGAGTCATGCTACTGGATGACTAATGGTCCTATCTGTCTAACAGCGGTGCCCTATGTCAGCTACATTCAAACAGACTCTATGGGCCACTTGAGTGTGAGTTTCTGTGTCACCATGTAAGCTTGTAAATATATTTGTGTTTGTTTCTATGTTCCTATGAGACAGTGTATGAACATCTGTGTGCATTTATCTGTGTGTTCGTGTATAGTTCCCCAAAGAAGGAAGACACACTGTGCTTTGAGAAACTCATCCAGAAGGAAGGGCCACATGACATGGCATAGATAACTAACATGAGAATCACAGACAGGTGTGACAGCGGAGGCATTGTTCAAGGTGCTGTGGCTCTCTCTAGGAAAGAGACAATGAAGGAAGCCCTGCCCATGAAGAAACGTCTCAAAGCAGAGAAAGTGCCAAGGATCATATCCCAGGAGGCAGAGAGTTGAGAGTGCAGTGTGGCAGTCACTCTGACTCAGGAGTCTCTGGCATTGGAGGCCCTCAATATGTCTCACTCTTTGGGTACCCCCTACCTCTCTGCCATCCAGGTGGCCAGCTCTAGCCAGAATGGGAAGTGGCAGCTTGGCCTTCCAGAAAGTACATTAAGGCGTTAGAAACTCAGCAGAAATGTAAGAAGGAGAGTAGAATGTGCCTTGCTGTACTCCAGGGCCCACCCACAGCGCTTCTTCCCCTGGAGCTGGTGCCTAAGCAACCTTTAGACAGCTGCAGGACAGAGAACAGTGAGCGGTACTTTAGACAGGGGATGCTGGGAGCATTCATTGATTTTTTTCATCATAGGAAACTTAGTCATCTCCCACCCCAAAAGATGCACATACTGAAGTAATCTCCTGGCAGAAATCAGGATGTTCTCAAAAAGGGACCTCTAAGCCAGCATGGATCCCAGCTTCAGATACCCACTCACAGGCCCCAGCCTCAGGTACCCACTCCATCCTAACATGGTGATGTAGTTGTGTCCTTGGTGTAGAAGGGACATCCTACAGGTGGCCATCTTTGCATCCTTGGTGACTCAGGAACATGCTGGCAATCACTGAAGTTGGATTGACTCCCTTCTGCCCTTGAGCTGCTGGTGGAAGACTGGAGGAGCAGGGAGAGCTCCCACTCCAAGTCCTCAATCCTCTGAGCCAGGTGGACCCTTTGGACTTCCAGCATCACTGCCTCTGTGCTCTTCAGGACAGGGGAGATGTAGAACAAGGAGACGTGATCTCCAAGAGTCCTCATTTCCCACTACCCTTTGTCACATTGATGCTCTGTGAATACCAACATCCCTCACTCTTAAGAATGTATCTAGAGATTCCTCTAGGAACGAAAATCACTCCATGGAAACACAGTATGCCTAGCTTTTGCCATGAAAGAGTCAGATAACAGCCAATTAAATCACTAGATAGCCCACATATATAAGTCATTTGGAATGATTAATAGTTAAATGTCATCCATAATATAGCCCCTCGCCCCAACCTGTTTGTTCCTTTCTCACCTCTAAGAATATTTTTAGTGAATATTTAATAAGGATAAAGTTTCCCTCTGCTATGTCCTCACTGAGTCTCTTCTCTTCTGCCATTCCCTGATCCAGGGAGTGAGTGCAGCATCCTGAGCCTGGTTCTCCACAGGAGGAACTAGCGTCACAACTGACCACTGGCGCAGAGGAAGGGGGGCTTGGAGAGGAAACCGACCCTGGGCTCATCATGAAGCCCAAAATCCAGCTGCTTCAACAGAGCCTCCCACTCTTGCAGACTCACTGCCTGACCAGAAACGCCCCTCATCTTGTTCCCCTGTAGTATTTCTTATGTCTTCTTTTCTAGAGGCCCCAGTCAAGGCAGGAAAACTCAGAAGACACGGATTGTGGAAAGTCCCTGGGACCAGAAGCATGCCCTGTCAACGAGGCAACATCTACAGCAATCTTTTAAAACAGCGTCTCCTAGCTCAGGCCTGTTTCTCTCTCTCTCTCTCTCTCTCTCTCTCTCTCTCTCTCTCTCTCTCTCTCTGTGTGTGTGTGTGTGTGTGTGTGTGTGTGTGTGTGTGTGCACCTGCCTATTGGTCTGTCTGTGTGTTTGTCTCTCTGTCTCTGTCTGTCTCTCTGTCTCTCTGTGTCTGTGAGTATATGCATTATTATTATATGCGATGGAGATCAGAGGACAAGTATAGGAGTCAGTTCTTTCTTTCCACCATCTTGGTTCCAGGAATGACATTGACCCAAGCTGCCAGCTTCCACAAGTGCCTTCGCATGTTAAGCCATGTTGATTTTCTGCCTCCATATCCCAGACCCTGAGTTTACAGCACCACTGAACCTAGTACAACAGCTATCTTTTTCTATTAATCTGTTTCTACAATCGTTCTAGCTATGAATGTCCTTAGAGAACTATACTCCAGCTTCAGTGCAGAAGCTTCCCTGTTTGTCTCCTCAGCCCCCAGTCTTTCTCACTCGGCCTTTCATGTGCCAAACAAAACCCAGCATGCAACCATGACTACTAGATGCTCTGGTCATAACCCATCTCTGTGCAAGGGGCTCTGATACTATAAGCTCCCCCTGTGACACTGGAGGAGCCGAGGTGCTCGCTGGCTGGGCTTACCATAGAGGTGTTCTCTTCCCCTAGAGGGAGTTGGTCCAGTTTGCCATCCTTTTTCTGGAGCTCCAAGGCTTGAGCACTGAGCCAAAAGAACTCCTCATTCAGCTCATCCAGCGCCTCTTCCACTTGCCATGTCTTTTTCTAAAAGTTAAAAACCATTGTTTCTTTTCTTTCTTTCGTATAGGGCTCAGCTTGTTATCTTTCCAAGACTGACCTTGGACTTTTGAACGCAACAGCTTCTTCCTTGGGTATCCCTGTAGCCCAGGCAGATGTGTGCCACTGCAAGCAGCAGCGAACTGTACTTGATGCTGAAGAACTAAGCCTAGGCTCTTTGGGAAACCTCTCCACCACTAAGCCTCATCTCCAGCCAGCTCCTCGTCACTTTTACTTCCATAATCATTTCCTTAAAATGTTTCCCACTGTGCTACAAAGCACCACTCATGTGGGATGCTCTCATGTAGCGCAGACTCATGAGTCAACCCAGACCCCCAGGAAAGACTATTGCAAAGGGATGTGCTAGGCTGAGGGAGCAGAAGGACACCTAACCTGGAAGTGAGATTACAGAGAGGAAATTCCAAATGAATTTTATAAGCCGGACAGGAGTTACCTGGGAGGAGTGGGGAGGGAAGAGATAATATAAGCAAAGAGAATAGCATTTTACAAAAGCCTGAGATATAAGATGGTATCAAGAATGTTTATCCAAGGGGTTAGGGATTTAGCTCAGTGGTAGAGTGCTTGCCTAGCAAGCACAAGGCCCTGGGTTCGGTCCCCAGCTCCGGAAAAAAAAAGAATGTTTATCCAGTTAGCTGTCCATCCATCCATCCATCCATCCATCCATCCATCCATCCATCCATCCATCCATCCATCTACCCTCTCTGCCGATTCACTCAAATCACTATCCATTCACCTACCCTTCATCCATTTATCCCTTTACGTATCCATCATCCCTCCATCCATCCACATGGTCTATCTACTTATTTGCCCATTTACTCAACTTCTCAAAGTTCAACCTATCTATGTTCCCATCCACCTACCCATACACCCCCTCTCTCCCTATGCATCTATGCATCATTCTTTATTCATGCACTCATAGAGAAAGTGATATTTATTGGGGGCCTGGAGAGATTGGCTCAGCAGGTAAGAACACTTGTTGCTCTTTCAGAAAACCTAGGTTTAGTTCCCAGCACCCACATGGGCTTAGAACTATCCATAAACCAGTTACAAGTAATCAGACACTCTCTTCTGAACACTATGAACACAAGATATGCACATGGTGCAGACATACATGCTAGAAAACACTCATATACATGAAATAAAAAATAAGCCACTTTTAAAAATTTTAAAGAAATGCTTACTGCATACCCACCAAGCATTAAGATAATGTTTTGGGATTCCATTAGGGAGATTCTATGAGTTTGTAGTCTATCAAAAAGGACAGACACACAAGGAAATGGTGTCTGAACAGATTTTAGGTTGCTGTGGGAAATAGTTAAAATTTGGCAGCATGGAATTCCATTAGAAAAGTGGAGGATGGTAGGTAGAGAAAGGCATAGCTGGGGCCATGGAATACAGGTCACCCAGGGTCCCGGTGTTCTTCCTGGCACTGAGGGATCATCAAGGACTATGACTGCACAGTCTTCCTAGTTATAGAGCCCACATTGGGGCTGGCAGTATGCTCACCTGAAAAATAAATGTTAGAGACCCCCTGACAGAGCTGATTAGAGTGCTAAGTCTTGGCTAAAGCTCTCGTGGAGTGATACTAGACAAGAAGTTAAGCCAGCTTTGGCCTGTAATCCCAGAACACAGGAGCTTGAAGCAAGAGTATTGACATGCATTCAAGGCTGGCCTGAGATGAGGTTTCAAAACAGACAAATGAGTTCGAGTCCCAGCATCCATGTGCTGGTTTACAGCCTTCAGTCTTCTGTTCTGTGACACATGTGCATTTATAGTCACACACACACATGTACATACATTTGTATGTACACCACACACACACACACACACACACACACACACACGGCAGGAGGAAAGATGAAGAGAGAGAGATCCCAAATTCATGAATTAGAAGAATTAACATTGATAAACTGTCCATACTTTTCAAAGTTATGTACTGACTCCATGTATGTTTTTGTCAAAATACTAATGTTGTTATTCCCACAAATACACATATAAGAAAAACCACAAAATTTGAATAGAGATTTAAAAAAAGACCCTAAGTAGTCAAAGTAAGCCAGAGATAAAAAACAAACAAACCAACCAGAGGTGTTATCATACCTTACTTTAAAACATACAACACAGAACTGGGAAGTGAGTTTAGTGGTTAATCCTTGTTAATCTTGCAGACAACCCAGGTTCAATTTCTCACACTCACGTAGCAACTGACAACCACTGTAATTCTAGTTCGATGACGTCTAACACCCTCACCTGACCTCTGCAGGCACTCAGGCATGTACACGGTACATTTACATATATGCAAGCAAAGCACCCATACATGTAAAATAATTAATAATAATAAAACATACTATAAGCTGGGCATGGTGCTGTACACCTTAATCAATCCCAGCACTTGGGAGGCAAAGGCAGGCAGATCAGAGTTCATGGGCACCACAGGCTACTTAGGAGTTGGAGGCAGGCTAGGTTGGAACCTTGGTTTTGATCAAGGCAGAAAGAAATTAATATCAGTGAAAGGAAAAGGGTATATCCACCACAAAAAGAAATAAACAGGTTCCTTGTCCTTACAAAAAAGAAAGAAAGAAAGAAAGAAAGAAAGAAAGAAAGGAAGGAAGGAAGGAAGGAAGAAAGAAAGAAAGAAAGAAAGAAAGAAAGAAAGAAAGAAAGAAAGAAAGAAAGAAAGAGAAATTAAAAGTAGACCAGAAACCTAAATCTAGGATCTGAAGCAATGAATGCAGTAGAGGAAACACTGGGGGGATGCTTTAGGGCTGAGAATGGTACAGCTTTTGGATATGTGTGCCAAAGCACCAGAACAAACCACTCAGCAAAGCAGCAGGAATGCGTCCTTACATCAAAGGAGCCGATCCACAGAGCGTGGATGGATCTGCAGCACAGGAGGAAGTAACTAAGGATTATTCATTTGACCAGGATTTAGTGTCCCAGATATATGACGACCCCAATACAGCAACAAACAGCACAAACACAACACAAACTCAGTAATGCGTTCAAACAGGGAAGTGAAAGTAATAGGCAGTGTCACAAATTGTCAGGGAAGTACAAGAAGATGGCTCACCCCAGGAAGAATGGCTGTCATCAAGTGACAAAAATCTCATCGCTGGCAAGGACACAGAGACGTCTTATATATATATATATATATATATATATATATATAGGTGCTGGAAATGTGAATTGATTACTCAATTGTGGAAAGTATGCTGGAGGCTACTCAAAAACAAAACAAAGCCTCCTCTCCAGAATGAATCCACCATATTACCTATCCAGAAATCCCATTTCTGGGCATATATCCTAAAGCACTAAAACCAGTCTATTGAGAACATCTACACTCTTGTGTTTGTTGAATGTTATTCATGATAACCAAGATAATTCATAATGGCATCATCCTAGCTGTCTATTAATAGATCAGTAGACAAATATTACTAGCCACAAATGTTTTCATCATGTGAATGGTATTGGAGGACATTCTCTAAGGTATAATACATCAGACACAAAAGGGAATGTGACCTGATTTGTGTATGGAAGCTGAAATGCTTATCTCATTGCATGCAGATTCTTGTAAGCCTCATGGACGTCCATTTCCTGTCCTTGGGAATATTGTCCCAGTTACAAAATACAGGTTGGTTCCCCTGACCAATATTCACTAGTCATAAAGTGTCTCTCCTTGCCACGGTTTTTACAAAGTTGTGCTTGATTACTGTCTTCTAGATTTGCAAAGTGACTAGGTAATGATCAGGACAGAGGGACACACAGAACCCTGGATGGGGAAAGGTGAGTGGAGAAATTGGCCCGAGTTCTAGGGCTGTCCCTACCTGCAAGTCAACATCAGGCCTAGGTCTGAGTCTGGCCCCAAGGATCCACTTCTCAGGAGTTGGGGTCTGAGCATTCCCTCCTTTCGTGTCTTCCTGGGAGAGCTGGGAAGGTTCTGGGGCCTGCTGGGGCCTTTGGATGAGGGAAAGAAAGGTCTCATTTAGGCCCCACATGCAGTAGGACTGCCCACCTAGGGGTGAACTGGATAAACAAGAACCATTGTTCACTCCTGTCCAGGGGCCGGCCGAGCTGGCTATGCTCTATGAACCCTTTCAGGCTTTGGGGGGGAATGGTGGTCCTGTAGTCACATGGTCACACCCTGCCCTCTCTTTATGTGTCCTCTGTCCTCTTAGATTGTCTCAAGCTTCTGTGTAGAACATGCCAGTTGATCCCTACTGGAACCAGCTTTTAGCAGTGCTATGCTTCTCATAGATTCTAGATCTGTTTCTGAGCACTGAAATGAGAGAAAGTCGAGGCTAGGTACAAAATCTTGGTCCTTTTAGAAGGTAGCTGTGATTCACATCTCAGTGTTCTCATCTTATGTCTTTATCAAGGAACATTTTCCACCCTTCATGGCCATTTAAGACCTCACTTTCACTTAAATGCCCATCTCAGATGATCCCATTGGCCTTGACCTTTTGCTGAACCTTGCAGACAACTCTAAACTAGAATTTTCTCACTTTTGTATATCTATTCCCTCTTGTCATTTTTGTGCTATCAGACCTATTTTTCTGACTTCTTCATTTAGGATTTCTTTTATTCTTAATTTGAGATAGGGTCTTCCTATCCGCCTCAGGCTGGCCCCACATTCATAATGATCCTCCTTTAAGAGCCTACAATATGCTAGTATTGCAGGCATGTGTCACCACACCTCAGGGCATCCTGCATTGAGGATAAGGGCAAAGACTTATGCATGAGATTATCCCACTTGTCTCTAAGACAACTAACTGGCTGGAGAAAGCTTTCAGTCAGCATACACAACAGTTGGAGCAGAGCCCATCCTGGAATCTAGATCTACAGATGCTTAACCTTCCTTCCATTTAGCACTAAGTAGCCCTTATTGCTAGAGTCCTATCTAGGTCCTCTAGGACTAGATTCCATGATATTAGAGCAATGGTTCTAAACCTTCCTAATGCTATGACCATTTAATTCAGTTCCAAATACTGTGGTGACCCCCCAACCATAAAACTATTTTTTGCTCTTACTTCATAACTGTTATTTTGCTAGTTATGACACATAAATATCTATGTTTTCTGATGGTCTTAGGTGACCCCTGTGAAAGGGTCATTTGACTCTCAAAGGGGTCATGACCCACAGGTTGAGAACTGCCATATTAGAAGGAGAATCCAGACTATCCCCCTGCCTGAAGGGGACATCAGTTATTTGTTCACTCTCTAGACCCCTTCCCTGAGGAAACCCCATAGTGGGTGTTTCTGAAAGGAAGGCTATGTCTTCCATGGAAGGCTAGAGGGGACACTGAGCCAACCATCAATATGCCCAGAGCTTGAGACTCATATACTCATACTCAATGCTACTTAACCTCTATGAGACTCTGTGTCCTCACCTTTACAATTAAGCAAGTGGCAGTATCTACCTCCTATGGTTGTTGCAAGGATTAAACTGAATAAGCATTCACTTATCACTGTGAAATGTAAGCAGTCAGCAGTCATTACCCTTATTGTCATTAAAAGCATATGAAGGGAAATAGACTACACACGGAAAAATTGGGCCAGTGAGATGATTCAATGTGAAGGATACTTGCTACCAAGTCCAACAATCTGACTTCAGTCCCTACAACCCACATGGTGGAAGGAGAGAATTGTCTCCTACAAGTTGATCTCTATGCATGTGCCACATCCTCCCCCACACATACAATCAACAAACAAACCAATATAATAAACACAAATAGCCTATATAAGCAAATGAGCTCCTTACAGCCCATGGGTGGGACTTGGGGAAGGGTAGGAAGAGATCCCCATGGAAAAATTGAATACATGGTAGTGAGAGGAAGAATTAGGTAGACTGAAACATGAAGTCTGGAGTTTTTCATAAAACACATGGAATGCCTCAGTGGACATAAAGCATCTCCAAAGCTTACAGTTGGATGTGAATGTCTTAAGGCTTCAAATCAAATTATGTTGTGAAAAATGAGATAGCCACAGTCAGGGATCTAAAATTTGTTCTTAGAAGCACCTCTCATGGACCAGTTGGTCTGTCCTCACCTTATGCTCTGAGGATCCTGGTCATGGACTGGAGACTGTCCCATCATGGGTGAGTCCTTCTGATTGGTGGAGTGAGGCTGCTCATCACAGTGACTAGAGGCCTAGGAAGAACAGACAGTGTTGTAGTCTACAAGAAGAAACAGGGCCTAGGGTTTCGAACCAGAGTTCATGGCCATGTGGGAAACAAGGTCCTAGGGAGTATGTTAAGTTGTGGTTGTTTGTGTATATTGTTTATAGACATTTGCACATGATGGGTCAGTAGGGTCCACTTAGCTCCATGGCGATCTGTTTAATCACACACAGGTACATGCAAGTACCATAGGCCCATGGGTCTCATTTAGCTCCAGAGAATGACAAGGGTGACAGGCAGGCTGTCCTGATTATACACGTGTATTCAGTTGCCTCTAGCAGCCTCTCACCTTTCTGCTGACCCCAACTGGTGACACACGTGCCTGAGAAAGTGCAGATGCCAGGGCAGTGATGGCTCTGTTAAGCTCTGGCTGGAATCCCAAGGGAGAAATGCTTGGAGTATAACCTGGGGAAGAAGACCCAACAGAGGAGCCTCAACATAAACACTTCAGCTCACCACAGATACATCATATGATACCCAATTTCCCAATTTCCCTGCTCCTGGCTTCCTAGCTAAGGACGTGCCCCTCCTCTTCTCATTGTCTTTTCCTTTTGTGCCACAACCGACTCCATCACTCTCTTGATGAGATGGTCACTTTACTGTGTGAGATGTTTTGGACAGAGCCTTGGTCACCTGTGGAGGTACCCTGTACATGAAGGTACATGTGATCTCTTCCCTGTTTCTTGGTTGTGTTTATGAACACAACATTCACAGATCTGCTGTTTTTTTATACACTTCTCCACGGTTTCTTTGCCTTTCTCCAGCCGTGCTCACCATACAATCCTACAGACACATCTCTCTCTGTCCCCCACACTTGATGGCACTATATCCTGTATAGCCTCCTGGGGCTTGATAGGGAGAGCATGGCATTCCATCCTCAGCAGTTTTCCTAGACTATAGAGCAAATGTTGCCTGAGCATAGATTAATTGTCTTTTTCTGTTTGATAGAATTTCATATCCTATTGATTAGGGGAGGGCCACAGTCCCTTACCAAGGAAAATCCTCAATTCTCTGCCTTATAGTACATAATGGTCTGGGATGGAAATAGGCTTCATCTAGCTTCCAAATGTATCCTTTCAGTAAGCACCCCCAGGGTCAGGAGCTGGGAGAGGGGAACATCTGGATACAGCTTTACAGCTTCAGACTTTCTTGGTCCTTCTCACAGTCAGAAGTCCAAGGAAAAGAATTATATGGAAGGAAGTTCATAGAAGCCTCAAAGCCCTGTGTGGGTGTTAGACAGGATTGAGAAAGGCTTCCAATGAATGTCTGACCCAATTTATAAATCCCCCCAAGGCCAGTCACCCAACATCAGAGCCTAGAGTGCTCATGATGCTTGCAGTACATAATAGTGTCCCTGCTATATGGATCCCTCAGACTATGATGGGCTGGATATTGACTGCTGTGATTGGGTGCAGAGTACCACATGAGACAACTGAGTGGAGCTGCATACTCAGCCTCTACTGTTGACCCTTCCCAACCTCACCCACCTCTCACCTGGAGTGAACTGCCAGGATTCTGTCTGAGATGCTGCAGTGTGACTAGCCCTTGCCTCCTGTGCTTCATCCTTCTCCCCAGTAACTGATTCCACCTGGGCTTTGACCCCTGAGGGCTCAGGCTGTTTGTCCATGACCAGAGATGGATGTTCTGGCTGGCTGAGGCCCTGCAGAAAGTCCTGGAAGAATCAGAGCTGTGTTACCTCTGATTAATAAGGCCCCCATGGACTCCGGCTGTCAACAGAGTAGTGGGTGCTTTCTGAATGGTTACCCAGGAGAGGGACTGACCTGGAGTCCCTGCAGCTGCTGGCTTGCCGCCTCATAGAAGGCCATTGCATCCTTCCTGTGCCTGCTTAGCTGAGCTGCTAGGTGAAGGCTCTGGTCCTCCAGTTTGTCATAGAGCGTGCGCACACTGAAGTCCTCCAGTGTCAGGGCCTGGGGGGGCTTCCCTACAGGGGGAGATCTTGGAGTGACACCTGTGGGTGAGCAGGGAGCAGTAAAGGCCTGACTGGGGAGGTGTAGCTATCCTCTCCCTAGGGGCTGTGTAGGCCACCTGCAGGAGGAAGACAGTTGCTTTCCATCCCACGCCACATTAGAGAAAGAGGGTGAGGCTTAATGAGGAGGGGATTGAGCACTTTAGGGGCAGTAAGTGCCAGATGAGAACCTCTGTGTGGCTGTGACTTAAAAGGACCTTGATTGCAGCACAGCTGGCTCAGGCTTCCTGAGGAGCCGCATGCTTTCCTCTCAAGTGGCATTGGCTGCTTTACCTCAGCCCTTCCTCCACTTGCGCTCCCACTGCTATCTGTGTTCCCACAGCTGTAGTGTTTTGTGCTCACCCGCTTTGATGCCAATGCTCTTTGGATTCAGGTCTAACTGGCCTTCTCCAGCACCCTTGCCAGGAGCGCTCCCACATCTCCAAGCACTGAGTTTAATCAGTGCTTATTTGTCAAGGAATGTGACCCCAGCCAGCTTCAGAAAGGGAAGAATTAGGGTGACTTAACAACATCCCTGCCTACCCTGCTTCCGGCTCCACTGAACTCTCATAAGTCCCCTCGTGGCTTTCTATTGCCCCTGACTCACTATTTATTTACTCAGCTAGTCAGCTCTACACGAGGTAAAATAGAATGCCAAAGGCCCCTTTCTGGCTGCAATATGTAAAACACTGAAGAAAAACACTGTGCACCAGGATTCTGCATCCAGAAGCACTGGTCTTCAAAGGTGAGAGAGCGGTGATGGAATTCCCAGAGAATGAGGAGCAGGGGGAGTCTGCTACTATGTTGCCTGTCATAGAATTGCTCACATGAGCCCTGCAGGGTGACACGAAAGAATGCTGAGCAGTATAGCTTGTAGCTAGAGAGTCACTTAAAGCTATGGAAATAAAGACCTTAATAATGGTTAGCAAGGAAACAGTTGTAGAAGCTGATATTTACTGTAACAACTGTTCATGACTCTATACTTAAAGTCCCAGACTGTGAACTGGAGAATCTTCAGAGTATGAGGAAATCTCTCCAGTTAACTTTGAGTCTCATTTGGGGGACTAATACAGTAAAAATTTTGAGCTAAAGGCTTATGCTATTGTAACTTTGATTTGCATTTTAGTCTTTGATTTTCTACGTACTTTAAGAGGTAGATGGAAGATTAGAGACTGCCTTCCCATGACGCAGTGAATGAAAAGAGCATAGCAAAGAATAGTGTCTGTTCCAAAGAGATTCCTAAAGGCAGAAGTGAAATGAGGGCATGAGCACTAACGTCCTCACGAGACAAAAAGAATGTCATAGTACTATGACAATTCCAAACCAAGAAATCGCATAAATGAGGTGTCATGGACGAATTGCTAGAAACAGAAAACCTACCAAAACTGATTCACGAAGAAATAGAAAATCCAGAAGGTCCATAACCAGTGAGGAGAGCAAAATTCCAGAAAGAACCTCTACATCCTTTGGGCAGACAATTTCAGCAAAGGTTCCAAAACCATGGGCAATCTTTTTAATGAATGATTCTGGAAAAACTAGATGTTTGTGTGTTAAAGAACAGATCTGTGTTCTTACCTAATTCCACTTCCAGAAGTAAAGCAAAATGGACCAAAAACCTAAATATAGAATCTAAAACCATAAAACCCTTAGGGGGTGGGGAAATAGGGCAAGTCCTTCTTAATATTAAAATTTTCCTTGATTTAATATCAAAAGCATAGGAAATAATAAGGAAAAATGCAGTATAGATGTTTTTACCCTAAAATAATTATATCTCAAAGATGCTGATGGCTGGAGGTCAGGTCGGTGATAGAACACAATTCCATGGGCACAAAGCACTGTGTTTAATGCGCAGCACCTAAAAGAAACACATCCAGTACCACCAGACACAATGTCTTGTGTGTGTTCTGTTTTCCCAGCTACTCTGGGAGTTCCTGGGTGTGACGTCTGTTTCTCAACTATCTTCGTGTCTCCTACTACTTCCAATACCACTTAAGTGAGGAAAGAAAGACATCATAAACATTACGAAGGCAACCTAGAGAACTGCAGAAAGTATTTTCAAATCATGCATGTGATGATGGATTTAATATCCAGAATATACAGAGAAGTCCTAAACCTTGAGGGTGTGTACCCCAATTGAAAATGAGCGAAAGAATCACCTAGACTTTCGTTCAAGATCATGCAGATAGCCGAGAAGTGTGTGGAGAAATACCCACTGTCTTCAGTCATCAGAGAAAAGCAAATGCAAACCACAAGAAAAGACCCCAGGCCCATAAGGATGGCTTCTGCTAAGGAGAGTGCTTTGCCAAAGATATGAGGGAGCTGGACCACACTTGCTGAGGACCTCTGAAGACGCGTAGTTCTTGGCCTCAGTCTTTCTATCTGTAAAAATAGGGGAAACACCTGGAAGCACCCATTTATTAGAATCAATGGGAGGCTCAGCTGGACGAATGAAGTATCTTATGGCCCATTGGTGTGGGAGACACATGAGGTACTTTACCTGAGGGTATGCCTGGTGAAGGTGTGGGGATGAGGCAGAGAGAAGGGAACTTATGCAAACTTGTAGGTACCTGCACCCCGAGTCACATCCTTCTCCCTAGAATCAGCTTCTTTCCCTGAGCCCTGAGGACCAAGGCATTCACAGGACAGGAGGCTGGAAAAAAGATCTGGCCTCAGTGTACAGGCACAGACTTGCTGGAAGCCCCTCTGGGAAGCCCCTCATAGGTCACTGGATCGCTCTATCCAGGGTGTACATGGCCAGGGCAAAGTTCAACAGTGATTGGCTCTTAGAAGGGACAAGTGGGGCTTACAGCAGCCCCTACGTGGGGCCGGTCTAGTGCAGGTGCATAGACAAATGACACATACGCAGCAGGAGTATGAGGCCGCCCCACGCTTCTCCACTGAGATTCCCAAGCCTTTGTGGGCCAGGCCTGAGGCATGGCAGGTTTCAGAAGGAGGCCAAGGCCAGTGAGCAGAGCTGTTGCCAAGCCAGCAGCCAGTAGCACCCCTGAGAGTTGGAAAGGGAACGAATTTGTGTGGGGTCCTCAGACATCATTGGGCAGTATCTTCTAGCAATGCACTAAGCTAGGTGTCTCCTTGTCTCAAGATCCAACCTAGAGAGCTGAGATTGTGACTGATGGGGATGAGCGGGAGAGATGGTGAGAAGGCCACAGTCAAAGTTCTTGTGGAATCTATTCTCATCATGGCCTGTTCTCAGAACCAATGGGCTCAGTGGTGCAGGAAGGGAGGGTGAGAAAGACCACTCCTTTGTGTACAACGGACACTCTCACTCAAGGCCAAGTTTTACTTGTCACCTGTAGGGCTATAGCCAGTGTCACAGGACTGACTCACACCAGTGGCCCTACCAGGTCTCAGCTTCCATGTCTGAATTGTTACCTGTGATCATTGTCCAGTCTGGGCCTAGGGTCAGCTTCCTGTGCCTGAGGACCCCGAGCCTACCAAGCTGATAGGGAGAAGAGGGCTGCACAGGAGACAGGCCGGCACCGCAAGCTGCCCCCTCCCCCTTCACCAGCACCACTGCGATGTTCTCTGGCTGTCCGTTGTCTTGAAGCACATAGGTGCCTGGATCTAGGAACTGATGGGCAAACCTAGGGAGTAAAGAGACAGAATGTGGGAGCTGGCCTTGATAGGCCGCTCAAGCCGGGCTGAGTGTGGCATCGTTGGCTATGGGAGGGACTCTACGTGCATTAAAACAGTCTGGACTAGCCAAAGTACCCACAATGCTCCACGCTGCCAGGAGGCTCTGCCTACCCTGGAACCACTTAATCCTGCCCAACTCTTTTCCAGATGGACTCCTCAGTCCCCAATCTAGGTTCTTTCTGTCCTGGCTTTCTGTCAGGAAGGTCAGCAACGCCCCCTTATCCCCAGTTCCCCGGCAGCTCAACTGTGTTACCTAGAGAGGCTGAGATTTGTCTCTCGGACTAAATGGCCTAATCTCCTGAAGGCGCCGAAGTCCCAGTGGGAGTTGCTGTTCAGTAGGTGCTGCCTCTGGTACACGGGGTAGTGACTGGCTGACCTGTCTGAGGGATGCAAGGGGGTTGGAGCTGAGGTCCAGATACAACCTGGGCAGCCCCGAAGCAGAGCTCATCACTCAGCCCTAAGGTGAGTGGGTAGAACTGAGATGTATATTTAAGGAAATGATTTACTAATCTTGGTGTCAAGCAAGCCCTTCTATTTCTCTCCCCACACAACTCTTCCAGAGTCGAAATAAAATGGGCGTGGCCACCAGGTGCTTTGTAATGAGCCCAGCTGATTCTCTAAGACGTGAGATATAGGATGCTCAGTACACAGGGATCATGGACAGATGCTCACTGGGTGCTGTGGTATGGCAGGGTAACAAGGCAACTAAAGGGAAAACCAGACCCCTGGCAGAGGCAGCAGGTGACTCTCCTTGAGATGGGCCCTTCCAGTACGGTGAAGAGGGTGGGGTTTCCCAGGTTCCAGTGGATTCTGGGAAATCAGTGTACACGAGTAAACATAGAGCTTGTTTTCTTAGGCTCATGTTCCTCTCTGGCCCATATCACCTTGCAACTCTGGGGCTATTGCCTCTTAACCCAATTCCTATGCCTTAAGTACTGTAGTCCCCATGTGCCTGTCCCTGCTTCAGACAGCCTTGATGCCACAGGTGGGACAATAAGCTGCACCACCCTGTGAGAGCAGAGGCGTTCGGAGGCAGGCACATCAGTCCACTCCACAGCAGAGTCCCGGGGAGAGTCACTTAGCTTAGCATACACTGAGGGAGGTGGACTAATTCTGTGACTAGAACACAGATAGGGAAAGAGGATGAGATGAGGACCAGGAAGGACCCAGCCTTTCTCCTCCATCAGCAGACGGCTGCTTGTGCGGGGTCGGGGGTTGGGGATCAAGCCTGCTCGGCGGTGCACCCAAAAGTGAGGCTTTCTAAACGGCAAGCTTAGAGGAAAATATTCATCACCATTTTGAGGAAGATATTCATCATTGACTAATATGCCCCAGTAGGAAAGGCAGCATGGCTCTTTGGAGCAGCTCTGCAGAGCCCCAGGCATGGCAGGATGACACTGTCACAGCTTTGGAAATGATGGATGAGATGAGGCTCCAAGGGAAGGGACGGTACAGCCTCCCCCAGTGGCTGCCCTCTATCCTCCAGGCATAAAAATGCTACTAGGTTTCAGGGAGAGTCACAGAACGTTGAAACTGAGACATGTGCTCCACTTTACTAAAAGCCAGGGACCCGAGGCTCAGGGATGCAGTGAGCAAGTGGGTTGAGAGCGGTGTACAGTGGTAGGTGGTGGTGGCTTTCTCACAGCCAAGATGTAGTCTCCATGTGAGATCACCTGTGCGGGCAGAGTGGTTGGAGAGTTGGGGTGGAAGGAGAGCGGGTCCCAGCTCTCCCGGTGGCACTCACTGTGGGGAAGAAGATGGAGCTGGAAGAGGATCGCATCTCCAGCTGCTAGGCAGATCACTGGATTTGGAATCTGGTGATAAATGTTGGGGTGCTCTGGGCCTGTTGTCCTGTGATGTCTTTTCTGTGAGGGACTGGATTCCGTTGTTCCTGGAATAATTAGGAAAGGCACAGTAGAGACTTGGGCCTGACTTGGAGGCACTGCTCACCCATCAGTCCTATCCATGAAGAGGCTCGGCCCTGGGAATCACTATTTTTAATGAATGCATGGGCCTTGAGGGGCCTCTGTCACACTCTCATGCCCCAAACTTAGACACAGTGAGGGGTTTGTGAGGGGCCATTCAGTGAATCCTTCCTGATCTTTCTCTGCGGAGCAAAGCCATACCCTTTCCTCAGCTTACCTTGGAGCAAGGAGACAAGCATGTCCACTCTGGAGATGATGAAACCAAAGGTGCCCCAGGGGCCAAACTGGACCAGGTGGACCCTAGCGCTCCCTGAGATTTGCAGGTCAGGGCCCAGAGTTTCTGGGATCTCCTGCACACATGCAGCACCAGATGCCAGAGTGGGGCAGGGTAGCAGAGAAAGACAGGAGAGCTCACGTCAAGTTCTGCAGATGCTCAGCGCTTAATGACATGAGCTCCATTTCTCTCAAGTCCCATTCCTCCTCCACAGCTGCCCAGACAGCTTCCTCCTCCACAGCTGCCCAGGTAGCTGTCTATGTTTCTCTCATTCTCTTTCAGAGCACCTAGATTCCAGTTGGACCCTCTGCTTGAGTCACTCTAAGGTCCCCCGGCCCTTCTTCCCCTCCTCTCCCTAAGCATCCTGCTTGGAAGTCAATGGGAAACCCCTCAGCGTAGATCTGCTGCCTAGCACCAAACTGAGACCACTGTGACCCATGAACGACAGAAGATAGAGCTGTCTAGTAGCCAACCCTGACAGGACCAGGCTTTGGCTCCCACTCCTTCCACAGGAGAAGAAACATCAAGACTTAATTGCAGTCATGGCAACACCACAGTGGTTATAGCCTATCCCTGCCCTGAGCTCAGATGCTTGGTACTGGAAGGCCTGACATAATTTTTGTGACTACTATAAGTAGCTTCTGGTCCTAGGCATCACCTCACATGTTCTAATATCTTCACATGATGCTGATACCTTCCAATGTCCCTCTGACATTCAGACTGCATGGTGGACACTGACATAGGAATATCACGTGCCCCCTCCTCCCTGCCTTCCCTTAGAATTGAAAGACCCACAGGCAGTAAACCCAGGCAGGATGACGGTGATCAAATGCCCCCCCCATCCCACTGAACAGTTCCTTTTAATTGTTCCTTGGATTCTCTGTCGCCACAGGTGACCTCATCTTTCCATCCCCAGTGGGCAGCAGGCTGCCCTCCCAAGCCAGCTTTCCCTGAGTAGGCTCACCTTTTGGATGCTGTCCCCATCCTCACTCTTCACACTAAGGATCAACTTCTTGCCAGGGTCCCAGGACAAGGAGAGCTGGGGAGCATTGGCCAGACAGCTAATGTCACAGAGTTCTTCTGCAGAGACATATCCTGAGCACTGGCAGCTGGAGAGGAGAGTGTGGGAGGTAGTCCCAGGAGCACAGGCCCTCTGAGACCTGTAGGTGAAGCCTTAGGCCCTCTCCACAGAAAGTGAGCTGTCTGCTTCCTCGGAGGCCACTGCACCAGGAATGGATGTCAGTGACAATAAGTCCTTACAGCACAGGTCCAGACCCAGATTTGTTCTGTTGGTCGCTGGGCAGGCTAGTCTCATGTCAAACTGATACACAAACTGGAAAGGGGGAACCTCAATTGAGAAAGTGATCCCATAGATTCGGCTATAAAGCATTTTTTTAATTAGAGATTGATGTGGGAGGGCCCTCCTCATTGTGGGTGGCTCCATCCCTGGGTGGCAAAGACCTATCCTGGACAGTGAGAGTTATGAAGCCAGCACTGCCGTGTGACAGTTTCTAGCAAAGTGAACAGATTGATACAACCACTATCCTACCTCTCACTTTTGGGGTTTGGTCACTGTTACAATCTTGGGGACTTCCTGCATTGTGATTCATTTTATGTCTTTTCCTAAGAAGAATTACATCTGAGTCTTCTTAGGAAAATCCTAAATTAACTTTATCTGGGATGGCTCTATTAGGAAGTCTTCCTTGTGCCCTGGAGATCATTAAGCACAGACAAGCACATGGCTAGATGGGGCCATTACTCCAGGAGTCTCCTTGGCATATCTGCCCCTGAGCAAACTCAAACAGTATAGTTAGTGCAGGGCAAACAGACAGTTAGCACACTCTGGCTGGCCAGGAGAATAGGTTATAGATTCAAGGTCTCTTTTATTATAGGCTTAGAGCTCTCTGAAAATGTAGTTTAAAGATGGGGGGTCATACAGGGTAACTCCTAGAGCAATAGAACTCAGTAAATAAAATAGATTGACGAAAATAACTTTTCCTATTTTATAGCATGTATGATAGAACATACAGTGGAACAAATTAGGTATGAATATTTGCTACTTATAAAGAAACAGTTCAGGCATTTTCTGTTTGTCGGGAGCGCTGTCAATCAGCACATGCTGCCAGCCTGAAAGCCGAGTGCCATGCATTGAATGTGTTTGTTTCGGTGGTGACATTCTTTACATTCTTTACATTGGAGCTATAGGACTAAGAAGAAGAATCTGTTCTGTTTGTGTTTTCTAATTATGATTGAACTTGTAGCCCTGGACGTGTCATGAAAAGTCTAACACATTCTGAACCACCTGAATAATCATTAGTCTGTCCTTGTTCCGTGGACCCGGTATAAATTAAGAAGCACCTGGTTGTTAGTCCCAGCAGAAGTGGCCTGCTCTCCTCCCTCCTCCCTCCCTCCCTCCCTCCTCTCAACAACTCCTTATCTCCTGTTCTAGCTGTCTTATCATCAAGGACCCTAGGCTGGGGAAGGATCCTGGGAAGCCCCTGGATCTGTGTTCTATAAGAAAGAGTCTGAGCAGGTCAGGGGAAGCAAACCAGTAAGCAGCTTCCCTCCACGGCCTCTGCATCAGCTCTGCCTCCAGGATCCTGCCCTGTGTGAGTTCCTGTCCTGACCTCCTTCATTTAAACCCTTTCCTCCTCAACTCTCTCTGTAGTCATGGTTTTCATGAAAGCAATAGAAATTCTAAGGAAACCACACATGGCAGGCTGGATTTGTCCCACAGTGGAGGTTATGCAGGAGGCTATGCAGGAGGCAAGGAACAGGCCAGTGTACCTGAATCATTGCTCCAGGCATCTTGCTGAGGCAAACATGAGAAGAGACCCATACAACCCGAAACACTCCTATTGGAGCAGAAAATAACCTCTCCCCGCCTAACCAACAGGTCAGTTGGATGATCAGAAATCCGATTTCAGCTTAGCCTATGGTCAGAGCAAGTATCTATGCTTGGACCAGGACCTGGGGTGGGACACCATGGGGTCACCTCTTCCCACCTCTGTGCTGCAGACCCAAACTAGTGTTGGACAGAGCCTCCTTGGGAAGTATGGACATGAAGAAATCTCTGGAAGGAGCTTTCATTGGGCTTGGTGTCCATTGGGGCTGGGCTCGACTCCACCCATCAGAATAGGCCCTCTTGGTTTGCAAGAACAAGTGTGGAGAGGCTTGGGGAGCTGTGTTCACTCACATTCCTAACACGCTGCTGAGTTTTCCACCCACTGGACCACAGAAGGAAGTACAGTCATACTGCTCCGGAGACATACACTCACGGGTGGCGGCTAGGCGGACATCACCGGGTGGGCAGTGCTGGGCAATCTGCAAGAGTTGGCATAAAGAAAAGGAAAAAAGCTAGCCTTGGTGCCTCCGCGGGTCTAGTGGAAGTATTCTTGGCTTTGATGTTCCTGGGCTGGCGAAAGTCTAACTCAGTGCCCTGAGTAGGATGTAGAATACATTCCCAACCAATGTCCTTATGCAGGTGCTGGCACTGCTGTTTCAAGGAGTCCATCAAGAGGGGAACAGGCCCACCTGTACTAACAGGCAGGCCCCAGCCAGGAAGCTACTGGCCGCCCTAGAGCGCAGAAGAAGCAGGGTTCTGAGGGTGCTGGACTTTAGCTAGGGTTGCCTAAAGTCCAGGGCCACAGCTAGGTTAGTGTGTGCTGCCCTCTAGTGGAGATAATACAGAATGACTCATCTTCCTGGCTTTTCTCGAGACAGCAAGGCTGAGAAGCTGGACTGGGAGGATATTGTTATTCCTTCGTTACAGGACAGAGCTTCTGTCTGTCATAGGTGTGGAAGGCCATGGGATCCTGACCCCAAAATTCTCTTTTTGGCGCTAGATATAGGCTTGGGGCTATCTGTCACATAGAGACTGGGGCTCAAAGCTGAAGTTTATATACAGGTAGGGTTTGTCCAGAATGCAGTCTGCTTCAGGTGAGCAGATGTGCTCTATAGGGAGAGACCCAGTAAGCCTGGGGTAGCACAGAGGGTTTTGCACCAAATGTCTGAAGGTGAGGGGAGGTGACACCTGTATGCAATTCCAGTACAAGGGAGGGTGAGAGGGTCAAAAGTTCCAAAACCAAATGGCAGGATGAGGGAGACACAGCTGTTTCCTAGAGATCACCTTAGAGTGAATGGGTGCTGACACTGCTGCCATCGCTGCTGCCCGAGTCGGGGAGGGGCTGACACTCTTCTGTTTGCCTGTCAGTCAGCCCAGGCAGTCATGACCCTCCTGCTGGCCATAGCTCTCTAGTTTACAATGTCTCAGAGATGAGCACAAAGCAGATCCAGATGAGAACAGCAGTGTCCTGACTCCAAGGTCATGCTGAGGAAAGTCTTGTTGGGGGGCAGCACCCCTCTACACCGAATCTGACACATACCCACCTCTGTGCCCCTGTGTGGTAGCCTCTGGGGTGCTCACACTCCAGCCCCAACCTGCCCCCAGTCTGTTGGTCCTACCTCAGGTTGGCAGTCTTCCTCACTGTGGCTGTCGCTCTCCTGGTCAGTTTCCAGACCCCCGTGGTCATAGGAGACATGTCCAGCCTGGCAGATGCAGGAACCGTCTGACTTCTGGAAGACCCTGTTCAGACCTCGGCAGGTACAGGTAGAAGCACCTAGGCACAGAGAAATCTGCTTATCTCACAGACACTCAGCTGCCCTATCCAGTCCTCCGGGAGTTTAGGGTCCAGATATAAAATTCATTCACCAATTTTACCACAGTCCTGGCCTCAGGGGACTGGGAGAAAGCACATGAAGTCGCAGTTGGTCAATTCCCACCCTGACTTTGCATTGACATGTCTGAGAGCATGTCAAACAACACTGGTGTACAGTTGCCCTTTGGACCACTTAAATCAGTGGCTGTCAACCTTCCTGATGCTGACACCCTTTAATACATTTCCTCATGATGTGGTGACCCCAACCTTAAAATTATTTTTGTTGCTACTTCATAGCTGTAATTTTGCTACTGATATGAACCCAAGGATAAATATCTGTGTTTTCAGATGGTTTTAGGCGACCCCTATGAAAAGATCATTCACAATTTCCCTGCCCCAGCAGTCACATGGATTTGTGACAACACTGGCTTGAATAGATCTCTCTGAGGTTAGGCCAGGGTATGTAGCTTTTTTATTCAGTTCCCCATGATCTTCCTGTGCAGCCTTGGCTAATGCATGCTAAACAGTGGTAAGCATCAGGCACCTGGTACAGGGTTCATTACTATCACACAATGTGATCCTGGTCCTAGAACATGGGGTCAATTGGCTGCTTCCAGGGCATGAGAGAGCAGCAGTTCCCCTGACAGTAGACACAGCATCAGAGCCCTAAGTCTCTAAGCAGAGACACACTCTCTGAGCTGAGCCAGCTTCTGCTTGCCCAAGAGCTTGATGGAGGCCTTGACATGCACACAGAGCTGCACTCCTACATTTTCTCCCACAGTGCACCTCTTCTGACCCGCCACCACTTATCACATGAGGATTGCTTCCTAAGACCTCGTCCTGTGGATCTGCAGGCTGCGTGAGCAGATGAAGGTGACACAGTCACCACCGGAGGCAAGCACAGGCCTGGGCTCACCCGGGGGAGAGAAAGCGGCACTCCCACAGGGGAGGCATGCCGCCTGTCCTGGCAGGGCACTGAAGGTGCCTGGAGGACATGGATGGCACTCTTCGGGTGCTGCTGCTTGGCTGTTCCCTCCAAAGGTTCCTGGTGGACAGGGCCTGGGCCTGGATGTCCCCGCAGGACAGTAGTGGCCCACTGGGCAAGGCTGGTTGTGATAGCTCTCAGAGCCTGCAGGGGAATTATGCAGGGATTATGATGAGCTTGTTGAGGTAAAGGGACAGATCTGAAGTTGGGGAATGTGTGATTGAAGGGTGCATAGAGGGCTCTGAGCCCTGCCATCCCTAGTCTCCTGCCCATGGGTCTTCTGAGCACATAGCACACATTTCTATCTTCCTCTTAGCTAGACGTGGCTTAGGGTATTTGATCCTGAACCACTTGGGATGTGGTTATCTCCCCCTGAGAGTGTCTGGGTCTCCAACTGTGCCCCCCCTCAGGTACCTGAGCCTTTACATATTGTACTATATGACTTGTTACCCTAATAGGGTGAGGTGGTGATTTCTAGGCCTGCTTCTTGTCTCACCTAAGGGTCCAGACATCACCCGTCTTTGCCCAGTCTCTCCTGACACTCACCTTGGGGGCAGATGAATCCAGGTGGACAGGGCTGGCAAGTCAGGGTATCCAGGGCAGGGCTGCGGTAGGTGCCTGCCACACACAGGCGGCAGGAAGTCTCGGCAGAGACCCTAAGGCCACTCTTATTCAAAGCCTCAGAACCCCCAGGGCACCCAAGAGGATGGGTGCTGCCTTGAAGGCAGTAATAGGGAAACAAGCACCTGCACAGAGAAAAGGGCCAGGCTCAGGTCATCTTGTCAACTGAGTCCCACAGCCTAGCTCTAGAATGACCCCACACAGGACTCGGGGTGGTTGGTCTGTGTCCCCTTCGTCTCTGCAGGCTGAACTGCATTTATGGAAAAGGCTGAGCTGACCAAGATGGGATGACCCTGGGAACTCTTTCTACACCTAGGATTCATGGAACTGACTGGGTAGCTGGAATTCTACTCCTCACTCCTGGACGGGGTCTGGGTTGATCTAATGCTAGCTGAAATTCCCAGAAGCAAAGGTCATATCTATGTTAAAGATTAACCGATTATGTTTCAAGATTGACTGAGTAGAACTCTGTGGTCAGGGAGAATTGGGATGTTGCAGAGCCAGAAGCAAATTATTTGGGGCTATTTTTAGTTCTGCCACTCGCTGGCCAACTCTGTGTCTCGCCTAGCATACTTGTGACTCTCATGCAAAACCTTTTGGTGCAGGTTAACATAACAGACCACTGGCTTTCACTAACCAAAAGCTGAGAAGCTCTCCAGCTGGAGTCTGAATCAGACCCCACTTTTCTGTACACTGCCTACCCGATGTTCACACCAATAATTTACAAAGTGCCTTGACTCCTGACTTCCTTCTTCCTGGAATTCTAAAACCACTATGAAACCATTTTACTTAAGACATGGTATCTAGGGTAAGATGAATCCATGTTTCCCAAACAATCTACCTTCCTTATTCCCGCTGTGATGAGAGCTGTGATTTTCAATGTTAGTCCTTAGAATGGCTGACGAACACTAAGAACGTTTTGTTTTGTTTTGTTTTGTTTTGTTTTGTTTTGTTTTGTTTTGTTTTGTTTTGTTTTGTTTTGTGAATGTATCCCAGATATCTCACAGGCCTCATTTATAAAGAGAAAAAGGCTATTTATTTAAAATTAAAATGCAACAGGTGTTTCTTGTTTGTTGAATGTGGCTGCATAGGATGTTGCCGGAGGCTAAGAAGACTGTCCTAACTACATCTCTTACTCACTGATACCTTCCCGGAAGGGCTTAACCCAATAGAAAGGGTTACAGAACACTTGCCCATGACCCTGCCATTTGGTTCCAATCACCAAGAAGCTGAGAACTGACTTGTCATTGAAGAGTAGCTCCAACTCACAAGATGGAGGAAGCAATGTGGGGGTTCAGCTTCGCAGGATGGTGGGGACCCCAGAGAGGGCTCAGACTCATAGGGCTGTGAAGGGACTTACTTCTGCTCGGGACCAGTGTAGGTAGAGGAGCCTGCTGGACAGACAAAGCCCCCAGGGCAGAGCGGGGGTACTCCTGTCCGGGGCCCACAGTAAGAGCCAGCCCTGCATGGGACCATGTCCACAGCACCTGAAGGAGACGAGAGTGGAATGAAGTCTCCAGGATCCCTGGCAGAGGTCTGGGTGGGAAGACTGTTGTAGGGTGGAACATTGAGGCAGTGGGGGTGGGGGGCCATGTGAAGCCCAAGGAGAGAAGAGAGGGCTCTGGCAGTCCTCGCTGTACGGTCAGAGAGACAGACTCATGAGGTTGGAGCCCAGGAACACAAAAGATCAAAGCACAGGTGAGTCCCACAGTGCTTTTGGACTGGCTGGGGTGTGTGCCTTGTATGGAGTATGGCAGAGTATCAACAGAGAAAACACAGGAATCCAGGGCAGGGAAGCCATAGGCTAAGCTACACATCCCTATTCTCGTTGTCCTTGCACCCTGAGGATGGTACCTGGGATAGTGGGAAACTGCAAGGCTCATCCAAGTCCTGTCCTTGCCATTTCCCTCCAGGAACCCTTCCATAACCACCAAAGAACATCTTTCCTGCACCCCAGCCCCATACCCATATTGACTTCTTCCTGCCTACCCAAGTAGCAGAGATCTCATGGGATCTTGAGACTGGGTCACAAGATACTCTGCACTGGGCTTTCGAAGTCCATTAAGCTGTTAGTCAGGCACTCCCTGATCTAGCTGAAAGCAGGGGCTCTAAGGCATCTTGGTCCTGAGGAGATGCTGATAGAGTTTGATGTGTCTGGAGGTTAGGGGAGGTCCTGGAATGAATGGGTAGCCCTGTACACCTGCAGCCTGAGCACAGTAAAGGGCTCTTTTAAAGCTCCAGCCTGAGCCCTAGTGGAGAGAGCATGAAGGTTAGGTGACAATGAAGGAAAGCGGGACCAGGATAAGAGGTCCTATGGGCTCACCTGCCGGGCACTCTGACCCAGGTTGGCAGGGGATGGCAAACACATTGGCGTGACCAGTCACCTGTGTGTCAGGGCAGTAGTAGCCAGAGGGACAGAGCTCACATGCTTCTAGTGAGGATGCCCCTGGCTCTGAACGAAAAGTGCCAGGTGGGCAGAGGAAGGCACCCTGTGCACCTGGACACCAGTGACCAGGGGGACATGGGTAATCTTCAAAGGACGAGAGGCCTGGAGGGAAAACACCATAAAAAGTGGGGTCTCCTTGGGGCCTCCCTGAGGCCTATCTCCACTCATTCCCAAGGTGTCCCTCTCCACTTGAAAAGGGGCCCTTACCTGGCCATGGGCAGTGGTACCCAGCAGGACAGGGGAGGCACTCAGCTGAGCTCTGACCTCCTTCTGTGGCCAGGTAGGTATGCTCAGGGCAAGCCTGGGGTACTCCTGGCTGGGACTCACCCATTCCAGGGCAGTAGTGGCCAGCAGGGCAGGGTTTCCAGGCATGGGCTTCTGCAGGGTGAAGGATACACTCGACTTTCTGCCCAAGCATGGCCTCCCAGGCCCTCCATGGGTACAAACATCTTCTAGACTGTGACAGTTGCCTTGTCCCAGGACCTCACCTGCTTTGCACCACTGTCCTGGGAGACAAGGCTCACAGTCTTCTTTTGTCTTGGCTCCAGGGGTAGCCGTCAGGGTGTGAGGGGGACATGGGTTGGGTTCGCCACTGCCCTCAGGGCAATAAAACCCTAAAGCACAGAGTTTTCACTGTGGTGGATATAATGAGATAGACAGTGCCAGGCTGAGAGCCAGAGTGGAATGAGTCTAGGGCTCCTGAGTGATCACGCTGGTCAGTATGGGGAGGTGTGGACATTAGGCCTGTTTCCCGTGCACACACACTCCAGTGTGTTTGTCACACCAGCAACCATGTGCATTTGCACGGGATGCATTTTTATAATGTGTGTGTGTGTGTGTGTGTGTGTATACATACATATACATGCACATACATATACATGCACATACATGTTATATAGACAGTTGGGTGGATCCTGAGCCTTTCATACCTGCAGGCTGGAGGCAATGTCTGTTACCTGGTGGGCACTGTTCTGCACATAGCTGTTTCTGGGTACACAGGGCCTGAGGCTTGCTGGAGTCTGATGTTATTTCAGAAGTGCCAGGTGGACAGAAGTAGCCAGCAGGACATCTTCCCCACACCTGTCCATGTCTAGTATGCAAAAAGAGTGTACCAGGGTAAGAAGCCAGTGATGGAGCCTCTGATCTGAGGCAGAAGGGAGACTGCTCTAGCTAGAAGATTTCTCTGTGAATCGTAGTGTGATGATCTCGCTCTAGAGCCCCAGCAGACTGGATCAATGTGACACAGGCAACACAGTGCAGCAAAATTTAGAAAGGAAAAGATGGGACCCAAGCACAGGCAGGCAGCTTCTCCTGCATGTCCAGCAAGTGACAGCCTGGCATGACACAGGCTGTCCTCAGCACAAGTCCTTCAGACAGCTTAGTCACCCTGAAGTAGTTGCCTCTGGAAAGGGGGATCAACAGAGCAGGCAAGGATCCAGCCTGCTTCCTGTACTGATTGGGGTGTCTGCTGGATCTCTAGGGGCTCAGATTCTGAGGTATGCATCCTCAACAAGTAGGGGAGAGGGGACAATTCCTCAGCAAAGAGGAACCTTGGCTCCTCTTTTTAAGTGGGAAAAGATTTGCTTAGAACCGTGGAGATACTGGTACCAGGGCTACCTGGAGAAATGCGTGAGCTTAGGCTGCAGGCCTCTTCACTCACAGAGGCTGGCCTCTGGACAGAGCAGGCAAAGAGCTGTGGTAACCGTAGTTTGACTGACCTGCAGTAGTGACCAGGAGGACAGAGGGAGCAGCCACTTTCTTCCTGGAGGCCTGACACATCCTGAGGAGTGAAGGTCCCTGGGGGACATAGACTTGGGAACCAAGTTCCTAGAGAAAGAGAGACAGGGAATAAAGGAGAAGCCCTACAGAGTCAGGGCCACCTCAGTGACTGGGCAATGATGGCCTCTGCTCCTAAACAAATTTACGACATAAGTACATCTGTTCTCTCTACCCTCAACATCCACTTGTACCCTGGATTCTTTCTGCTACTTCCTCAGGCAATCACCGATGATATGGGCTCACTTCAGTCTTCTCTCTAGGAAGGGGACACAGCAGGTGACTGCCACAAGGGAATAATCCTGGAGCCTTCAAGATGGCTCAGTGGGTAAAAAGCTCTCTGCCAAGGTTGATGGCTTGATTCCTATCCCATGGTGGAAGGAGATAATGGACTTTTCCAAAGTTGTCCTCTGAGCTAGCATTCCATGAGCATGTGCATAGACACACACACACACACACACACACACACACACACACACACACACACACATACACACCAATATAACAAAAATTTCAAAGGGAACATTAGTATTGGAGGTTCTTTGAACAGCAGTTAAGTGTTGGGGTGCAGGATCATGCCTCTAGCAAGGACTCCCTGAAATCCTCTGGGGCTAAGTCTAAGCCTTTTTCACATATGGGTAGGGAGAGTGTCCCTCTGCCCTTTCCTCTACTCTGTGAGGAGCAGAAGGTACCTGGACAGGGAGCACCCTGGTGACTCACTAGCTCCCTACATGCTACCTTCTAATCACAGCCATGGCCCTGGCCCATAGAGTGCTGACTCTGGCTTGGTTGGTCTGGGACACGGACACTATCTTATCAGGTGTCAGAGTTAGCCTTCTCTATATGGGGATGCCTTCGCATTCCTTGTAGACCCAGGTTGATGACTGCATCTTGGGCCAGGACCTTTGGGAAGAGGTGTAAGTAGAGCATGGGGTCAGCAGGTGAACATCAAGAGTAGAATGGGAAAGCAGAGAGGAAGGTGGCCAGGGCAAGAAGGCAGAAAGCTGGATGCATCCACATATGATCCTGGTACCACTTGGTGTACTTAGGGGCTGGAATGAATGAGGGAATGGAGATAGACAGATTGTGGGAGCATAAGGATATGGGTATGAGGCTGTCATACATACCAGCTTGACAATAGGCATGGGCTGGGCAGGGCCTGGGTGTCCTAGTACCAGGATGTGGGCAGTAGGAACCTGATGGACAGGAAAGGCAGGTGTCTGAGCCCAGGGAGGGCTGGTAGTGCCCACGGTGGCACAGGATAGGCCATGCAGCTCCTGGCTGGCAGAAGTGACCCTACAAGGTAGATCCAAATAGAAATCTCTGAGTCTAGGCCAGGGATGGTTGATATTCTCGGTATCTCTGTGGGTCAGGATGGTGCCTTTCTATCCTTGGGTTTATGCTACAGTAAACTCCAGGGACAAAGAGACCAGGGGAACTTGTGAAAATTGAGGCCTAGGAGATAGAGGTAGTGGAGTATTAGGTGGAATAGCAAAAGCTACATGCAAGAGATTATGCCCAAAGTGGGCATGGACCCATGACCCTGAGATTAAGAGATTAAGAGTCTTATGCTATACCACCTAGACCCCAGAATGGGCCTTGCTACCAGCCCCCACCCTGCTTCCATTGAATCCATGGATAAAAGACATAGACTCACAGTTGTTCAACTTGAACTTGCCTTTGGACACAATTACTGGGCCCTACTGTCTCCTGCCTGGAAAATGGACCCTTATCAATATTCTTATCTCAACACCTCCCCCTGCCCTAAACTTTACTTGCTCGGTTACATCTAGTCCCTGCTAACTAAACACCCCTGACCAACCACCTGAGGCAGCCACAGGCCACCGCTCCTCCTGAGACCTTACATGGCTACTTGGTTTTCCTCTCTCTAAAGCATGATGAACTCTGTCTCTTCTCTCCTTACTTCTGTCTGCCTGCCTCCACAGACCCAGAAGTCCTGCCTATCCCTTCTGCCCAGCAATTAGCCCATGGCTTCTTTACTGACAGATCAAGAACCAATTGTGGAACAGGACCTTAGCATCAGAACCACCCCCGTATTGGAGTTCATCCCTTGTGATCCACTGAGCCATCCTGATGGCCACAGTCTGAGGGCTAAGCTTCACTTCAAGCCAAGGCAGTCCCTCTGACTCCTGAGCTAGGAGACTGGGCTGGGAGGTACCCGAGGGCACAGGACAGGTGCAGGAGCAGAAGCTCTGGTATCCCAGGAGCAATCAGAGTCAACTGTGCAGGATCCATTAGCTGAGCCAAGGTCTAGGCTAGGACAGAAGTATCCAGCTGGGCAGGGCCTGCAGCTCCCCTTAGAGGTGCCACCTGTACAGAGAGGGTCATAATACAGGGCTTTATATTTTGTGGGTTCAGACATTCCCTAGAACTGCAGTGGAGCCTGGCCCAAACGGTTTAATGGAACGACCACTGGTTGGGTTCCACTGGGGCAATGGCTTTTCTGGCTTGCTTATCTCCACACCTCCCCCCTGCCCTAAACTTTTAGTTGCTCTAGTTCATCTAGTCTCTGCTAAACACCTCTGACCACCCACTTACAGGAGCGGCCACAGGCCACGCACCTCCTGAGACCTCCTGAGTAGCACTGCCTGCATCGCAGTTCATTGTGGCCTAAACCCAAGGAAAGAAAGACACCATGCTGACCTACAGAGATACCGAGACTATCAACCATCCCTGGCCTAGACTCAAGAGATTTCTATTTGGATCTACCTTGCAGGGTCATTTCTGCCAGCCAGGAGCTACATGGCCTATTCTGTGCCACTGGGCTCAGACACTTGTACCTCCACCCCTACATCTGTCCTGTGGCCTCAAGTACCTCTCCAGCTCAGTCTCCTGAGGGGTAGAAGAGTTGAGTAGCCTTAGCCATACCTGATCATGGCATGGCACCCAGAAGTCTAGCTAGTAAGGTTCCTTGCCACTGTTCACAGGGTGGCCCATACACAATTCTGAGTGCCACAAGGAAGAGGTCCCATTTGGGTCTCCTGGGAATAGAGAGGACTCAGGGCTGATGCTTACCCATGCGGTTCCTTGTTGTCCCCAAGGGGCAGGGCACTGGGAACAGAGAACCCTGTGGGCAGTAGTGGCCTCGGGGACAGGGTCCATTGAGAGGAAAGGTGATGTTTTCCTGTGGTGTGGGGCTGGCAGCACCTCCTTTACAGTAGTAACCAGCTGAGCAGGGTCCTTGGGGAGAGAAATATGTGGAATTTTACAATAGCTACAGAAACTTCACAGCTCAGTTGAACCCTGGCTGTATCGAGAGAGGCCCCTATCATGCTTCTTCCTAATCCTGTTGACAGCTACTAGCTGCTGCTGTCCCTAACCCCAGGGTATCATGGAAAGTAAAGTGGGAAGAAGAAAACCGCTTAAGGACACTACACATCATTGAGCAGCAGAGATGTCCTCAGTGCTAGAGAGGACCCCTGTCATGTAGAGAGAATACTACAGATGTCAGAGAATGCAAGGCAAACTGTAGTTGGGGAAAATCCCATTCTCCATAGCAACCATGAAAGATGCTCCTGTTGATATCCTGTATCAGAGGGAGAAGACAGAGCCCAGTTGATTGGTGAGTCGGTGAATTGTCCAGCATCACACATGGAGGCACAGAGGTAGACGATACCTGTCTGGAGCTGCAAAGCCTGCTCTTGGCAGCAGGTAGAGCTCACAGAGAGAAAAGGAAGAAGGAAAAGGGAGCATAAAGCATGACCTACGCTACACTTGTGCCTGCTGAGGAGTGGACCTTAGGACCTGATCTTGGGGCAGATCTTGGGCAGGTACCAGCCTTGATTTTGGCTCTGGTATTGGAAACCTGTCATGGATTTTAAGGTTTCTCCACCCCCACCTCCATCTTTAAAGGTACAGACAAGATGGCATAGGAGCTGTCTCCCATCTGTGTACTGTGAGAGGCTTGTGCAACAGTTATTCCTAGACTGCCTATCTCTGCAGGCTTGTATGCCAGTACGTACCTTCAGGCCATGTGTTGCCCTCCCCAGGACAATAACTCCCTGCAGGGCAGAGCTGGCAAGCCTGGGGAGATACGGCACTTTCCTGTGGGTTCAGGGTTCCTTCTGGGCAGGGATGAGCTGAGAATGTCCCTGCTGGACAGTAGTGACCTACAAGCAAGACCAAAGTGATCAGTGGCTGTCCAGAGACCTGGCTATCCTCTAACTTAGGACCTCCTGTTACAATGACAGAGAAATCAGAATAACCTTGAGGGTCAGAGATCAGCCAGAGAGAGGGCATGAGGGGGTACTAGGAAAGAAATGAAGCTTGCAGAATCAGAGTTTAGACATAGACCTGTGTGTCAGGGCAGATTGTGATCATGAGCTTGAGAGTATACGAACATGAGTGTGTAAAAGAAGTGGGAGTATGTGTATGAACTTGTGTGTGTGAGGAGCTAAGTGCATGAATGAGTCCATGTTAGTGATAATGCTATCAGCTTCAGGATAGGGTGATCTCAGTGACAGGAACACCTAATTCAGGTGGTGGCGTTGGCTAGTCAGGACTAAAAAGCAAGAAATGCTGATGTTAAAGACAGTGACCCAAATTTTGTTAACTTAGAATTTCCCTAGAGTTCATAAGTGTCACGGCAGGCAGCCTAGCTCATAGGTGCCTAGGGCAGATAGGAGACAACACCTAGTTTTAAGCCAAGGCACAGCAGTGTCTTCACTGGGGCATGTTCTGGAGGGGTCCCTGGGAATGCTTGAAGCAAAGCAAAAATCCCATTGCTCATGATTGAGCTTTCTTGTCAGCTCAACCCTGATTTCCACGGGAGGAGTCTGCAATGAACAGAGTGGAAGAGCACAGGAGACTACCCATAATATTTTCTTTCTAATGGATGAGAATAGCTTTGGCCTGCCCTCTCAGAGTTGCAGGGAAGGGCTGTGTTTATCTAGAGTCATAACCTTCACCCCACACCTTCCCTCTGCAGTACAGCCAGCCCCATTGTATGGGTGCATCTGGTCAGGGAAGTTGAGGTCTCATTGGACATTGGGAATGGAAGTCCCAAACATAAGAAACATGGCAGAGTTGGGTCCCTGAGCCCCCAATTACCCTACCGTGGAGAAGGGAGATAAGGCTGGCCTAGGGTTACCTTTTGGGCAGGTGATGGGTTCCATAGTGGCTGCCTGAGGACAGTAGGTGCCTTGTGGACAGGGTAGGCAGGTGACAGCCCCAGGCAATGGGCTGAAGGTGCCAGGCTTACAGGGCAGCTCATGGTGGGCCCCTGAAGGACAGTAGAACCCTGGAGGACATTTGTATCCATGAGTCCCATCGGTGGGTGAGGGTACAGAGCTTCCTCCAAGGCAGATGTATCTGAGGACACAGACAGCCATGAATCAACCTCCTCCATCTTGATGAGATTGAAAATCCCAGGTAATCTTGGGAGTCCCAGGGCTCAGGTTTAGTCCGGAGCCAGACCAGTGGGACCAGTACAGCAGTTGACTCAGCTGAGTTCCTGGGACCAGAGCAGGGGACACACACACACACACACACACACACACACACACACACACACACACACAGTTCCACAACTTAAACATGTTCTAGCCCTATGATGGAAACCAGAAGAGGAGCTCAGGGAGACGATTCTGAGAAGAGTCAGCATCTTCCAGTTAGTAGCAAACACACTGCAGGCATCTCTAATGCTATTTGCCAATGGTGGCCTTCTGAGACCAGAAAGACTCAGGTCTACATGGGTTTCAGGGGTGGCAGGAACTTTTCTGGGTGTTAGGACCTACTTGAACCTCAAAAGGAGCATGAGGTTATACACAGTACTATCTAAAAGGCAGGAATTCCCATCCCACGTGCTTCGGAAGACAGTTCTTGGCCTGTGTTCAACGGAGCTGAGGAGAGGTGGTAAGGATTTAGGATTCATTTGTATTTGGAGTTCTTTGCAGGCTCAGATTGGGACTCAGATTCACCCCTTCTCTCAAGGCTCCCCTTACCCTGCATGGCAGACAGCAGCCTCTGGGACTTGAGATAGCCCAGGCTGACCACAGTAGTGTCCTGAGGGGCATGGCTGGCATTGGTCTTTGCTGTTCAGGCCTCGGGCAGAGGAATAGAATCCAGGAGGGCACGGAAGTGGAAAGCCTGTTCCCATGGGGCAAAAGAACCCAGGGAGGCAAACGTCATTCCCAGAAATCCCTGGGCCCTCAACCTGTGTAGCGGGGGAGAAGAAAGAGAAGTTGTCCTATTAGAATCAGGACCTCTGCTACACAGACCACAGCTGGGACTTAGGGCCAGGGTCACCATAAGATGCCTCTTATCCCATTGTATCTTTCTTTGCTTCTTGTTTTACCAAGCCTGTGAGGCCTCTGGAAAGTGGTCACCAGGATCAATACATGGGCTCTGAATTCTCCAGTCCTACCTTCTGCTAGCTGCCTCCCTCCTTGCTCCTCTCTGTCCCTTCCCCACTTATACCCTGTACTATTTCCTTCCCAGTGCATTATGTGCAATTCCCAGAAGATCTGGAACCTTCTACTCTAGGAGGAAGAGCTAACCAAGAGAATGCAGGACTAAGTTACACACCAGGTCAGTGATAATTTAGTGACTACTATCCACCTCTGTCTGTCTGCCCACCATATCTAGTCTGTATTCATCATCCTAAGCAAGTCTTACATTAGGCACGAGGTATCCCCTGTATCCATGTGTCTGCACCTATTGCCATGCGTCATCAACCTAAGATCCTATCTGTTGTAAGACAAACTATAACCACTCCCCATCATAACTGCCAGACACCTTAGCTTTTATGTTGTTGCTGAGTTTTAGAGATATTTAATGTGAAAGAGATGCAAATCTTCGAATCAACGTGAGGAGCTGTTGTGGCCTCTGTGCCCTGAGAGCAGGAAGGTCAGGGAATGTGGCTTTCAGGGAACTGTAGCCATGACTCCTGTGAGTTTGGTAGTCCTGAGCCCATACATCCTGGGGTGCTGGGGTCCAGTGTTACCTACCTTGTGTTGGATGGGAGTAGGGGAAACAGCACCCCCTGTGCAGTAGTGGCCAGAGTGACAGAGTCCAGATGGCTGAGCCAATCCTTGTGACACACAGAACATCCCTGGAAGGAGCAGAAAAGGTGTGTGACAGAGGGACTTAGCTTCACCTCCATGTTTGAGCAGAGCATGTTCTCATCTGTACCTTGTACCCCAGCCCCTCTTCAGCCATTCCCTGTGGGATGAGTAAGCCATCAGACCAGGGGAGCCAGCCTGGAGCAAGAGTGAGGTTGAGAGGTATCCAATACCCTGAAAACCTCATCTTGAGACCAGCATGAGTAAGGATTGTTCCCTCCCTGTTCCAGGCCTGCATGCCCTGGTGAACATAGTCCTGAGGGACCCTGACTTCCATCCTTCTTGAGGTAGTCATGGAGCCGCATGGCCAAGTTACAGGTTAAATACCTGGAATTCCCCTTCATGTAAATGAAGCCTCAGCCAATAATGTAAGCTCACCCCAACCCCTACACCTCCTCACTAACACCCCATTACCTCCACCCCTACTACTCAAAAGAGTAGAGTTCCTGTGAGCCCTCCTGACCAGACAGGCTCTCTTCCTTTAACTCTGCCCAGACTCCCAGTGGTGCCTGAATACCCCAATGGCAAAAGCAGAGTCAGGCTGCACTCCCCCATACTTGTCCGGCCCCAGGGACCTCAGATGGGCACCAGAGTTATTCTTATCTTAAGACTTAAAGGTAAATGTGGGGCAGTCAGTGTATAGGGGCTGAGGAGGCCCATACTTCTCCCACCCCGCCCCCTCTTCTCTTTCAATACTTCCTCCCAGGCCACCTCAGTGTCCAAGGTTAAGGCAGAATCCACAAACCTGCTGGGCATGGCTCACAGTCTAGCTGCGTAGTAGCTCCTGGCCTGGGCCCAAATGTTCCCTGGGGGCATGGGTGGGCAGTGGCTGAGAGAGAGGCTGGGGGAAAAGAAATAGTCTTGGATGTATAGGCTGCAGCCATGATTACAAGATCAAGAGGCAACAGCAGGATCAGCTTGACTCAAGGGGAAACTCCTTCCATGGTCTACCTAGATCAGAGACCAAGAATCCTAGCCCCTTTATCAGGTGCTGACAGGGAGGCTCACACATGGCTGACCATCTCTAGTGTAAGCACATGATTCAGGAAATCTGCTCTTCTTGAGAGGTCCTGGCCATTGACCATAACCCCTCTTTTCCACACTAGGCTATCACCCTTGCCACATCCATCTCAGGGAACTGAGTTAGACTTAGCCAGCTCAGCCCTGGGGCTCAGGCTATCCTTCCCTGTTCTGTACCTGTGTCTCTACTATGCTCAGACCTAGGTTGGGCACTTTGGGGAAGCAAACTTATACGGAACAGATGTTCCATTCTACCTTACGTTCCTAATATTCTCCCATTGTACCTTGGTAGTTATAGCCCTTCCCATATCAACTTCAGTCTTTAAAGCAACTCACAGGAGTTGAGAGTCACAAAGCGTTCTATACCTATGAAAATAGATCAACCAAGTCTACAGTGATCAGCACACTGAAAGATCACCTATTAACTCCAGAACCTACCTGTGCTGGAGACTTCACAGTAGAAGCCCATGGGGCAGAGCTCGCAAGAGCCCTGAGCCTCCTGGGGCTGGAAGGTTCCATTTCCACAGGCCTTTGGTTGGGGTGATCCCTCAGGACAGTAGAAGCCCCGGGGACACCGGAAAGACATGGGGCTGGCTGAGGTCTGGCCAGGGGGACAGTAATACCCTGCTAAGCATGGCCCATCAGGGAAGCGTTTCCCAGTCCCTGTAGAGAGGATTGGAGGAGACACTATGGCTGGGACCAGCCTATGCTTGAAGGAATAGTGTCATGGAGTGTTAAGACAAGACATGGGGCTTGACAGCCCATTTCTTAAGTTTCTTCCTGGCTCTGTGTTTCCTCCTGGCTTTGTGGCCTTTCAGGCTCCATGTCTCCTTATTGCTGGAACCTGTTGGTGTTCTGAGGCCTCTCCTAGCCCTAGCTTTGCATCACCTCCTGAATCTCCAGCCTCTTCATCTCTGTAGCTCAATTTCTGTCTCAGCTCCTCCATGAAGTATGTGCTACTCTAGGAACCTGGATTACAGGCCAGGATGTGAGGTGTTAGTGAGCAGAGGGCTGCCTATGTGTAGTGTGTAGGTTGACATTCCGTGTCCCCAGCCTGATTCCGATGTCACATGCCAGTGGTATCTGGGGCCCCCTCCTGTTTAGCAGTACTCACCTGCTCACTTACCTTCGGGCAGTACTTTGTTGCATAAAGTTTATTATTTAGATTAGGTAGACAACTAAGTGACAATGTCCCTCTCAAAGTCACCTTCCCTTCCACATGCTCATTACTATGCCCTCTCAGTCCTAGCTCAATTCTGATCCCTGCTTCCTACACAAGCCTCACGTCTGCTCCCTGCTCCTTGATCTTGAAGTGGCCTCCTTTTTTCCCATTTCCTTCCCGGTGTAAGATCTCCATCCTTCCTACCTACAGCTAGCTTATCCATATCTTGAGAAGTGCCTGCTATAGGGGGCATGTAACCTGGGATGTCCCCTGTCGGCAGGCCCAGGGCATATGAAGCAAGTAGGTTAGATAAGACAAGGTCCAGGATCTAGTATGGTAACCTGAGTCAGTACAGAATTGTCCTGCAGGACAGAGTCTGCAGTCTTTGATGCTGCGTGCTCCAGGCATCTCTCGGAAGGTTCCCCCAGGACATGGGTGCTGGGTGGGGTTCTGGGTACCCAAGGGACAGTAGTATCCAGCAGGACAGTCCACTGGTCTCACAGTTCTGGTTCCTGGCTCCAAAACCCCTAAGGGACAGAACCTGTGGAACATAGTAGCTCGGTGTTAGGTATGAGTTATTGTCATCTAGGAGCTGAGGTTCTCCAAGGAAGGAAGCCTCTGGGACACAAAAGATTCAGGAAGACATAAAATTACCACAGGCCCATCTGAAGACAGAGGGAATGGACGCCAGGTGGATGATGGGCTTGTCTGTTGAGTTTTATGCATGAACCTGCAGATTTCCAAGGCCATGCGTGGCTTTCAGGTGTTTGGTGATGGGGTAGGGATCCTGTGCTTAGTGGTCAGTCTGTATATGAATTAGCCCCTCTAATCTTCAGGGGGTGTAGGATAAGCCAGATATCAACAGACAGAAAAGAAAGGCTCTGAGCTCTTACTTCCCAGCAGGGCACATCTTGCAGAAGTTCTGTCCAGGTTCATCTTGATACTGCCCAGGGGAACATGCTCGAGGCTCAAGGCTGCCAGGGGGACAAAAGTGCCCTGGAGGACAAATGGTATCTAGAAAGACAAAGGGAGAAGGCTGTTCTTCTTGGAGGCTTCCACCTCATCTACCCATAGCTATTCTTTCTCCCTCTACATCAGTATGGCTTTATGCGTGACATCTTTATGACCTGGGACACCCTCAGGCCTTCTTGGTGCACCTCTGTGGGTGACTGTGCCCTCTGTCTATATTAGTCTTGTGGCTCCCTACAAGGGGACTAGTTCCAGTCTGAAGTATGCTCCAACTTTTGGAGTTACTTGAGACTTTTTAGCCTTGGTGAGAAAAATCCAAATCTAGACCTTTTTCTTACACAGCTGTCTTTTTTTTTTTTTTTTTTTTGGTGAATTTATTTTTTTTCCATCGTTATTAAATTGGGTATTTCTTATTTACATTTCAATTGTTATTACCTTTCCCGGTTTCTAGACCAACATCTCCCTAACCCCTCCCCCTTCCCTTCTATGAGTGTTCCCCTCCCCATCCTCTCCCCATTACCATCCTCCCCCCAACAATCACGTTCACTGGGGTTTCAGTCTTGGCAGGACCAAGGGCTTCCCCTTCCACTGGTGCCCTTACTAGGCTATTCACTGCTACCTATGCAGTTGGAGCCTAGGGTCAGTCCATGTATAGTCTTTGGGTAGTGGCTTAGTCCCTGGAAGCTCTGGTTTGTTGGCATTGTTGTTCATATGGGGTCTCAAGCCCCTTCAAGCTCTTTCAGACCTTTTTCTGATTCCTTCAATGGGAGTCTCGTTCTCAGCTCATTGATTTGCTGCTGGCATTCGCCTATGTATTTGACATAAACTGTCTTTTTTATACAGCTCCTCTATTGCTCTCCAGGGCATTTAGTGACACTCTTTCTGGAAATGCTAGTTTAGATGGGCTGTTCTCTGGGTTTGCGCTGTGTGAGTCAGGACTTCTGGTCTTCCAACAAACTTCCAGCTATTGGAGCATGGTCCTCAGAGGCAGTCTGAGGCCAGGACAACATCTTCATCCTTTGGTGCTGTGAGGTTGGAATTCAGTGAGACATGGGCTCACATCCCTCTGTCACCTTTAACAATGTGACAATCCTACATGGAGGCACAGAGGTGTCATCCCAGGCTGGCTGGCCTTGTACAGGGATTTTGTCTTTTATACACAGTGCCTGGCTTTGCTGCTTCCTTGCGTCTTGATACTCATTATTGGTTCCAGCCCAACCTACTGCTACTTTTCACATCTGAGTGCCCCTTCTGGGAGGAGGCTCCTTCACAGTCCTTCAAAGTTATTTAACTGATACACTGACGACTGCTCACTCAATTACAGAACCCATATCTTCCAAAGACAAATCTGACCGTGGCACACAGCCTTGGCCTCTGTCAGACTTCTCAGTCTGTTTCCCCACTTTGTATTGACCTCATATGCAGGACATACTCCTAACAATTCTCAGGCTGCACAACCCAGGTCCCAGGAGCCAGCTGTGACTTCACTCCAAATTTCCTTTGTTGCAGAAGAGCATGTCAGAAGGAGGCTGATTAATATTTAGAGGGCCAACTTTCAACTCATTCTGATATAAAAAGAAAGGGAACCCTAAAAAAATTTATCAAAATTATAGTCCTGACAACTGATAATAGCCAATCCGAGTGAAGAGAAGAGAAGACGAAGGCCTACCAGGCCATAGTCCCATGATCCTCTCAGAAGGATGATTCTGCCCAATTTATAAATCAAGTAACTTAATTTGTCAAAGATTTTCTTTGAACAGTCCCCAAGAGACAGAATGGTGTAGACCTCAGGATCATATCTGTTTCTGATCTCTGCCTAGCTCATGCCTCACTAGAGTAGTTTCGTGTGATCCTGGAGTATTTTAATCCCCTTCCCTGAAGCACAGAATGCTCCATAGTTAACTTATTTTCTTATAAGTATTTCTAGGCTCCTCCACTTTCTTCCCTTATCCCAGAAATCCTCACCTCCTTTCCAAGCATGGGACATGAGGATAGGAGAGAGACACTGAGCTCTGAGGTTAGGAACTCGGTTCATGCATGGTCTTCCACAGTCCAGGCCAGGGAACTGAGCTCAGGATACCCATAGAGCCTCTCCATCTGGAGCTCATTCTTCCTTCTGAGAATGGTAAGGAGGGTCTGTCCTTACCTGGACTGTGTCCAGAGACAGAGGCCCTAGGGCAGAACCAGCCACCTTCACACAGGGCCTCTGGGGAGCTCAGGCCAGCCTGGGAGCAGAACCAGCCAGCTGGGCATGGTTGACAGTCCTTCACAGATGTAGCCCCTGGCGTGGTCAGGAGGAAGCCTGCAGGCGCACACACTGGGAGTTGGAACAGGGAGTTTTCCAGATACAGATTCATGGTGGACTGTCTCACGACAGTCATAGTTCTGCTTCGTTCTCTTGGTCTCTCACAGAGAGAGCTCATGAACTTGGGAGCTGGGCCTTGGGCTCAGATGATAGCCTCCCTCATTCTCTGCAGTGTCTCTATATCTCACCCACCTCTGCTACCTCCATTCAGACGCTCTGCCATGCTTTGGATCACTCGAGGCACCCTTACAAACCACACATACCACACTACTCCTGTGTTGACTAGTTCCTGATTCCTGAAGAGTAAGAAACACTATCTGAAGACAGTGTCCTTTCCCCCAGAGACCTCTTAGGCTGGGCCCCAGCTACTTTTGGGCCTAGAACAGACCTCAGCCCCACTAGAGACCTACCAGGGCCACATGGAACAGGATGGGGGCTTCCCTGAGGACAGAAATGGCCTGCAGGACAAAGGTCTCCTGTAATTCCATCAGTGGGATTTGGGACAGATGCTCCATGATTACAGTAGAACCCAGCACTACAGAACCCCGATGGGGTGAGCAACCCAGGCAGGAGGCAGTAGGACCCTAGAAAGAATAACAGGATGGCCCTGAGATGAAGGGCTTGGGTACCTCTCTTCATGGCCAGTTTCCTAAGATACTCTTGGGTTTCACTGGAGCCAGGCATTGGGCACAGACACACTGAATAAGGGAGGGTATGGCCTAATGTGGTCAGGCTAGCAAAGGGAGATCTCTGAGCACCTAACCCTTACCTGGTTCACAGGGGCTACAGTCTGAACGATGGGCTCCTCCTCTCTGAGGCTTATACATGCCCCGGGGACAGGGGAACTGAGTAGCGAAGGTGGTGGAGGCTGGACAGTAATGGCCAGCAGGACACTCATTCCCTGCCACAGAAGAGGTGTTGGCTGGGCAGAAGAAACTGTAGAGAGAAGGGAGGAAGGTTCAGGGGGTGGGTGGCCTCTGCATCCTGATGGCAGCTAGAGGCTACACAAGTCTTACATTAATGGCTTCCTGAGTCATGACCTGGTATGGAGCACAACTCTTCATAGTCCATTGCTAAAGGGCTTTGGGTTAAAGGAGGTAAATAACATAAATGGCAAATGAACAGACTTGGACTTGAGATATGAAAGAGCAGAGTAATACTCAACAAAGCTGTCAAAAGACACAAAGACTCAAGTGTTCTTCCTGGCACTGAAGCCACAGACTGAAGGGATTAGCAACAGCCAGTTTGGCTACCACTGAAGCAAGAATGTAAATTGTATGCAAGAGACTAGAAGGTCCCCAGGGAAGTGTCTCAAAACTCACCCCTGGGGGCAGGGTTTGCAGTGTCCCTGAGTAACCAGGGCATTGTGAGTACCAGCTGGACATGGCTTTGGCAAGACAGTGCCTGATGGGCAAAAGTGTCCTGAAAAGGAAGTAGGCACTGTAGTTACGGCTCAGGACAGCCTGATGCCCAGCCCAGAGCAGCCATAACTCAAGCCTTGTTGGGACCAGACACAAGGGTTGGTGACCTAAGGCATTGATCTCTGCTGGGTGGCAGGCATAGGGGGATGAACTCATGCTTGACTTAGAAGTCTTTTCATTCTAACCCTCCCAGATTTTTCCCTTTACCCATAAGGAGTACCTGTAGGACATGGGCCACTGGTCCCATCCTCCAGCGAGTTGTTGGGGACTAGGGCTCCCTGGAGGCAGAAGAAGCCTTCACTGCAGAGCCCAGAAGGATGAGCAAGGCCAGCGGAGGCACAGTAATGGCCGGGAGCACATGGAGAGCAAGCAGTCTGCAGGAGAAGTTAGGAGTGACCCACTGATAACCAACAGAGATAGCAAAAGATGAAAAGAAAGCTGACAGAAATAGCAAGACAGAAACAACTGGCTCAGGGGAGTATTGGGCACTCTTGTGAAGTCTCCCTGTCACAGAAACCTCAGGGTGAAGGAGACATTCATGACTCAATTCATTACAGAACAGGGAAGCAAGGACAGCTTCATCTAGGCTCTAAGGAAGGCTTGGTGAGAGACCTGAACCCCTCCCACCCCCACTCCCACCCCACTTCTGGCTTTCTGCTTATCACAACCAACCTCCCTCCCAAATGCTCATAACTCTGCTGACATATTCTCAGAACAGATGCTTGCTCTCTATAGATCACCTCCTCTCTGTGAGACCTCAACTACCTAAAAGGTTCTTTGGTGGCAAGTACGCATTTACTCTCCAAACTATTAACTCAGCACAGCGTCCTTTCTCTGTCTCCCCGCTCCCTGCAGCCCCACTCCTTACTTCCATGCACCTCGTTTCCTGACCAATAAGCATCGAGAAGTGCTCAGCTCCTCTGGCATCTCCGATGGCCTCCAGGGCTTCCCACCCTCCCAAATCCCCTCTGAGACTCCCCTATGAGTCTCCGGCTCATGGTTGTGCCAAGCCAAGGACATACATGTTGGGAGCAATGAGCAAGGTTCCCTGGATTTGTGGTGCTTATGTTGGAGAGAGAAGCAACAGGACAGCAGTCAGTTAACTGGTAAATGAGACTGCCGTGTGCTTTTGGCGCCAGGACAAGCTTCCTTGGGAAGTGACTGGGAATGACCCGAGGAAGGAAGGCATCTTGACAGACGACCCTGATCTCTAGTGCCCGTGGTAGTCTTTGGTTTGGGGATCAGTGTGGTCTGATTAAACAGAGCCCACCCGACACTGGTTCTTAGTCTAAGTTGTGGTTTCCCTACCTCTGATCCAAGCTTACTCCATGGTCCAAAGGTACCAGGTGGGCAGGGCTGGGGCATAGCTGAACCTCTAGGGCAGTAGTGTCCAGGAGGACAAGGGCCAGCATTCTCTGGAACCAAGATTCAAATCAGTCTGGCCAATAGGAAGGATACTTAAATCCTAGGCAGTAGCGCCTCGAGTACCTTTCCTTAGTTCCTGGTGGGACTCTTGCTTATGGATTGAGCGGCTGTTTCTGAGAATACTGAAGCACCCCTCCCTTTGGCTCCACCCTCTGCTACATTAACTACTTAAACTCCTAAGGAGTGGTTAGGTGCTTTCTTAATGAGGGTCACATTCTCAGGAAGGGATGTTGTGGGTGGGGCAGGGCTCTTCCTGAGAGGTTTAACTCTGGGAGCCTGGGGTAGCTGACTGAGGTAAGAACTCACTAGGTGACTGTCCCTTCTTGTTCCTGCCACAGGGTCTGTGCGGGTATTCTGTACAGATTTGTATCCTACATTTCCCAGGGACTCTGGCAGAGCAGGGTCATTGCTGAGCTGCCTGGCTGTTGTTCAGCCCTCACCTTAATCTAAAACCCAGTGGGTGGCTGAGCTTAGAAACTGGCTATTTCTTGGCTGATTCCTAGCAGACTTTGCCTTCAAAGCTGGGGTGATGAGCTATGATGTACAGAGAGAATGTCCTTGTCTCTACCTGTCATTGGCTTGCAGTGACCCTTGGAGGAGAATGGGGAGCAAATGGGGCTTCAGAATGGCAGAAAGCTGTACCAGTTGTCCTAGTTGCCCAGCCTGGAATCGGCTTTATGCCAGGCATGGAACACGTTCTTTCTGAACCTTAGCTGCCTTGTCTGCAGAGAATAGTTTAATGGGAGAGAGGAATATTTCCTTCCTTCAAAGAATACATGGGAAACTGAGTGTCTCACTGACACTTGTCACATGAATTTCAAAGGAGATGACTCCAGAAGATTCTAACCACTGTGGTGGTCCCTTGGCTATTCTTGAGAACCACCTGAAGGTCGACCACAGTGACTAGCACTCTGATTTGATGCCCTGCCCTGTTCTGAGTGTATGGTTGAGAGTTCCTGGTGATTAAAGGCACAGTCTGGCTGAGAACTTTTAACCAACCAAGCTTACTTGGGTCAACCTTAGCCTGCAACACAGAGCATCGTTGTGGGCTCTGCCTAGAATTGGGGAGTAGGTGACACGACTCCAAGCCAGACTCTAATTCATCCCTGCACCACAGTTTCATGCAATCATGAGATGGGAATCTAAAAGCATCACCTAAGGCACAGAGCCAGCTCTGCGGAAGAGAACAGAAGACTGTCTCTTTTGAGTTGGCCCATGAAATAATAGGAGAATGTGCACACACCAACTTCCTAAATAGGGTTGAAAGAGTAGGAATGTCTGGGATACCTTCAGTGCCAGCCTCTGGGTTGGGCCGTGTTGAGCCTCTGGTACAGAAGAAGCCCTCCCAGCACTGCCCACCGGCCTCTGTTGCATTGGCCCTGGGACAAAACCTGCCCCCATCACAAGCTCTGCACTCTGCCAGGCTGCTCAGCCCTGGCTCATAGCCATAGGTGCCTGGGGGACAGGGCTGCCAATCCAGGTCGGTGCCTTCGGAACAGTAGAAGCCTGTGGATGGAGCAGAGGTGAAGGGTAGGCCCAGGAAAGGGTTCTCTGGTCAGGGAGGGGAAGCCTGGGTAGCAGAGAAGCTTAGTCTATTAGCAGCTTCTACCCAAGCCATCTGAGCACCTCCAACTCAGGGAACATGTGTTGTTATGGGAGTATAGGGCCAAGGCTGTGGGTACCTCGGAGCTCAAATAAGGCCTGATGGAAGTGAGCGGCCTAATTGCCATAGCCCACCCCCATCCTTGTCCAGGGGATCCTTGGACAAGTCAACAGGACTGTTGGGTGCTCACGAACCTCTGGGGCACAGCTGTGGCCTCATCCCTGGAACACAGTAGTGGCCACTGGGACAGATGAGACATTCTGTTGTGGCAGTGTGGGAGGTGTAGGAGCCAGGAGGACAAGGAGTGATGTCTGTCATTCCCCAAGGACAGAAATGCCCAGGAAGGCAAGGTCTCCCAGAAAGACTTCCCATGAAGATAGCAGGGGCAGTTCCCCCAGTACAGGAGATACTAGACAAATGGAAGAAAACAAAAGGTCTTTAGTTAAGAGCAGTGCCTGAGTAACATGCAGCCTGAGGCAGGGGCTGACACTGAGCAGAGCTTGAGGACCTAGATTAGTCAGTGACTAGGACATTCATTGCTTGCCCTCTTGTCTGTCCCCCCACCATGGCCTCCGACCTCTGACTAACTCTACTGAGCCTATAAGGAAGCAGGGGTGGCCTGGGGTTACGGTCTGCTCCCTGAACCCTCGAGTGACCTTGTCTGCAAGAGCAGTGGTTTGCTCCTCCTCAGCTACCTGGCAGGGGTTTCTTGCTTCCTGGATGGCATGTCCCCAGATGAAGCAGACCCCTGGAAATGTGCAGATAACCCCTTCTAAACCTGGAGCTGGGAAATGAACACTATGCCTACCCTAGGTAGCAGGATGCTGGCCAGGCTGGCAGGAGGCCCCCAGGACAGAGTTGTCCGACGGAGCACTGCTGGCATCCCTCTGGGGCTCTGGTTCCTTCTGAAGACCAAGTTCCAGGTGGGCACGAGGCTGGGACTGGAGTGCCTGCAGGACCAAAGACTTAGAGAGCAGCCATGCAGCCCCCAGACTCCTGAGTCCTGGGACGGCCCTTCCCCACAAACCAGGACAAGGATTCTTCCTCATTGGCCAGAGGAGGGATGCTTTAGTTGTGGAGTTTCTGGTCACTTTTACAGAAGCAAAGTGGGCAGTGAGAAGACAGAAAATGGACGCAGTATAAAGCAGTAAAAGACCATGGCATTTGCTATTCAGCCTTGGAGAGGAGGTATTTCCAGGCCCCCTGGGTGGGGAGCTGCTAAAACCTGGGGAGACCAGAAAAATAGTGTCACAGGCACATCAGTCCTTAGGCAGGTTTCATAAGTTTACATCTGGAAGAGTTTGAAGTTGGCAGCATGGGTTTGGTGAGAGGTAGACGTTATAGCAAAATTCTTTGTTCGAGCGTACAGTTCTGTTATGGACACAAAACAGAGCTAATATGGCCTTTGAGGAGCAAGAAACAGCATCCGAGAGGAGCAGGGGACTGGGAAGAAAGAGGCCTTCTCTTTCTCTCAGAGTAACTATGGTGCCATTAAAGTTGAACGTACCTTCAAGACAGTAGTGTCCCGGGGGACAGCGGAGGCCCCCAGCCCCATCTGTGGGATACTTGCTGGAAGATCCTGCTTTGCACCAGTGCCCTGCAGCACAGACTCCTGGAGAGAGGATGTCTGGTCAGCATAGTCATCAAGTTTCTTGCTGTGACCATATTGAGACATAGGGCAGTCTGAACTTTCCCTGAAAGAGACTCATGGGACACACCTATGGCCAGTGTGGCATGGAGCTCTGGGGATTCAGGTCCTTCCTGAATTAGCACAGAAGTCCCACCAAAGCTTTTGAAGGTCAGGTCCGAATTTGAGAGGTGACCTCAGAAATGATCAGTGACCAGGGCTATGTGCCACAGAAGCCACCTGCTCTCATATCAGCACACCGGGGGTATGGGACAGAGATCTAAGGTCCTAACAAGAATGTGAAGGGAGTGACTGTTTCTCTGCAAGCTGAATGCTGTTTTGCCTTAGAGAAGGGCACAGTGATGACAACTTCCCAGTCTGTATGATGTCGCAGTCTCTGAGGTTTTTTCCAGAACCAGGCAGAGACCTGATCCCTGGGATGAGGGTGGTGAGCCATGCTGGCACCCATCATTCCCGTTGTCTCTGGAAGCAGCGAGACACAGACCATTCTCCAACCCCCATGCTCTGGCTGTTCTGACTTAGCATTGTGGACACAGTCGTTTATCTAATGGACACTTTACCACCATGTGTCCCTACCCAAGTCCTTAGCTTCCCATGGCCCTCTGTGCCCCCTGAAGACCCTGCTCTGTACCTGTGGGAGCTGAGATCCCAGCCAGTGAGCAGAACTTCCCAGCAGGGCACAGCTGGCACTCCGTGATGCTTGTTAAACCTTTTTGAGGACCGTAGGTGCCCACTGGACAGCTGTGGTGCATGGCCTTGGCTGTGCCCACAGGACAGTAATACCCTCGAGGACATGGGTACAAACTGAAGTCCTGGACAGGTCCAGTGCTGGAGTCACAGTAATAGCCTGGAATACGTAATGCCTACTGAAGAAGAACAGCCTCTCCCTCTACCTGAGACTCTTGGTCCTGGCACCAAGAGTCCCTGGGGCTCTGGACCGAGAAAGTTGCTTCTTGGGCTCACACTTTCCATCTCTCCTCTCCTCTTACCTGCTGGGCACCACCCACTGGGAGCCTGGAGACCCGCCTCCTTACAGTAGAAGCCTGATGGACAGGACCGGCATGTGAAGGACGAGGTCTGCTCTGGGAGGCTGGAGAAGGTGCCCACGGGACAGGGTATAGGTTTGTGTGATGCTGCGGCTGAGGGCACAAGGAGGAGATGGGTTCAGGGGCAAAGACTCCTCACAGAGCCTCAAAGCATGGAATGACCTGTGACCCACAGAGCTGCAGGTTCTGCCACCACCCAGCTTCTACTGGCCCAGCTGTCTGACCCCTCAGTAGCACACAGAGAGATAGCCAGGGCAGCCCCCTGAACTACAGGACACTCGGTAAGTGGCTCACACCACAGAGAGCTGACCAAGCTGGCTCTAAGTGCAAGCAGACTGCTGCCATTGTTCTTAGCCCTCAAACAAAACCACTCAAACTGTCACAGCACAAGCTCATGTGTCCTTTAATCATGCCCTTCCCAAGGCTTCTCCACTCCTGCCCAATCACTGCTAAGTACTTCTTTTTCTCTGGCTTCCTCCTTGCATCCAGGCCAACTGAAGAATCAGGTTTATCAGCAGCCAAAGGGATAGGGTCATAGCTAGGCCTAAGAAAGAGGCCCATGAGGACACTCACGGCAAAAGGATCCTGGGGGGCAGGGCCCCCCTGTCACCGAATCCACTGGAGCTGGGGACTCAGAACCTCTTATGCAGAAGTAACCAGCCTGGCAGGGCCCAGTGGGTGCAGAGAGGCCTGGGGATAAGAAGAAGCTAGGACTGATTAGGTTTCTTGAAAATGGTGGTGGTGTATGCCTTAATCCTAGCTCTCAGGGGCTTTAGGGATGAAAGTCTGAGTCTTACGACAGTCATACAGTGGAAATGCATCTCACACAAACAAACAAATAAACAAACAATAAGACTTCAAGATTTGCCTTGAATTTCCAACTGGAACTGACATCACCCCACACCCCAGGATAAAACTAGTCTATGATGAATCTGAACTTATCTGATAAGAGTATGAAGAGCCTGGTGTCATGGTTTTGATGTAAAATGCCCCCCCACATAGGTTCATCTGCTTGAATCCTTGGTCCCTAGCTGGTGCACTATTTTGGGAGGTTCTGGAACCTTTAGGAGGTGAGGCCTCGCTGGAGGAGTTCATTGGAGGAGGATGGGCCTTGAAGGCTACAGTCTAGTCCAATGGCTCCAGTCTCACCCTGTTTCCTGTCTGTTGATGTCATGTGTCCAGCTTTCTCTGTTCCTGTTACCATAGCTGTGAACTGTTTCTGCTGCCGTGATGGTTAACTTCAGTGAACCCAAGTAAGGCTTCCCTCGAGCTGCTTCAAGTGTCAGAAATCACCTGTTCATTTCATTTGCTTCTTCATATTAGTGTGCCCATGCAACCAGCACGGCAACTGTTAGGACACGTCGTGCCGTGCTCCCCATTTTCCAGCCTTTGGAGTTATTTTCTGTCTGATTCTAGTGTTTGTAATTTCATAGGAACTTCACCAAAGCAGAGCGGCTAATGGAGCAATGATAAACTGTCCTCTGCCTCCCATCCCCCAAAAAACGGACTCCTTCTTAGAGGATGTTTGGTTGTCTTAGGTGTGTGTTAGGGTCTCACTATGCAGCCCAGGCTGGTCTATAGCTCAAAAGCCTCCTGTCTTTCCTGAGTGCTGGCGTTACAGAGACCTGGCCATATCCAGTCTACATTTTTTGTATTCTTGAGGGACAAAGTCCCATAATACAGATTCTCATCAGTGATAACCAAGGATCCATCTATCGAAGTGTTTGTTTCCTCACTTCTTGTTACTGTCTCCAGGTTCCACATTTGAAATCCTCCTAACCACCATCCTGCGTCTTTATGCTACCTGGGTAGAGGAATGAGTCATTTGGGAAATCTGAATTATCATCTCAAAGATATGTTTAAAACTCTTATACCGCATTATAACAGACACCAAGGAAATTCATAGGTTCCAGGAAGTTTCCACTGCACTAAGTTTTCACACCCCCTCCCAGTTCTGCCCACACTCTCTGCCTGTACCTCATATCCCCCTCACCCGATCCTCCCTGTTCCCAACCCTATCTGGTCCCAGTCTACCCATAAAATCTACTCTATTTCCCCCTCCTAGGGAGATCCATGTTTCCCCTGAGACCCCTCCTCTTTACCTAGCCTTTCTGGGTCTATGAATTGTAACTTCATTATCATTAACAGCTAATGTCCATGTATAAGTGAATACATGCCATATTTATCTTTTTGGGTCTGGGTTACCTCACTTAGGAAATTTTTTTCTTTTTCTTTCTTTCTTTCTTTTTTTCTTTTTTGTTGTTGTTGTTGTTGTTGTTGTTGTTGTTGCAACCATTTGCCAACAAATTTAAGGATGTCACTTTTTTATTTTTATTTTTTTTATTTTTTAGGATGTCACTTTTTTAATTTATTTTTATTTTTTAGGATGTCACTTTTTAATAGCAGAGTAAGACTCTGCTGTGTAAATGTAGCACATTTTCTTTATCCATTCTTCTGTTGAGAGACATTTAGGTTGTTTCCAGTGTCTGACAATTATGAATTAGAGCTGCAGTGAACATGGTTGAGCCAATGTCCTTGTGGTAGGATGCACATCATTTGGGTATATGGCCAAGAGTGCTATAGCTGGGCCTTGAGGTAGATCAGTTCCCAACTATTTGAGAAAAGTGCCATACTGATCTCTACACTGGCCATACGAGTTTACACCCACCCCAGCAATGCAGGAGTGTCCTCTTGCTCCACGTCCTTACCAACACGAGCTGTCACTCATGTTACTGACATTCACCATTCTGACAGGTGTAAGATAAATCTCAAAGTAGTTGTGATTTGAATTTGAATTTCCATGATGGCTAAGGATGTCGAGCATTTCTGTGTTTCTCAGTCATTTGTGCTTCCTCTATTGAGAAGTCTGTTTTGCTCTGTACCCCATTTTTAATTGGATTACTTGGGGGTTTCGTTGACATCTAGTTTCTTGAGGTTTTTATATGTTTTGGATACTAGTCCTCTATTGGATGTAGTGTTGATAAAAATCTTCTCCCATTCTGTAGGCTGATCCTAATAAGGACTCACAATGGAGGGACACAGTCTCAACTGACCGTCTCTTGTTGCCAGGTGAGGCTTCCTGGAGCAGAACTGGGTTGCATTCAGTTGCACTGTTCACCAAGGGTGTCTCCTGGAAATCCCCAAACAACCTAAGACAAAGGGTTGCTCTCTGCAACTGACAGTGGGGCCTCACTGCTGAGGTTAGGGTGCACACAACTCACTGAACACTGAGAAGTAGAGCTGGTGCCTGCATGAAGCCTTCACCACTGCATCCCAGTCTCTCTGGTGTGGGAAGGTATTCTGTGGGCTATTGAAATGTAGACATGGACACAGCCACAAACCCTTTGGCCTATACCCTACCCTGCCTGAAAAATATGCTAGAGCAATGGTGCCATAGAACTTTCGGGAGCAGCCAACCAGTGTCTGAGTTAATTTAAGGCCAACTCCACAAGAAGGAACCTACACCTGACACTGCTAGAGTAGCCAAGAACCAGAGACTAGACAGCTCAAAAGCCCAGGGTAAAACCAAAACTGCTGTTCTAAAAACATATCACTGAGACAACTCCTAACGATATTCTGCTATTCTCATTGATCACATTTATACTCAAACAAGATAATCTGTCACTACTTCTATCGACTGTAGCCAACTATTTCTTTCATCAGATTTAATTTGTTTTTTTCCATCATTCAAGAATAAATGTGGGCTTTATTCATTTAGAAACAAAGGGATTCCTACACAGAGGAATTTCCTGGGATTTACATGTTCCAGAGCTCTACATTGACACTGAGATGGGTGTCTCCTCAGAGTGAGGTCACTGTGGTCACCAAGGACCAGTGACTCTAAAGACTCCTGTCTGTACTATATTCATGACCTTACACACTCCTCTGACAAAATACCCAGCAAGCAACTTAAAGAAGGAGGGGCTTATTCTGCCTCACGGTTTGAGGGGACACATTCCCCCACCGCAGGGAAGACATGGTAGCTGGGAATGGGGAGGGGTGGATGGTCAAGTTGCATCTGTAGTGAGAAATCAGACAGTGAACAGGATGCGGAACTGAGTTATAAAAGCCCGAGGACTGACTCTAATGACTCACTTCCTCAAAAGACTCCCTCTCCCAAAGGTTCCACAACCATCCCAAACAGCTCAACCCAGCTGGGAACAAGAGTTCAAACACACAGGCCTCATGGGGGACATTTCACACTGAGACAATTACCTCCCAGAGAGTTCCAGTCCATGTGAATCCCACCAAGTCCTATAAGCATGGCCCTGTGAGCCAGGGGTTCACAGTGTATTGTATTGATCTTCAATGAGTTTTCTTGCAGTAAAGTTCCCTGCTGCTCTTTGTGTGTGCATGCTTGCTCAGGGAAATGCTAGAAAGTTCTTCCAATATGCTCCTGTGTGAACCCCATGGTATACATGAGCATGAGTGCCCTTAGCAGAAGGCTCTCCACAATTACTGCACTTATGGGGTTCTCTCCCATGTGGGTGTCTAAGGTGTTTCCCTCCCTCAGGTATTTAGTCTCCACTAAGAGAAGAATAACTAATACACATGATGTCAGCCCTGCCCTGAGACCCATGAAGCCAAGCTATGTTCCAGACACCCTTTTTCTCCCAGAAGAGACTGTGACATAGCTACTCCTCTCAGTCACACAGGGTCTGAGATTAACATCCAGTTGGTCACAGGGCTGAAATGGAGAATTAAGTTCAGTAGAAGGAAGATAGAGTCTTGCCTTAGCATGTTCTACTGTGCCTCAAATGAGCTGAGACTCTCCCAGCTTAGGACAAGGTAACACACACTTGAGTCCCATTGACTGACAGGTCTCCATCCAGCCACACCATGAGTCCAGAGATGGGAAAGGGGATGGTCCCACTTCTCTCATAGACAGTCTGGGCCGAGCAATATTGACTCTTACCTGAGGTGGCACAGAAGGAGCCTGGTGGGCAGGGCATGGGTTCTGGGCTGCCCTCAGGGCAGTAGGAGCCAGCTGGACACTTCCCCCCTGTGGCAGTGGCTGGGCACAGACAGTTCATGCTGGTGTAGTTGTCCAAGTCAAAGGGGCGAGCAGTCCACGCCGCTGACACACAGTACCAGCCTAGGTGGCAATGCAGGGTGGGGCAGGCACTGTTCTGAAGGGGTTAAGGCCAACCTCAACAAGTTAGGTGCCCTGTCATCCCAGTAACTGCTCAGAGTATTATGCTGCTGACTTCAAGCCTAGGGCAGACATGGGAAGTATGGGGATGAGCAGGGGATTATTGAGACCCACATGGGAACCAAACCTGCATCACAGGGCCCTGATGGCTTCGTCAGATTCTCTTGACCACAGTAATGGCCTGGTGGGCAGGGCAGGCAACTGTCCAGGCTGTGGGTCAGTGGGTCTGGGTTGTAGTAGCCCCGGGGGCAGGGGAACTGGTTGGCATGCTTGGTACCTAAAAAGCAGAGTCAGAGTTAGTATCTCCTGGTTCCTGAGGGCACCCTGCCCACAAGGCAATGGGTCTGAAACTACTGTGGGGTGAACTAAGCCTAGAAGCCCTCCTGTTGACAGCCCTGATGGAGAAGATGTGTCCCATGCACTTACCTCTGGGACAGTAGAAACCTGCAGGACATGGGTATCCACTATAGCTGGTAATGTTCTCAGGGCAGTAATAGCCAGCAGGGCAAGGTAAGCAGGAAGCCTGGCCAGGCAGGGAGCCATAGGAGCCTGCACGACAAGGCTGTGGGAGGCTGGTCCCACGGGAGCAAAAGTGTCCTTGGGGACAGGGTCCTCCATGCCCTGCGAGACCTGTTGGGGAAGGGTCCAAGTCTTGGTCACAACAGAACCTGGGGTAGCTCTGTGACACCAGGACCCAGTGTAGACTTGGGTTCAGGTTAGAGGGCCTAAGGGTGTTTTTCAGGATAACACTACCAATAACCATTCCCTCTGCACCTCCCCACAAATCAAATAGCACACATTCTCTAACACATCGTATGTGACAGCTTCGGACCATCTCTCTCCATGGCAAGTGCATAGGACAGTGATGGCCAATCTTAGGATGGAAGGTTCCCGTGGAGTGTTAGCATCCTCTGAGCCTGTCCCCGCTGTCCCTGACTCAGAGCCACTCTCTGCCATCCCTAGGTTTTTCTGAGGTTACTTTCTGAGTTCTTCGCTTCTAGACACAGACTAAATGGATACCAGCTTCATGTTCAGTTGTGCTGAACTGGGAGGCCAGCTCTGTTTTGACTGTTAACCTGGTTCAGTAGCCTCCCTGGGGACTAGCATTGCCCCTACTCCACTCCCGCATCCCCAACCTAGCTTCCTACCCATGACATTCAGAACTCTATTTTCTACCTGTAGCTGGAATTGCATCTTGAATGTTTTCTGAACAATGGGCAAGGCAGATAGGAGGGTTCAGGTCCAGGTTCAGCTGCCCTTCCAAAGCTTAAGGTCAGTTCTGTGTATATGGCCATATTCTGGGCTCCCTCTGCCACCTTCCCAATGGAGACACCCCAAAAGGAGTCTGGCTCCACCCCCTACCACCAAGGCTCAGGAAATATCACAGAAAGGAAGCAGAGAGAAAGGAAGAGCTGGAGGACGGGAATGGGATGCTGCCTTCTGGACATGGTTCATGTGGTCCAGGACAGCATTAACCCAGCAACTGGGGCTACTTGCACAAGATTGAGCTAGCCAAATTCCCAGCTCAGGGCTGGAGAGATGGCTCAGTGGTTAAGAGCACTGACTGCTCTTCCAGAGGTCCTGAGTTCAAATCCCAGCAACAACATGGTAGCTCACAACCATCTGTAAATGGGATCCGATGCCCAATTCTGGTGTGTCTGAAGACAGCAACAGTGTACTCATATATAATAAATAAATAAATCTTTAAAAAAAATTCCCAGCACAAATGGGGTAGATGATCCTCAGACCCCACCCCTTACTGGGGAGCTGTTGGCAGTGCACAGTGCTAGAAGAGGAAGAATCAGGTGTTCTGGTTTGATTTGAAGTTTTGTTTGTTTGTTTGTTTGTTTGTTTGGTTGGGTGGTTGGTTGGTTGGTTTTTTTTTGAGGATGTAGCCATGTTACAATGGATGTACACACCCATGCATGTACATACGGGCAGCATTAACTAAGATTTAATGAGTTATCAAAAAAAAAAAAAAGACATGAAGTTGTGAGGGCCTGTGTTGGAAGGATATAGGTATAGTAGAAAGTTTGGAAGAGGACAATAATATAATCATTAAATATGAATATAATCATATTTTATTGTATACATGTATGAAATGCTCAAAAATAAAGGGGGAAGAGGGAAGCTTCTTCCAGAGTGAATTAACCTCTGAGTGAGGAACCAGATAACTGGGCACAGCCCTACAGCCCTCACCTATTAACCTACCCTGTACTTTGCAGGAACTTGCGGATGCTGTGCTACTGCAGTTACGCCTCGATCCCACCTGTTCACAAGGTACCCTCTGTAACCCCAGTTTAGGTGGGGATGAATGTTCAGCTCAGCCTCTATGTAATCCACAGAGCGTCACCGTGGTCATTAACCAGAAACCCTCAGTTCCCTCTGCCTGTCTTCCAGCAAGTCTATGACTGAGCAGTGGATCTGAGTGGGATGGAGGAAGGGTAACTCAGACAATGCTAGTACGATACGTGCAGAAAGGCCTGAGCCCTGTTGCTGCTGTTGAAGGGTAGGAAGGGTTATATCTGATCTCCCCTCATACATATCCCCTCTTCCCTCAAACTATCCAGCGTGTAATCACCCCAATCTTAAGCCCTCCCCCAGGGTTCCCCCACCATAAGGTGTCTTGTGGTGTTGGAGCCCCTTTAGACTCAGGGGTTTCATACCTGTTGGGGTTGGAGAGGAGACTCCCGATAGACAGAAGTAGCCAGGGGCACAGGGTCCTGAGGGAGCAGAGAGGCCAGAGGCAGCACAGAAATGGCCAGGGGGGCATGGCAGGCACTCAGAGGACATGGAGAGAAACCTCCTAGGAGACAGAAAGAAACACAGGGACAGTGGGGCAGTGGGTTTGGAATGGTGGACAGTGGGGCATTGTAGCTCAGGGATGAGTAGGTGCCATCCTGAAGATAGGCTATCTGGTTACCCCCACTTCATTAGATCCCCTATGATTCTGTCTTCTCCTCACAGGCAGTATCAGGAAGATGCACAGAAAAGAAGACTTATAATCTAGAGATTATCTCCCTCCCTCCCTCCTCCCTCCCTCCCTCCCTCCCTCCCTCCCTCCCTCTCTGTCTCATTTCCTTCCTCTCTCCCTCTTACCCGTCTCTAACACTGTCAGGCTTCTAGTTATCTTCTCCCCTCTTATTCTCAATTCAGACTCAAGAGACTGACAGCCTCAGAATTCACTAGCATCTATAGTCAGAATGTCTATAATCCTTCCAGTCACATGGCTAACAACTGTCCCTTTGCTTTGAGGTGGCTGCTCATGGGGGCTACAGTTTCCTAGAGGTTTAGATGGGAAGTTCTCTTTTCAAATAAGGCACCGGAAAGGCATCTGACTTCACTCTTTTATGACTTTCTCTCTTGGGCATGGTATATTTCAAGCCCCCAAGAACCCAGGGGAGCTACCCTAGTCCAATGCTCACTGCCTACCCAGGACATTTTTGGTCTCCTAGCCCAGGAGAAATTGGGCTATCTGAGGCCAGTACTCTTGGTTTCTGAGACATGTAGCTGGTAGATTTTCTGTGGGAAGCAAGGTTGAGAGGAAGCCAGGGCCAACCCCAGACCTAGTCGGTGGTACTCACCGATCTGAAAAGGTGCCCACAGGGCAGGGTAGGGGTATCCCCAGGCCCACTGGACAAAAGTGACCTATAGGGCAGGGGGCTTCTGCTGTCACATGGATGCCCACATCAGGCTGAACAGGCTCAGCTCCTGCCCAGAGAGTGAAGAGTTGGTGAGAACAGAAAGAAGTCTTCCCTGCACTCCCCTCAACCCTATCCCAACCCACGCCCCCACCACCCACCACCTATAGCTCCCACAGTTCCACATCTATGCGTCTCAGAAGGGAGTCAGTGAAAGGGCTGGAGGGAAGGACTGAACTCTTCAAGCCAGGATGGCTCTCACACCAGGGATCCCAGCCCGTGGGGATGCTGGGTATGACCTGGGATGTGTCCCTTTCTTAGAAGGTTACTGACCTGCTTGCTTGTCATAAAACGAGGAACAAACAAGAATATTCCAGAATCTGCATTCCCTGGGAAGGGCATTTTAGGTGCTTTTGGTTATGTCAGGGTAGAGGACATGGAAGGCTCAAACCTAGCTAGAAGGCAGCTCTGACAGAATGTGGCTTCTGGGCATGTTTGAAACCTGCTCTCATCTTACTGATGTTCTGTATCAACAGCTCACACCCTGAAGGTTTGCTCAGATCCTTTCAGACAGAGGAGAATCCACATAATTATTCTGATTCTTCTTTAAAAGCAAAATCTCTAAAGTGAATGGGGTCCTTTTTTTTTTTTTATAGGAGAAGATGGAGTCATATGATCCCATTTTTTATGACTGCCCCCAACCCAGGATGAGAGAGACAGAGACAGATAGACAGACAGATATACACAGACACAGACACACAGACACACAGACACACAAAGACACACACACACACACACACACACGGGGGGGTGGAGAGAGAGAGAGAGCGAGAGAGTATAAATCTGTACAAGAATAGATCACACTAGAGTGTGGTAGGCTGAAATAACAGAAAGAAGACATGAGCCACCTCCTAAATGCCTAACCTTTCAACCTACAAGAAACTGTCCTGCTTCCTAAGCTCTCCTGGGCCAGGAGTGGATGGACGGAGGTTGAGTTGAGAGGGGACAATGTTCTTCCTAGGGCATCCTGGGACTCCAATCCAGTGCCACTTTCTGAGACAGAAGCACTTGATGGCAGAGACCATCTGCCCCACAATGTAGTCCTCAGAACTCCTCTGTGAACTGTGAAGGCTCTGTCTACCCATGGTACTGAGGCCATGTGGTTAGCTGGATCCAGACACCCGTTCTGAGACCCTTCCATAGCAAAACAGCAGGTCATCACAAAGGTATCACAGAGACCTCGCTGGACCACACTCCTCATAACATGGGATCATATGACTCCATCTTCTCCTATACATAAAAAAGGACCCCATTCGCTTTAGAGATTTTGCTTTTGAAGAAGAATCAGAATAATTACATGGATTCTCCTCTGCCCGAAAGGATCTGAGCAAACCTTCAGGGTGTGAGCTGATAACGCAGAACGTCATGAAAATGAGAGCAGGTGTCACTCATGCCCAGGAGCCACACGCCGCGCCAGACTCCAGCTGTCTGGGATGTGGTCACACGGGAGGTCTTGATAATCACTGACTTGAACTTCGGGAGTCACCGTAACAGACATGGACTGGACAGTGCTCTGGACGGATGGAGCAGTGGCAGGGAAAAAAAGTGATTTGCCGGGCCCAGCCTAGATCTGGCCCTGAAGGGGTCTTCCAGAGGATCCTGGGGTGAGTGTCTCTCCTGGCTGGAGAAATCTTAGAGGTAGAAGAAGCTGTAGGCTGGGGTCTTGGAGTCTTGAATCGTATCTTTCTCCCAGCTCAGGCTCTATAGTGTCAAACTCCAAATCTGATCCCAATAAAAACTCACACATCTTCCAATCCGTGTGTGGCCGTAGGAGACAGAAGTGTGGGTGACAGGACAATGTTGGTCCTACTGAGCCTATGGCCAACTACAGTACCCAGGATGCTCTTGGGGACCATCAGGATCTTCATGAGCATCTGGTCCAAGGATAGTCTTCGAGCAGATTGGGACCCCTGCTTTAGCCTTCCTGGTGTCCCCATTCCCTTTTCTTATCCCTCCATATGGCCCCGAGGCTGAGATACGCAAATGGATTAAGACAGGGCTGCAGTACGACACAGCCCTCACTCATACCCCAGACACCCTCCAGCCTCTTTCCTCATCTTCTCATCTGGCTCTGGTGACGTGGTCACACTGGATCTGACTCTAAGACGCCAGTCCCTTAAGTCCTAAAGTCTCCAAGGCCGCTAGATATCTTTGTGAGTGCCATCACCTGCACATGGGCCCCTTGGGGTGGTTTGGCCCATGACAGAACAGAACATCCCAGGTGGGCAGGACAGGTACCAGCTTTTGTCCCAATACCTCTTCTCCACACTCCAGGTTTCAACAGAGCAGAAGTGGCCTGAGCAACAGAGGTCACTGAAACGGACTCCTTCCTGGAAGAAGACAGAAGTTCACTGCTTTCAAAATCAAAGAGTAAGGGACTGATCCTCCTGAGATCCCTCCTAGGCTCCCGGCATCCCTTTCTGTCCTACCCATCTATCCTGGCTACCCTTACTCTCCCCAAGAATGTAGGCAGCCATGCATGGATCTGAATTTTCAGAAGAGCAGAAGCGTGTCCCACTATGCTACAAAATTTTCATTGTCGAATTGTTAATTAGCCTAAACAATTCAATCTCTACCTACTTGCTAACAATACTGGTACACCGTTTTAATTGTATGTTATCTCTCTGCCTATATTCATTTGTTCTATTCATAAGCCTGCCCACCTATCTCCTATATTTTATTAATGAATTAGTCAATAATACATCATCTATATCCTTTAATCAGTTAATCTATCACCAGCCAATATTTTTAAATCAGTCAGTCAATCAGTCTGTCTGTCTCTGTCTATTATCACCTGTTTGCCAGGGAACAAAATCAAAGTGAGGCCTCTTTGATCCTGGACATATAAAGCATAGCATGTGCCATGTACATACACTTTCAGAGTGAGTCATCTGTACATAGCCACATGCCCATGGGCAAATGCTGACCTTGGGAAACTGCTGAAGTGACTATGACTTTCTGGAATGAAATTCTCTAGCCATTGTAACAGCTTTGAGGGCAGGTCCCTTTCCCATCATCCCTCCCTAACCCCAACTGTCAGGTGGCTAAGACTGTGCCCCAACCCTTTCTCACAACTCTTACTGCACCAGGTATAATTCTTGATGAACAAATGATGCAATGAGCACCCTCCCACCCCTGTAGTTTAAGCTGTGAAAACAGCCAGCAGCTTGTATAAAACCTCCATGCACAAAGCCATGGGAGCTTGAAATCGCCCTCTACAGGACAGGGTATTCACCAGGATGTGATCCTGATAATCTGGGATAAATATAATTTGGCTTTGCTTCCTACATGTGTCCTAGTTTGCTTCACTGCTGCTGTGATTTAAAGCCATGACCAAAAGTGACTCAGGAAAGAAAGGGTTTACTATGTCTTACAGGTTAGAGGCCACCACCAAGGGAAGCCAGGGCAGGAACTCAAGCAGAAAACTGGAGGCAGAAACTAAAGCAGAGACCATGGAGAACAACCGCTTCCTGGTTTGCTCTCCACAGTTCACTCTGCTTGTTTTCTTCTACAACTAGAGCCGCCTGTCTAGGAGGGCACTGCCCACAGTGGGCTTGCTCTTCCAAAGCAATCATTAATCAAGGACACACCCTCATGGAGCTCATAAATATGCTAATCTGATGAAGGTAACCCCTCGATTGAGGTTGTAGTTTGTGTCAAGTTCACCAAAACTAACTAGCCCAAGCTAGACTTTGATCTCCACAGACAATATCTACCATTTGCCTATCTTTACATCAAGTCGCTAATGCATCTCTCAATCATCTAGAGCTGCTTGTCAGTTAACAAATCTATACATCTGCATGTTCATCAGAAAATCTGTACTGTCCATCAGTCATCTATCAACATATCACCTATATATCTCAACGGTAGCTCTCCGCCTATTAACCAATGTGTCTGTCGTTACTAATAGTTATCTACTAGCCACTCATGGCTTGATTTGTCTAGGTGTCTACCTAGGTATCTTCCAATTCCTGTGGTGTTCTGTTAGTTTCAGCTTTGCTGTTAAAATCTGTGATACTTTGAATTTGTTGGCATAATCCGTTTTCTCCTTTCAGTGTGTTCTCCATATTGGAATTATTAGATCCAGGGCAGGAAGTGCTTAGAATTTTATGTCTGGAATTGAACCCAAGACCTGAGGAATTCCAGGAAACACTCTACCCTCCCTCTGACTCTTACTGTGAAAGGGTGGCTTGCCCTGCATAGGCTCTTGCTACTCATTGACTGTGAAATTTGATTTACAGCTAGGAAGTTGTGAAGGGAGAACCATGTCTGCAAGTCTAGCTAGAGCTTTCTTAAGGTACCAAGTGCACTCTGTCACATCCTATGTGTACCATGTGTCTAGCATCCCTCTCCAGGAAGCACATAGCTCTATAGTAAAGTGCTTATCTTGTTTTAAAAAAGAAATGTATGTGTATTTGTGTTTGTTTGTGTGGGTATATGCCACATATGTGGGGGTGCCTGTGGAAGTCAGGAAAGGGTGTCTGATGCCCAGGAGTTACAGGTGGTTAGGAGTGAAAGGAAATGAATGCAGGTCCTCAATAGCGGAAAGCACTCTTGGCTCCTGAGCCATCTCTTCAGTTCCATAAGATGTCTCTCTACTGCACTTGAAGCCTCCCCAATTCACACAAATCACTCCTTCTTGCCTTTCAGAGCTTTGATTGCATGTTCTCCTGGTTACTTCGGCATGGACTCTCACTGTGGTGTCCTGTTGCTCTCCACTGAATAGCACTATTCTTTGGAGAATCACTCTGAGTATTTCTTGGGGTGTTCTCAGGGTCCTGCCTGGCTGGTTCTTAGTGTCTGAAACTTGAGACCTGGCCTGAGGGTAGCTTGAGTCCCTCTGGGGACCCTAAATAAGTCAGGAGAGGGTGTTTTTTTGGCAGGAGCCATGGGTAAGTTCCATGATAGGCTCTTCTTCCCCAATCTTGATTATCTCCTCTTTCCTGGGGTGTGTGTGTGTGTGTACATGTGTGTGTATGCATACGTGTGTGCGTGCATGCATGCATGCATGTGAGTGTGTGTGTGTGTGTGTGTGTGTGTGTGTGTGTGTGTGTGTGTCCCCTGGGACGGAAGGCATAAGAAGGGTACCAGTGCCTTGCTGGGCTAGCATCCCTGTTCTACCATCTGTAGATCTGATGGTCTCCTTGGCTTGTACATATTGGAAGCCACAGACGGCAAAGCGTCATGTAAATAGGACAGGTGAGATGGGGCTTGGTGAGCAGCAAGGGAAGACACTGCAAAAGCACAGTCCAGAATCTGCAGGCAGACATGATTCTTGGTACCCTATATGGAAACCTGGGCCATTCTGGCTGAAGGACACAGCCCATAACTTGCTCTACATCACCCCCAATGTCATGACTGACTCTGTGAGCCTAAGTCACCTTGTTGAACTATCCTACTCATGAAAGTTTACAGAGATTCCAGTGTCTGACTAGGAGGGGTTCCAGTGCCAACTTCTCTACATGGAACTGTGGTCATTGTTCGTAGAATTACTTATGGCCTGTGAGTACATTGGGTCTGACATGGGGCCATTAGGCTCTTTCTTATTGCTAATTATGTGGGGGACGTTTGCCCTTGGCATCTCTTACACTGAACACTAAATAAGGATGCCTCCCCAAGCCACATCTTTGGACTCAGCAGGACTTGGGCTGGATGTGAAATCTAGACTGAGGTAAGCTCAGCCCTGTTCTGTGGGTCACAGTGAAGATGTCTACCCCAGAATCCTCACTGCACAGAATGCTTAGATGTGGATTCTCCTCAGATATTTAGGCACATTGAAGCTTTCTCCCCTATCCTTCCCTTTCAGGAGAAAGCCTCATTTATTTACCTGTTGCTGGTATATGTCTTCTCACAAAAGCCCGAGAGCCCCTTGCTGGTACAGGGATGAAAGCCCATGACTGCCTCTTAATTCCCATCTGTTCTCAAGAAAGAGAGTAGGAACTGCACAGCCCTAAGCTTCTCCTGGAATGGGTGATTCCCTTCCTCTTGTGCCTTTGTCTGCTTGGAACTGAGCATGGGAAATCAGTAGACAAATGTGTTGCCATCCTGCCTCTAAGGATGGCATCTGTCTTGGCATCACTTACAGAGGAGCTGCCAGCATCAAGGTGCTGAGGCCTGATGGTACTCGATTCAGGACCCTGCAGTGGTAGCCTTCAGGACAAATACCCTGTGGGACTCCAAACGCATTAAGAAATTTCTTTCTTGAACCCAGATGCCCTTCAACAGAGGAATGGACACAGAAAATGTGGTACATCGACACAATGGAATATTACTCAACTATCAAAAACAATGACTTTATGAAATTCAAAGGCAAATGGAGGGAACTGGAAAATATCATCCTGAGTGAGGTAACCCAATCACAGAAAAACACACATGGTATGCACTCATTGATAAGTGGCTATTAGCCCAAATGCTTGAATTACCCTAGATGCCTAGAACAAATGAAACTCAAGACAGATGATCAAAATGTGAATGCTTCACTCCTTCTTTAAAAGGGGAACAAGAATACCCTTGGCAGGGAATAGGGAGGCAAAGATTAAAACAGACACAGAAGGAACACCCATTCAGAGCCTGCCCCACATGTGGCCCATACATATACAGCCACAAAACTAGATAAGATGGATGAAGCAAAGAAATGCAGGCCGACAGGAACCGGATGTAGATCTCTCCCAAGAGACACAGCCAGAATACAGCAAATACATAGGTGAATGGCAGCAGCAAACCACTGAACTGAGAACAGGACCCCTGTTGAAGGAATCAGAGAAAGGACTGGAAGAGCTTGAAGGGGCTTGAGACCCCATATGAACAACAATGCCAAGCAACCAGAGCTTCCAGGGACTAAGCCAATACCCAAAGACTATACATGGACTGACCCTGGGCTCCAACTGCATAGGTAGCAATGAATAGCCTAGTAAGGGCACCAGTGGAAGGAGAAGCCCTTGGTCCTGCCAAGACTGAAACCCCCAGTGAACGTGATTGTTGGGGGGAGGGTGGTAATGGGGGAGGATGGGGAGGGGAAGCCCATATAGAAGGGGGGAGGGGAGATGTTGGCCCAGAAACTGGGAGGGGGAATAACAATCGAAATGTAAATAAGAAAACTCAAGTTAATAAAGAAATAAAAAAGATATGCAGGGATAAAAAGGGAGCAGAAGCTGAGGGAATGGCCAACCAATGATAGCCCACCCTGAGATCCATGCCATGAGAGAGAGCCCACCCCTGACATTATTAGTGATATTCTTCTATGCTTGCAAACAGGAGCCTAGCATAATTGTCATCTGAGAGACTTCACCCAGCAGCTGATGGAAACAAATGCAGAGACCCACAGCCAGACTCTGGTCCTCTTAAGACCAGGTGGGCTGTGTAATTTTTCTCCCCATCTCTTCTATCTCAGAATGAATCATCTCTGGTTCCATATACTGGCACTGGTCAAGCTGTTCCCTGTGTCCTCACTTCCTAGGCAGCTGAGTTATGTGACAAGCCTGGCCTCTCCCTGTGGAGACCTTAGCACTCAGGACAGTTTTGGACTCTGGCATACAGTGGCTTCTACATCACTTGCCTCCTTTAGGAAAGGCACAGGCTTGGGAGCTCCATTAGAGCAAAGGGACCTTGGGCAAAGTTCACATATCTTCAGCTGCCCCGTGCTATCTGGGAGCTGTGGATGCTCCTGGGCAGAGGACCTGGTTACCTCATTTTGTGTCTATTTCACAGGGGGAATGAGTGTGGGTCAAAGGAGGGAAGGGGATCAGATCGGTGTCATCGGTGTCTCCTGGCTGCTCCTGAGGAACAGTTGCCAGCCATTCCTGAGCATGAGTCAGGAATTAAAATGCCACTTCCCAGAGCATAGATCTTTAGGAAGATTGGGATTTAGGGGAGAAAGTTGAGAGGCCCCCAGTTCCCCCATAAGGACACACAGAGTTGACCTGTCCTCTCCCAGCTCAGCCAGATGTCGACTTTCTTGGATGGTCTGTGTTCTGTGTTTCCTCACTCCCAGGCAGCTCCTCCTGGGATCTGGCCTCAATCCCCAGAGGTCTCTCCTGTCATGTCTATTCTGTAGGCCTACAGCATCCCTTTCTAGAGACCCTTACCAGTAGTAATTCAGGACCTTGCCAGGTGAAGACTGACTCCCTTGCCTCTCGGCAGTCATGCCTAGGTCTGAATGCCCCTGAAGGTATCTAATACAGAACTGGCCAAGGGGACAAACCATTCAGTCGTCACTCATGGCCAGTGTGATTTGGCTACTCCAGGTGACCGGGGAACACTAGAACTAAGTGGGTCCCTTGGTGCCCAGAGGATAGTAACAGTCAGTTGGGCAGGAGTGAAGGAGTAGTCACAGTCCTGGACTATGTTAGGAGACTACTGTTCCTCTTTAGCCGTGTCTTCTGCCAGAAGACATGGACAGGGATTGGGCCTGACATTGAGGTAAGAACTTTCTTGGTTAACAGCCTCCCAGGCAATGTTACCTGAGACAACAGGCTCAACTCAGAATGTTAGTCATGGACCCATCCTCTGGGTTCCATGCAATTAGATAGATGGTGGGGTATTTTTGTTGTTGTTGTTGTTGGGGCAGGGGGATGAAGAAGTTCTGGGACAGCATCTGTATTGCTGTCCAGTTGCCCTGAGTGGGACTGGTCTCCACCCTCAGGTAGAGTTGTACAGGTTCCATTCCCTTCCATTCACTCCCAGAAGAATCTCCCTTACCAAGCAGGGGTTGAGCAGCTATTTGAGACTACTGAAGGTCCCCAGATGGGCAGGCTTAGGAGGGAGCATGGGGACTGTAGGCACCCACAGGATACATGTGCCCAAGGCAGCCAGGGAGAGGGGCTTGGTTCTCACTAATTGGAGTCCGGTCTCCTAACCATAACAGTGACATATCACCATGCCCTGATTCCACTGTGTAACATTTCACAGAAACCTGGTCTCCCTTCATGTTCAAAACCAGTGTTTAGCTTTCTGGCCATCTCCTGAGCATGGAAATCTGAGGCTGAGGTCAACTCAGTACTCTGAGAACAGGTCCTACAGCCCCATATTAGATGAGGCCAAACTAATCTAGAGCAAGGCCTTTACTGGATCAGAAACAGGATGAGATCCAGAGAAGTCTTGCCTTGACCCACCTCTGGCTTCCATGAGTTTTCAGCCCTTAAGAAATGGTAGCACTCACTCACCCAGGTACGTTCTCTGCATCTGGCTGTGTCAGCTGAGCCTGGGTATGGGTGCTGCCTGCTGGGAATGGAGTCAGCCTTTGGCCTCGTCTAGGTCTGAGTGGGGGCCAAAAGTGCCTTGCTGGTGTAGGATGGGGTAGGTGGCTTTGCGGAGGTGGAAGAGTCTGGCAGGGCACCCCAGACACAAGGAGAGCACTGGGAACAAACAGTCATGCCAAAGGTTCCAGGCTCCAGACCCTCATGATGCTTCCTGGGACATGGGAATAGAGTCAGATGCATTTTCACCATTCAGGGGCCTGAGGCACTGAACAGGGCCTATCCTCGTGATGCAAAACTACTGACCCTACTTACCATGCTATCTGGCCTTTCTACTGTGTTCTTGGTGTCCATGGCCTTTGGGATAGCTTCCAAAGACCTTACTACAGGACCCGAGTAGGTATGACTAGAAATCCCTTTCAGAAGTTCTAACCCCTCCTTGGGTCTTCCTCTCTTTAAAATAAGTCCTCATGATAGTCACTCCCAAATGTGCTATGTATATACCATGGCTCTGCATAGCATTAGGCACACTGATGTCATAGTTCTGCACAACACTGGGCACTCTGATGCCATGGCTCTGCACAGCTCTGGGGACACTGATGCCATGGCTCTCCACAGTGCTGGACACACTGGGTGTTTCTGTCCAGCACACACCTTAGGAGAGGGTCAACCTGGAGCTACTGGGTTTACATTAGACCCATATTTCCTTTCCCCACAGATCTGCACTTCCCACCTCATGCTGTGACCACGATATCACAGCGAGCAAGCAATGAGACAGCAGTGCCATGTTCAGGGGCACAGGAACCTGGCTGCCTTTCCTAGTTCTCCTGCAGAAGCCCTCAGTCCAACTTGGGGAGCTTCCATCTGACATCCAGAAGTTTACCGAGTCTTATTCTGTGCTATCTCCCTACTCCTGCCAACGCGGAACTGTCCTTTCTGAAAGGTCCTGGCCTCCAGGAACTGCCCTGGCTCTTAGACAACAAACCTAGAATGTCCACAGTCTGACTCCGGAATTGGCTCCAGAGTACCTGGCAATGCTCTTCATCTCCACTATAAACTGTTGATTTCTTTTTCTCCCATCCTCAGCATTTGTGGTTCCCAGCCACATTACCCTTCTATCTTTGCCAAAGCACTGTGTGGCATAACCCAGGCTGCCTTGGCCTTTTTTGTAGAGTCCCCAGCTCTTCCAGTTGAGGCTAGAAAAAACATTTCCTGGAGCTGAGCTTGAAGGCACCTGTTTGGAAACCTGGATATGACTTTTTTTCCATCTTTATTCTTCAGGGGATACCTGGCCAAGCTGCTAGCCTGTGATTAACACCCCAGTATCAGTCTCTGTAGCTGTGTTTCCTTCTGGGCAGGTAGAAGTCAGAGCCCAGCCACAGCCTCTCTGGGCAGGACCTGATGGTTCTTCCCCTTGTCTTAGCAGTTCCAGGATAGGCACACACAGTAGAAGTATCTAGCCAAATAGAAATGGTCTATGAGGGGAACACTCAAGGCTTGGTGTCCTCATCCTAAAGGGAGCCTGCTGGCTGAGAGAACATGGGCGGTGACTCTAGGACCAGGGAGGGTAGTGTGCACCATCCAGGATATGACAGAGACCATTCAAGACAAGAAATGGCATTACCAAAAGAGAGAGAGAGAGAGAGAGAGAGAGAGAGAGAGAGAGAGAGAGACAGAGAGACAGAGAGACAGAGACAGAGACAGAGACAGAGACAGAGAGAGACAGAGAGACAGAGACAGAGACAGAGAGACAGAGACAGAGACAGAGACAGAGACAGAGACAGAGAGAGAGAGAGAGACAGAGAAACAGAGAGACAGAGAGAGACAGAGACAGAGAGACAGAGAGAGAGAAGAAAAGAAGGAAGAGGGGCAAATCTGTTTTCTACATCCACAAAAGCTGTTTCTTTTGCTAGAGGCTCCTTCATCCTTAAAGGGGCTAATGTCATCCCTATATTCGCTCTTCAAAAGAAGTCTCCTGGATCCTTGGTTGAGGAGGTATTCAGTGGTACCTTGGTCAGAGACAGATCGTTTCCTGCATGACACCTTAGGGACAGCTCTTTTCCCAGACAGGGTACTCCAGGAGTCTTGGTGTTTGTCTAGTGCTTGATGAGAGTGTACCCCAGGAAGCACAGAGACACAGAGGCTGGCAGCAATGCCAGCACTGACTCATGCCTCACCTGGGCCAGCGCTTCCTCTTGTCCCCAGTCCTTCGGCTCTCCTGGCCCTGCAGTTGGAACTGTCATTTGTGATTCCCACAGAGGCAGCTGCAGTTGGCTGAAGGTTTGCCTACCTCCCGGCACCTCTTCCTGACAAGTATAGATGTTTAGACTCTATGGCTCTCTAAACCAGCTCTGCTAAATGGATTTGGTGCCTAGTGCCCTCAACACACATCAAAGGGCATGTGGGAGAATGAGGAGCTGTGCGTGTCCTGAAGTAGGGACAGTGATGCCCTGCAGAGGCAAAGGGAATGAATGTAGGCAGTGTTTTGCTTCCCTCTCTGCTCTCTGTGCTAAAGAAGAACAAACTAAAACTAAAGTAGTTAAAAGGAAGAACATAAACATGGGAAGAAATGGAAAAACAGCTGAGAATCCACGAACCCAAAGGCTGTTCTTTGAGAACATAAGCAGCACGGATAGCATTCCAAGGATGCTGGCCAAGACATAGAGGATAGGAGAGCAAAGGCGAGCGGGAGAACAAGCCCACGGAGAGCACCAAGGTACAAGATGAGCATCTGTGTGGCCATCTGCTTCACACCTGAGACGAGAAGGACAAGTTCCTTAAGGCACAGACAGTGGCTAGCACAGCCACACTGTCGAAGACAAATAAAACTCTGGAGAACTTTAAAGATTCCAGTGCCTTCCAGAAGCTGCATTTGTAACTAAGGCCCTTCCCACCACAACCCCGCGGCTCTATTGAGGTCTACGCTCCACTGGAAAGAACTCACAACAGGTTACCATGAACTCTGCTGCAAAGTAGTAATTGATTTCATGAGCCTAGCATGGCTTCAGTACCGAAACCAGGGGGGAATACCATATACAACTATTTCTCAGAAAGGCGATGGAAAGGACAAAACGTGTCTATCAGAGCCACCAAGTTGGCTTAACATTTACGACAAGATACCCAGTGTCTTGTCAGAATGAGAGTGATTATATCTGTATGCTCATCTCAGTGGTACAGAAGAAGACCCAAGATAAATTCTTACGTATAATAATGAGCTTTCAACAAAGCAGAAATAGAAGGGAACTCCCTCCACCTGACTTCCTCCTCCTTCTGAAAAACACAGCAATGAGCATCATTAAAGGTAACAACTGACAAAATATTCTCCCAAAAGATCTAGAATCCAACAGGCTTGCCTGCACATGAGTGTAGTGCTAGAGGTTTTAACAGTGTAGCGAGCAAGAAAAAGAAATGAGTGATATGTGATGAGGCTGTGGAACCTGTACCACATTTATCCAGATAATGTGATTGTGTGCAATGAAATCTACACACCATTATTAACTTTTTAAAAAAAGGAATCAATAAAGAAGGCAGGGATGTTACTCATAAGTCAGTGCTTATAATGAACCACTGGGAGTTGAAATGGAATTTACAACTCCATTTGCATCAAAACTCATGGCAAACTTGTAGGTAGATTTAGCAAGACAAATGCAGAGGCTGCACATTGAGAATTGAGGGCAGCAATGCTCTGCCAAGGCCACACAAGCAGGAACGATCAAATGCAGTGCTTGATATGGTCTCACCTACCTGCAAGGCAGGGCTGGCAGCTCTAGCCTCTGTCCATTGAGAAGAAGCCAGGAAGTCAGGCTGCATGGCTGGGCTACTTTGCTCTTGGCTCCTGCCTAGACAAGCACTTCTAGGGGATAAGACATCCCTTATGAAAAGAGAAGCCGGATCGTGACCCCCGTGTACACCCTGATGATGCTACAACTTGCAGCCCCAGCTTAGCTATTCACCATGTGAATATCTCTCACAGTCTCTAAACTCTGTGTCCCTTAGTTTCTCATTCATTGGATATGACCTTCATGCATCAAAGGCAGGTGTAATTCATTCCTGTAATCAAATTGGGACTAACAGAAAATTTCCCTTCATTCTTAGTCACTGTACAGTTCTACAGGTCCAGCCCTTGTAGGTATCACCAGACTCCTCTTTGAGAGAGGGCCAGAGCTGGGGGCCACAGGCCTGACTAACCCTACTGGGTACATAGCACTCTACAGCAGCACAGGTAAGCTGTGTTAGCTGAGAGCTTCAATATGGGGTAACCTCCCTGTTATGTTGACGTCTCCCCCTCCCCAGACTTGGTGGCTTCTCCATTCACTGAGATATATGGCATCAGGGCTCTGAACCTCTCAGCATCTGCATGGATATCATGTCACCAACAGCAGCACTTCAGGTGGGTTAATTGGACTTCGGGTTCAGTCTGATTGAGGACTTCATGCAGACTCAGGGTTGGGAGGTCTTTCATAGCTATGAAGGGTTTGTGGGTTATGCTCTAATAAAAATACAGCTTTTGCGAATCAGTAAAGATAGGGCTTGGACCTGATCCCTGGTGTTTTATCTGTTCTGGGTTCTTCCCAACACTCCCCTCCCCAAAGAAACAGTGAGAAAAAGAGCTACATGCTCCCTCCATATGGAGTCTGTCTCTGCTATCTCTATGTGCTGTCCTGGGAACATTTGATTTGTGCATGGCTGTTCTGTTACTTAGGCAACTACAAAGCCAAAGGAAGCCAATAGACTAAGCCAATGAAGCTGCTAGCTGGTAGTGGCTGTCACTTGGCTGGAGAACTGAGTGTGATGCCACCTGGCCCATTTTCTGCTGTCCCTACAGGGATGAGTGAACAACTCAGAGACAATGTCATTGTAAAGAGGTCTGGGGACAGGATGAGTCCCACTCAGGCTGTGGGGAGGTGTTTGTTTGTTTTTTTGAGACAGGGTCTATCTAAATAGCCCTGGCTAACCTGGAAATCACTTTGTAAGCTGGCCTTGAACTCACAGGAATCTACATGCCCTGCCTCCTGAGTACTGGGTTAAAGGTATGTGTCACCACTTTGAAGTATTGATAAAGGCTTCCTACATCAGGATGTTTATTTGGAGCTGATTTTAGGGATCCAGGGAAAAGGGGCTGAAGCTATGGGGGTCCTAGGGTAAGATGTGGTTTCATATGAGGGGGACCCCAATAGCAGGAGTTCATGTCGGTGAATATGACAAGGGAATCCCCTGGCAATATATACAACGACCAGCCCACTTCTCAGATAGGGGACTCGCCTAGGTCACAGGGCAGGTGAGAGGTAGAGCCAGGACAATGGCGATTTCTTGGTCCCACAACTCTGTTCAGCCTGGAGTTCCAGGGGCTGTGTTCTGGAGCACTGGAGCCTCAGGCTATCATACTCTTAGCATTTGGGGCTGCTCTGGTGGCACTTTCTTCCTTGGGTGTCCACCACTTTTGGAACTATCAATGAGAGCACCCCAGGCTCTCCAAGCAATCCCCTCTGTACCCCAGGCCTACAGGGTTGTAGGCAGACCACGGCCAGTGTTTAGGCCTAGAGGAAAGGAAAAAGGAGACGTGGAGGCAGTCTGCCACACTGCAAGTGGAGAAGGTGGTCAGCTTTGCAGAGAGCAAAGGATTAGTATGAATGCCCTGCTAGTTCTTTCTCAGCTTAGCTGCTATAAATGGTTTACTGTAGCAGAAATATCAGTCACAGACGTCTCCACTGAAGATGTGGACGGTAGTAGCAAGGCCGAGGGCAGCTGTTCTAGACACAGTGCTATTAGATAAAGAAAGAGGGAAAGTTCAGAATTCATGCAGTCAGGGACAGTATCAGCTGAGAGGCCCAGAGCCCTGGGAACCTGATGCTGAAGAAGTCACAATGGCCCTGCATCATCACCACACTGACCAGCACTTCTAGAATTTCTAGGAGCTTAAAGACTTGCAGTCAGGACCAAAGAAGACTTAAGCTGACATCTCACAGCATGGCTTGTCAGCCCTCTCATTTTACACGTGGCAGAACAGAGGCCAGAGGGATTGAATAGCAAAAAGCCACCCAGACCTCCCCAGGGGGAGGGTTGCACAGCAGGATGTAAGGTATACCAGACTTCAGGCCACACCCTCTGTAGTTCAGGAGCCCTGAAGTGTGCCCTCTCCTGTTACAACTTCTGTTGTGAGTGACTGTTCTCAGAGCCAAGCAACCACCATCTTAGGGTGCTTAGCTGTTCCCCCTTGCAAAAGAATTATGCCAACCAGACTTGTTGGCTGTTTATATCCCCTTAAGGAGGAGTAGCGAGGGCATGAGAACCTAACCTGAGCATTCAGACCTCATCTGAGGATCCACTCTCTCTGTACCACCTGTCATAAACAACTCTGCCTTAATTGCTTGTGGTGGGAGTAGAGAACGCAGGCCAGGGAAGACTGGTGAAGAGGACTCCATCTGTGTAGCTACAGGAAAGCCCTCATCTCTCCTGGATGAAGGCCTTCCAGGTGTGGTCTATAGAAGAGGCCTGCCTACAGCCCTGTAGGTAACCTCTCACCTATGTTCTGTAAAGAAGTCCAATAGACATCAATTCCTTGAAATGAACATTAGAATTGTGCCTCCGTTTGCCATTGGGAATTTTTTTTTTTAAAGTAGTAGCTACTGCTTGTGAGAAGAAATTCCCTAGGAAGAAATTTGAGCTACCACTAGGGTAGCCTCCTCTTGGGTGGGAAGTCAAGAATGAGTGGCTGGACTTTACCTTCAAAGGTCTCAGCACAACCCCACAGTGCCTAGGAAGCTCCTGAACCCAGTGGGAGGTGACAGACTTTAGGGACAGATAGACTTGCCTCATGTGTGCCCTCTTCTAGTATTTTGAAAGTAACATAGCATGCATTAGTGACCCCTGTCACCTCAGTTTCATTATGTATAAGATGTTTCCTGCATTAGACAATCCCCAGGGAAATTTTAACCTTCAAAGATCGCCTGTGACTCAGGCCCCCAGGGAAAGTGCAGAACAGAAGAAAATAGCTTTCTTCTTCATGTGGGGGTGAGGGGGATGGGAATTGGGGAAGACCAGTACCCAGGGACCTGGAAAGGGAGGAGGAAGCCTCAGTCTGAGGGAGGAAGGATCCCTGAAGACTAGGAATAGAGTACACATTAGAGAAACCCAGAGGAGGTCTTCTATGCTGTCCTTCCCCATCCCTTGCTTGGAGTACCACCCCAGTAGCACTGAAGCTCATGGCTAGCTCTTATCTAGTCCTTACACTTGTTGCCAACATGTCTTTGAACATGAGATTTACAACTTCAGAGGAATGCAGTTTCCCAGAAATTGACAGAGGCCAGTTGGTATAGGATAGGGCTGTATCCCTCCCCTGCACTAATGTGCACATCAAGATGTGGAGACAGGAATTCCACTAACCTTATCTTTGAGCCAACTGTGCTGATGGTTACAAGCAGTAGAACCCGTGGCACCCAGAGCCACAGCTGTGACATGATGGAGTAGCAACAAGGAAAGGCCGAGCCAGCGGATGTGCTGGACCCGGCCCTGCTGATAAAGAGCTTAAGATGCATGGTGTGAAACCTGAACCAGACTGTCTCTCCCCCAGGTTCCAGGGAAACGTGGCCTCCCCGAGAGTACAGAGTGGGAGGAGCAGGGCCTGGGCTGTCCTTCAGAAGAACAGGCTAGCATCCAGCTCCATCCCCGGGAGATGCTGGCTAAGGGATTCCGGGGGAGTCTTTATCCTATTTTTATATCTCCTTATGCGAAGGGAGGTAAAGAGAGAGCCAACTCAACAGACTGAAGGAGGGCTCTTCATAGCAAGTACCTTCCTCCTCTGGAGAATTCCACATCCTCCATCTCTTCATGTGCTAACTTAAAACATTAAAAGGGAACATTTGCAGCAGATGGAGACCATTGCAGAAAGCTGCAACCGGTCACAATGCAGAGGACAACTGGCCTGTGGGCTGTCCACCTCAAAATGATATATCTACAGTACAAACCCGTACCACTAAGACTTAGGGAACATGGTGGAAGAGGGAGAGAAAAGATTGAGAAGGGCCAGCCAGGACATCAAGATAGTGTCTTCTAGAGATGGGGACAAAAGAGGACTTGAAATAGAGGCTGTTAAGGAGGAAGGGCATGGACCTGGGAGGAGGGTAGACCGACAGGAGGGGTTGGGGGCAGTGAATATGATCAAAATACGCTGCATGAAATTCTCAAAGGATTAGTAAAAATAAGTCGACACGCTAATATTCACGGAGGAAATCTAATGGGACCTGTTATTCCTAGACGAAGAGCTACAGACAATGAAAGACTACTAGGAAGGGGAGAGTTAGTCTTCCCCAGAGATTATCCCCCTAACTGGTTATCCAATACTGAGTGGTCAGTCCTAAAACATATATACAAGCAACACTAAGTGGACTCAGCAAGTTATATCTATGTATTTGTGTGTGTGTGTGTATACACAAATACATTTAACAATAAGAATTAAAAAGAGGACATGAACTGAGGGTGAGACCTAAGAAAGGTTAGAGACAGGAAGGCTAAAATGATGTAATCATATTTTAAATAAAAATAAACAAACTTTAAATTTTTTTTAAAGAAACAAGAATTGACTTGAAGCCAGTAATGGAGGACCTGTTGTGAGTTCCCAAGTCTCTGTCAACTCAGTGGAATGTCAGCATGAAGTGCTGCTATCAGACAAGTCAGAAGGCAGGCAGGCGGACAGGCACACAAAGTCCAGCAGCTACTGCGGTCCTAGCCTTCC